>NC_137174.1:79427700-79752700 GCF_951804945.1 Podarcis cretensis
ACTCATTAATGGAGTAATCTTAATTCCTTGCCATGGGTGCCACGATTTAGCCACCATAGAATCAACAACTCAGTTTGCCAGAATAGGAACGTTTTAACCACCTCAGTGGAAAATGGTTAAGCCAAGCAAACCTCACAAAGGCAAGCTATGTGATCATCTGAATACAGCCACCGTCAAGAACTGTTCTCTTGTCTCAAGCAAGCACACTTTTAACACTGTCAGGACACAAGAAAACATGTCTCTGTTAGACCTAGCAAGTGTGCAGGCTCTTATGGAAGGAGTCATATGAGACGGGAAATCAGATTTGTTGCTGAATGCTTGTTTGCTTTTAATAGTGCTGGAAAAGACTCTTGAGAGTCCCATGGACTGCAAGAAGATCAAACCTATCCATTCTGAAGGAAATCAGCCCTGAGTTCTCACTGGAAGGACAGATCCTGAAGCTGAGGGTCCAATACTTTGGCCACCTCATGAGAAGAGAAGACTCCCTGGAAAAGGCCCTGATGTTGGGAAAGATGGAGGGCACAAGGAAAAGAGGATGACAGAGGATGAGATGGTTGGACAGTGTTCTCGAAGCTACCAACATGAGTTTGACCAAACTGTGGGAGGCAGTGGAAGACAGGAGTGCCTGGCGTGCTCTGGTCCATGGGGGCACGAAGAGTCGGACACAGCTAAACGACTAAACAACAACATGTAATGTTAGTTGCACTCCAAGTAGCTCCAAGTAGACCGCAATAGTTGTCACTGGCAGCATGGCAGCGAGGTAGGCGGAGCAAGCCTGACACAGTGCAAACACACTGGAGGGAACACCCATTGGGTTACACAAGTGCATTTGCACCGCACTGACCTCACTGCCATCTTGCATCTTCCCCTCTTCCTCCCAGCAACATTGGTGGTGGCAGGTATGGTAAGCACTGCTGTCTTGCCCCTCTGAGCACTAATGACAGACCCACCAAAATAATTACTTAAGCCCATTGGCATCAATGGATCTTCTGTGGGTAGGCCTCAGCTGGCTCTCACCCAATGTCTCTGTTCTTCGTTCTTCTAAATAGTGATAGCAATAAGGGACCATGACATGAAGAGAAGAGAGTTTAATCCCCGCTCTACCAAAGTCCTGATGAAAATCAAAGTTCTTCAAACTACTCTCAGTAGTGTAAGAGGTGAGTTGCCATTAGTAGCAACAGACTCTCCTTTCCCAAAGTGAGATGATTTTCACAGAGACTGTGGCTAACAACCATTGTCCTGATCTTGATTGCCCTCCCTTGACAACTGCAATTTAGAAAAAAGACACGTTGATTCAGTCGCACATTTAATGTCACATCTAATTTAGACCTAACATATAAACAAGATTTTAAAAAATAAATCGTCGTAATTTTATTTAATGGCAATCCTGTCCCACTGACAGATTGTCTTTTCAGAGCTGCCAGTGATCAAACAGCCAAATTACAGTAATACATGACCTATTACAAATTTGTATGACCTTCCTTAAGGCATTTCTGCTACCTTGTTGTTCTGAGCATGCAATACCCTACAGTCCTAGACAAATTCCTTCTGATCAGATGAAGACCTGTGGGTCAGCTTGCCTGCCTGCCTCAGACAAATCCACCAAGTGTGGGTAAAATTTGCATGCTATAACTTAGGTTTCCTGCATCTTCTAGTGTGCCTGGAGACACCTGACGTGCTTCTATATAGCTTAAGCAGATGTGTGTGCATGGCCAGCCCCTGAAATGGGCACCACCTGGGAATTCCATACTTGCTACACTGAGCTCGGCGAAGTAGAGCTGAGATAAATTTCAATAAAAGGAAGGAGCATACAATAGCTTCAACGTTGCAGGTGTTAAATGTCACCTGCATAAAAAATTTAAATGACCTCTTTTTAAATTAGTACTGAAGGGCTGGGGGAGCTAGTCAATATTTAAAGATGCACTGCCAGCAGTGGATTCAGCTGTTTCCATCCTAAGATGTCTTCCTCACTTTTCTTCCAGGTTTAGATTTGGCATCAGTGGTAGAGCAATTCAATCTCTGGCAGATGCCAGGTTGCTCTGAGAGGTCCTCTTCTCGTTTAAGCCCATTAATTTCAAGGGGTTTGCTGTGAGTAGAGATGGCAGAGAATTCTACTCTAAGAAGACACAGGAGTGAAAATTGCTGCAGTTCATGTGTTCTATGGTCAGGAATAGAAATCAAGCAATCAGTATTTTCTATTGTTGTTTTCTGGTCCACAAATGATAAGTAACTAATGACACACACACACAAACACACACCCTATTTTTTGGATGTTTCCTTTGCATTTAAATGAATTATATGGAATTACATCATTAATGACATCACTAAGTATGTAATTAATTATGTTGAATTCAACCATAGTGGACAACAAGAAGAATAACGTTATTTTTGACAAAAGCTGAACTGCAGTAGAATGGAAACGCCTCTGATTGTGACAAATACAGATCACAATGGAGATCGCTGCCTTCTTGCATTCCTGTCTCATGACTAGTGATGATATTGCCTTATCTTTTTATTAAGTATTTTAGAGCAGCAACTTCAAAGAAAAACAACAGCAAGCCTCAAACAACAATGATAAGAACAAAGTGGTACATTTTCTTTAAAAAATATATATTAAAAGAGTCATACATAAAAGAACTGTCATTAGATGATGTTCTTGAGTATTATGAAGAGAGTATACTTTGATGCTTTTCTTTTCTTTTGAAATAGGAGGGAGGGATATCTGAGTAACTGAAATACATGCAGCTCATGAAAAAATGCCACCCACAACATTTGAAAGCCATACCACGGAAGCCTCAGCACTATTTCAAGTTGCTTGTGGTGTTGTGTAGTCAGAGGGAAATGTGGCAATCTTCCTCCATTAGCACTGAACATCCTGCAGAAATTAAAGGAAATCCTGTGAAAGGGAGAAATGAGTGACAGAAAGGTCATTGCAGGGTTATTGCAAATCAACAGTTTGCAAATCAAAAGCACATGATTCTCAAGTAAGTGTACTCAGAAGGAAAGGCTATCAAAATCAACCAATACTGTGCTGAATATTTAAACTCTTAATATGCACACAAGGAACAAAAGGGTTGTGCTCTTGCTTGCTTTCTGGCACGGTGTGTGAGGAAAACCAGTAGGTATTGTCACTGCTTCCCAGTTAAAGCCAAACTTCCTTCCTCAATAGGATGTTCGGAACCCCCTTTGATGATACAGGCTCATTCACAGACTGCTGCCAAGCTGCCTGAGTTGTCAACCTATTTAAAATGTGGTGATGTCACTGTTTTGATAGAATAAAAGCATAGCAACAAGATTCATGTTCCAGCCACATAACCAAGGACTCATGATCTGCCTTGCCAAGTCTCAGGCTTCACCCTGAGATTTCAGTTTGGGGGTCCATTTTCAGGGCAATATCAGGGAGTCCTTGAAGAAAGGGGCATTATGCAGACTGAGATGTTTATAAATCACCTGGTGGTTTGACTCTCCAAAATAATCAAGGGGGTGGAGAAACTCTTCTAACAGGAAAAAGTTACACCAGTTGGAGCTTTAAAGTTTAAAGCAGGGTTTCCCAAATTTGGGTCTTCAATGGTTTTTGGACTACAACTCCCATCATCCCTAGCTAGCAGGACCAGTGGTCAGGGATGATGGGAACTGTAGTCCAAAACAGCTGGAGACCCAAGTTTGGGAAACCCAGGTTTAGAAAAAAGGTGAGTAGGAGAAGACATGATAGAGGTATCTACAGTGCCTAAACTACAGAATTTGCTTGCGCAAGATGTAGTAATGGCCAGCAACTTGGATAGCTTCAAAAGAGGATTTGACAAATTTCTGGAGGATAAGGCTATCAGTGGTTACTGTTCATGATGTCTATTCTACCTTTCCTGTCAGCGGCAATATCCTTCTGAAAACTAGTTGCCGGGAATCACAAGTTGGGAGAGAGCTATTGTGCTTAGGTTCTGCTTTGTGGATTTCTGATGGGCATCTGGTTGGCTACTGTGAGAACATGATTCTGGACTAAATTGGTCATTGACATGATCTAGTAGGCTCTTCTTATGATCTTATGACATCAAAAGGTGTCAAACAAAGGTTGGGCTCGATGGCAAACAAGGCCTTCCGCCAGCTCCATGATTTCCTGAAAAATGAAAACACATGGTGTGTGCTACATTGGGTGATACTGATCTCCACTGGGCACGGCCAGCCAGTGCCCACCTCAAACTATGTGTGTCCTGGACCATATCGCAGAATCCTCTATTAAGGAAAAACATACAAACTACATTTTCCAGTGCATTTTTGTGTCACTTTTCTTATTGTAAGGAGTCTGATTTTGGGGGGACGGGAGTTTGTTGCGCAAGACCTCTCAATCAACTTTAATTGTGCAACCAGAATTTGCCAGGATGTGATGGAATCCCACCTGAAAAACAGCAGAAGACTAGAAGACCCTTAAGTGATTGTTTCCTCATTTGTGCATTGGATTTATATGAAACCCACAATTGTTACTATTTTAACTGGCTGACAGATAAAGTTTAGAAGTTGCCATTTCTAACCTCCAAGTTGTCTACACTGCTGCTCTTTCCTTGAATAAATTTTGCTTCGGGAGGAAATACTCAGGCCCTTTTCTGCATCCTCGGGGGAGAATGTGTCAGTTTCAGTTTGCAATTCTGTTTTTGCAGTGAATTTCTTTTGACAACTCTCTTTCATTGTTGCCTTGTGCTGGTTTTTGAGAGCTAAATCTTTACTCTACACCACTGTAGCTTTACAGAAGGCTAATGTTAAAACGCCTGCCAACCTAGCAGTTCGAAAGCACCTCCGGGTGCAAGTAGATAAATAGGGACCGCTTACCAGCGGGAAGGTAAACGGCGTTTCCGTGTGCAGCTCTGGCTCGCCAGATGCAGCTTTGTCACGCTGGCCACGTGACCCGGAAGTGTCTCCGGACAGCGCTGGCCCCTGGCCTCTTAAGTGAGATGGGCGCACAACCCCAGAGTCTGTCAAGACTGGCCCGTACGGGCAGGGGTACCTTTACCTTTACCTTAATGTTAAAACACTATGTTAGTGTTTCCCTAAGATAGTGTCCCAACCACAAAATGTGTAAATAAGAGCACTGAGTATTGCAATAAAGTGTGCTCTGTCTTGTCTTTGGCACATGTTTATTCATTGCATGTCAGATTGACACATTTGTCTCCTTAGCCCATTAGGCAGCTCACCTGTTTGTCATTTCCATCAATTTTTGTGGCATATATTGTGCATATGTTTTCATGGTGGAGTGAAATATGTCCATTAAAGCACAAAGAGATGAAATACAGAATTATTGACTTCCAAACACAATCTTCGTATGAATACTTGGGTTGGCAAATGTCTCAAATTGTCATAGGTTTGCTTAGTGGGGAAGTTATGATCTTATCTCTGTGTTGTGAGTGTTACTAGTTCAAATAGCAGAGCTTGTTCTCTGAAAACTGCAATTAAATGCTTTGATAGGGCCTGTGTTCATATAGCCTCATCATTTTGACCATTTAGCCTCAGTCGTTCTTGGGAATGAAACAGGCTTCTGATGTACCAGCTTAGCTGGTCTTTGAAGACCTATCTAATGTTAGTCAACTGATTAAGCAACTAGGTCTTGACTTGCTATATGCAATCAACATACACTGCCATGCTGGTCACATCACAGGCACCAAACTACAGGAGAAGCTCTTACTAAGCTGTTGGAGAGATAGGTTTGGAAGACCTCTCCCATTGTGATTTCTTAACACAGTGGTCATTGCTCCAAGCACGTTTAAACTTGGTTAAATATACATATGCCCTCATCTGCCTTTAATCGAACGTTCTCCACAGAAATACTTAGGCTAGAATAAATCACAGACATTTAGCTTTGCAAATAAGATTTTACTCACAGAGTTTCTGAAGTTACAGCAAAGAAGTCTCCAGATGTTAGCAGTATAACAAAGAAAAATGGTTCCAAACCACTTAAAAAGAAAAGAACTTGGTTTCCTAACAAAAATGCTCATACAATCTTTGGGATAACAAAGATGCAGGTTGTAAAAATATCCTTTTCAGGAGATTCAGTTCATTTGGTTTCTCTTTCAGCTGGGAGTCATGGTGCAGCTCCTTGCTTGTTCCAGGAAACAGAGGCGGGGGGGGGGATAGGGGGGAAGCAGCTGCTGGTAACACACTGGTTACTTGCCCTCAGGGCTTCAGTTAACCCTTTCATGCATGTAAGTGTGAGTCAGTAAATGTATGTGTATTATAACAGTCATCTCCAGGGATAGTAGCATCTCTGCTGAAATTCTAATCCAAGAAGGACATGCTCTCAATTTTTGGGCTTTCACCCTGGAAGCTCATGCCATCCCTGGGCACACAGGTGGCTGCCAGACTTTTGTGCTGAATGACAAAAGCGTAGCTTTCACTAGCGATGCGTCATTGATTCAAAGCTGTGGCCAGACTTCCAGTCAGCTGCAGACCTAGCTGTAGAAGTCTGCATTACCCTGCAGTATCCAGAGCCTAGGGATGTTTATATCAGGGTGGAATGCATTATATGGACTCTGATCTCTTGGATGGGGAGATGGTCTGTGGAATTTGGGTCAGATTTATGGCTGCCCTTCAGGAAAGAGGGCAGCTTCAAGATTCATGGTGAGGAATAGATTATTGGTTGTAGAAGTTGACCATCCCTGCATTAGAGCATGGGCTGGCTCATCTGTGTGCATGTGCATCACTTGATAGTTCATCACTGGATGTATCCACTCAGGATTTTGATGATAAACTAAACAGTGCTGCAGACACACCTCTCCTTTTAAACAGCTGTAAAGGATAAGCAGAGAGCCACAGCATGAAAAATGGAACCTTTTTTTCCATATAAGCTAACTCATGTGCATAAAATGAAGCTAAACTCTGTTATAAAATGAAACAAATTGACATATATAGGGAAAGCGATTGTATTTTTTATTTTATTCCATTATGGAGTACAGTACACTGCCATGTAAAATTTATTGCATGCAATTTGCTGCCTGGAAAGTTGACTAGAAGGCGGCCTTCTGCTCCACTGAGATAATACATCTTCATGCAATAGTTTTACTCAAACGCATCAACTTTTGTAGCCTTTAAAAGCGACAAAACACATTTCTTTGCCTTAGTTGGTGGCATGTTCTTTGGCAAGTGTGACTGAGGGGAAGGAATATCACACAGGCACAGGACATGACAGGACAACCAACAACCAAGTTTTAAAATATCTATAATATGTAAAAATCCAGCTAAAGTATATAAAACATAGGCCTGGTGACTGGTGCCAGGAAGTGGGTTTCTGCTCCTATACAGTTCTTAGAAAAATCTCAGTGGCTCCTTTGAACACACACAAATTGTACCCCAATAATAACACCACCAGAGCAATGTACCCTGCAAGGATGATGGTGATTCGGAGATCTGCTAGTAGAGCAGAAGCAGGAAAACCTTTTTAGCCCACTATCTTTCCTTCTGGATATCATTCCAAGGGCCAGAGGCAAAAGGAGGTAGAGGAACTCATGTAATTTTTATCTTTGTACAGCTGACTAATTTGCACCCACACTGTTGCTCCTTCTGAACCCCATAGCTGTCAAGGCTGGAGAGAGGCTGGTGAGCAAGCAGGCAAGTTGCAATCATGAAGAGAAGAAGCAGGTCCGGGAGTCTCTTTTCGGTGGGCCCCCTGCTGGAATGTGGACTATCACCAGATGCCTGGCCATGCCCTGCTGACCCTTGATGGAAGCCTCATGTCAGTCACTCTGGGCAAGCGTCAGGTGACAGATGCACCTATTTGAGATGCCATGCATTCCACTCTTAACTTTCCCCCTTATTCCTTTCCCTCTGCATAGTTCCATTGGTGAGAGTCACTTATAATTTTTGTTTCAACGCTGCAAGTTCATGAAAGGGAAATCTTGTAGCTTTGTTAGCCCAAGGTTAGGCTTTGGAGAGGGAATGCAGATGGACGCAATCCAAAAGCCTGAAGTACTTGGTCGCATAAGACTTTGAGAGTGAAATACTGGGCCAAGTTCAAGGTGCTGATTTTGGTGTATAAAGCCCCAAACAGCTTGGCACTAGGATACCTGAAAGATAATCTCACCCCTTATATATCCGACTGATTGCTGTGCCCTACAGCTGAGGGCCTCCTGTAGATACCATCATATCAGGATGGCGATTCCACTATTATTTTCCCTTATAAATTGTTGTGAGTTTTGTGAGGAGGTTAGCCAGGGGTCAGTAAATTTGTTCAGCAGGGGGCCGGTCCACTACCCCTCAGACCTTGTGAGGGGGCAGACTATATTTTGAAGGGAAAAAATGAACAAATTCCTATGCCCCACAAATAACCCAGAGTTGCATTTTAAATAGAAGCACGCATTCTACTCATGTAAAAATACCAGGCAGGCCCCACAAATAACCCAGAGGTGCATTTTAAATAAAAGGACACATTCTACTCATGTAAAAATACACTGATTCCCAGACCATCTGCGGGTCGGATTTAGAAGGCGATTGGGCCGGATCCGGCCCCTGGGCCTTAGTTTGCCTACCCATGGGTTAGGCTGTATGAGGTCCAAGTCCCTTCTAAGTAAGGGAGCAAGTAAGGGTTAAAATCTAATGGAGGAGCTCATTGTTGAATTAGCCAGGCAAGGGTCATAATGCCCCTTAAGGAAGCTGCTGCATGCCAGAAGGCAAATGGGTGGTAGTGAGAAGGACAATAGCCAGTGGGGTGTGAGAGAGAGCTGGCCTAGGAGCAGGCAGAAGCCTGAGAGGAAAGAGCCAAGCTTGACTTCTGATTGAAGCCAAGGCTGTGATTATGGGAGAAGCAAAACTTACAGGGGTGTTAATGCTGTGAGCCCCTCCATTGTAGGCTCAGATTGTATGGATGTGTAAATAAACTATATATTATAAAGATAGCACAGTCTCTGCTGTCCCTCATTCTGAGGAAACCAAATCCTGGGTAAGCATTTGGAACCCCTGGAACATTTCATCCCTCTGAGATTGGGATGGCATGCAACAATATGCATTTTTCTGCACATTTCCCCCAATATATGCATGTTTTACATATTATTTGGTTGGAGAACTACACCAAAAAAAAAATCAGAAAAGTGCGGATTCTGAAGGACAGCTGTGTTTCAGTTCACAAACTAGTTTTCTTAGTAGAAACTGCATTTCTGCATTTCTGAGTAGAACAAGTGGGTTGAAATCTGTGATACAGTCAAAAGTAGCTGCCTCCCCCCATTTAAAAGCACCGTCACTTAACGGTTTGATTTCTTCATCAGCTTTTAATTGTGTGATTATTGTTTGGGGTGCCACTGCGGATTGCCAAGAGGTGCCATTCTTGGTTTAGCTAATGGGCTCTATAGTCAGAACACACTGTTGCTGCCATTTAAATGCCTTCAAAATGTCACTTCTGGTGTTACCCAAATAAAATAACAAAATCTTAATTTACTCATTAGTTTATCCTGCTATGTTTAAGTTGTCATTCACTTGGAGAATCACAGAATGTACTGTCAGTAGATCCTCTTAATATTCTAATTCTTCAAATCATCTACAGATCGCCTAAGGGCTGTCACGTGGAAGAGGGAGCAAGCTTGCTTTCTGCTGCTACAGAGAGTAGGACCTGAACTAGTACTACTACTACTACTACTACTAATAATAATAATAATTTATTATTTATACCTTGCCCATCTGGATTCAGATTGCAAGAAAGGAGATTTTGACTGCCTCGGGACCCTCCTGATGGCTTTAAAAGAGAATTAGATGATGATGATGATGATGATGATGATGATGATTTTATTAAAATTTGTATACCCTCCTATGCCTGTAGGTTTCAGGGCAGTTCACAACACAAGGTTACAGCATATGAAGCATAAAATACATAATAAAAAATAATCAAAACAATTAGCAATACTAATGTATAGACACTCATAAACAATACATTGCCCAACCAAAGCTCCTAAGCAAATACAAAAATCCAAATTAACCTGTTACATTTTACAATTTAAAACAACCTCACCCTCCAAATAAAATAGCACCCATACCCACCCAAGTTAAAACACCACCACCATTATAACAATAATTAAGGGAGGACAAGTCTATCAATGGTCACGGTAGCTAGGTTCCATCAGAGGCAGGGCTGTTGTGCTCATGGTCCTGCTTCTAGTCAGCCACTATGAGAGCCAGGATGCTGAACTAGATGGGCCGTGGGGTTGATCCAGCAGGTTCATCTTCATTTCCACCTCACACAACTGCACATGCACACAGGAACATAAGAAGAGCCTGCTGGACCAGCCCAATGGCCCATCTAGTCTAGCATCCTCTTCTAAAAGTAGCCAACCAGATGATGATGATGATGATGATGATAATAATTTATTATTTCTACCCACCCATCTTGGGCAGCTTCCAACAAAGATTAAAAATACATTAAAATGTCACACACTAAAAACTTCCCTGAACAGAGCTGCCTTCAGATGTCTTCTAAACGTCAGGTTTATCTCTTTGACATCTGGTGGGAGGGCATTCCACAGGGCGGGCGCCACTACCGAGAAGGCCCTCTGCCTGGTTCCCTATAGCTTTGCTTCTCGCAGTGAGGGAACCGCCAGAAGGCCCTCGGCACTGGACCTCAGCATCCAGGTAGAATGATGGGGGTGGAGACGCTCCTTCAGGTATACTGGGCTGAGGCTGTTTAGGGCTTTAAAGGTCAACACCAACACTTTGAATTGTGCTCGGAAACGCACTGGGAGCCAATGTAGGAAGCCTGCAAGGACATGAGCATAACAGGAGTCTGCCCATCTGTGATTCCCAGAAACAGGTATTCAGAGGCATGCCGACTCTAAAGGCGTAGACATTGTTATGCTCACTCCACTTCTCCACTCATGGGTGGTGAGAAGTTCCAGGGATTGCAGCACTTTCCCAGGCTTCTTTTGTTTTATATAGAGGCCCCTGGATGCTTCTTTAGAAGCATTATGCCGTTTTTGACTTTATTTATACACAAACAGAATGAGCACAGGTGGCAGAACAGGCCTTCACAAGTCCTTCTGGATCTATTAAGCCTCTTCTGTCACACAAGACGAGTAAGTCGCTCCTGCTTGTATGTGTGCTTTCTAAAATCGGCACAAACACATGGAATTAGGGACAGCTCTCTCTATCTCTACCTGCACATACATTACAAGCAATCTTCATTTTGGGGGGGCTCAGCTGCAACCTAAAATAAGATTTCTCCTGGCCAGAAGCTATGTGCAACCGCCTTCTATTTTCTGCTTAGCTATTTTAAAACTTGGCTTAAACATTAGGAAATTGGAAAGTTTAACATTTGTATACATAAAAATTGGCACGTGCATCTCACCGGAGGGAACGGCAGGAACTCTTGCAGAGATGAGCGATGCTTCCAGATGTCACCCCCTCGGACTGACTTTCTGCACAGAACTTCTTGTATCATCGCAGAAGGCAGCAAGAAAACATGCAGCAGTCACAAAATGATAGATGGCATATATGCTGAAAAGCAGGGCCCCTTGTAAATGATCTGCCACGCAATCAAGCCAGGAATATATATCAAGCCATTTATGTTGTAAAACCTGCCTTGGAATGAAGTCAACTTTGGATGTGGCGTAACGGGTTGCGATTGCGATACGTTTTGCTATATTTCCATCCACCCAGCCCAGCCCTCTGGGAACATGGATTACAACCATCTGTTGACATAGTTCAAATAGGAAAGCTTAGACGTTCTTCTCCCCGACTCCATCTGACGTGTTTTCTTCTTTCTCCATGTCTTCTCATATGCTCTTGGGGACTTTTTTTGGCAGGAATGGTTGGTGGGGGGAGGGCTACTCACCTAACCTCTGGTCACTGTTGCTGTGACTTACTGAGGCACTGGCAGAGGAAGCGGGTTGCGGTGGGTGCACTCCACCTCGGGTGTCATCCCTGAAAAGGGTGACATCGCCGCGCCACCCCCCCTGAGACGCTCGCCGTGGGCGGTGCCCCCAGGGACGCTTGCCCCGCCCCCGGGGGCACAGAATGTGCACCGCTCCGGGTGCTGGAGCAGCTAGCTCCGCCCTCTGCACTGAGGTGGTAGTGAGGGTGGGGCCATAGCACCATATTGGCTCTGCCAGTGTGTTTCCACCACATTACAGTCATACCTCGGGTTGAAGTAGCTTCAGGTTAAGTATTTTTTTTAATAATATTTTTATTCATTTTCAAATACAAGTTTATATAACCAATATCAAAATTTATCGCATAACCTTCTTTTCTTTTCTTTTTACTTCCCCCAGCTTCTCTGCCAATCTTCCATTTTGTTTATTTATTCACACATTTTCTAACTTTAATATTGCCTTTAAAATATAACCTCCCCAATCTTATTCCCTTTTTTACAATATTCCTCATATTTTCACAGAACATCTTGAAAACCTACAAGCGTTGTCTGTTCATCACATATACTTTTCAGATAATCTGTAAATTTTCCCCAGTCCTTGGTGAACTTCTGATCTCGCAGTATTAAGTATTTCCGGGTTGCGCTCCAGCGTTACTTCTGGGTTTCGCCGATCGCGCATGCGCAGATGCTCAAAATGATGTCACACGCATGCATGGAAGTGACGAATCGTGACCCGCGCATGCGCAGACGTGCGCAGTTGCAGGTTATGCTCTACTCAGGATGCGAACAGGGTTCCGGAACAGATCCCGTTCGCATCCAGAGGTACGACTGTATTGTCACTGCATCTTCCTCTTCCCTTAGACTGGGAGACACAGCTGCTGCGAAGCAACCTCCCCAATTTCTAATGAACATCAGGCACCAAAATGTGTGGGGCTGGCCCTGATTATAACCACTCCAGGTGTGTAAAAGGGAATATTGTTGATCCTCTCCTGGTTCCGTGCATGACTCAGGATGGCAGTGAATCCAAGAGAACAGGACTATATATCGCAATATTTGTATTGACTGTGATCTGAGACTTAATGCACTTATAGCTCCTGACTGTCTGTTTTTTAGGGATGCACAACCTGTCAATTTCAGCTTCTCGTTTTCCCAGTCTTAAAATTTAGTTCTCCATGTATCCACATCAGTTCCTGATATATATCTGAAAGTCCTCCAGAAAATTTATCAAAATTTAAGTGAGGAATCTCTCTGAATATATACATCTGGTTGCAATTTCCTTTAATATGCACATTTTTTTGCAAAGCAGTTTCTCCTAATATGACACAAATTGGGAAAGTTTGCCTTTAAATGTGAACTTAATGCAATTTCTCCCCCATCCTGATTCCTAGATCAGGCACATGGTTGAATAATATTCTCTATGAGTAAGTTGATGTCTCCTGATTGAGTTTGTTGGGATGCAGATGAACCTGTGGCCCAGAATCCACACAAAGGCTCCATCTTTATTTTATGCAGCCCCAGATGCCTCCTGAAATTTTATTTATTCATTTATTCATAAAGATATTTGTATAACACCGTGTCTACACACACACACACACACACACACACACACACACACACCCCAAAAGCAGTTCACAGCAATAAAAGCATTAAACCATTTAATAAAAACCATTTTAAAAAGTTAAAAAGAGACAACAATTAACCATTGTGGAAGGATATATTCTTAACTGCTTGCACAGGTGTGGCGGAATGGAAGTTTTCATTTAAAAGTTGACACAGAAGGAGGCTGCTAAATCTCTGTTGGCAGAGCATTCCACAGAATTGGGCTAATGACACCAAAGGCTCACCCATCACATCAGAATTCCTTCCCTCCTGTTCATTTTCTCCTTATTTTCCCCTAGCTTTTAAAAGTGCCTTCTTGCTTCTTTCTTTGAAGTTTCAGAACAACTGAGTATGTTGTATGGTTTTAACTTTAGAAAGGTGCTAACAAATAAAATGATTGACTGACTGATTGATTAACAAGATTTTATTTGATTAAAAAACTATTTCCCTGCTGTGTCTGTGTGTCTCTGTGGGTATATCCTTACAAGGCAACGCAGGTGGCGCTGTGGTCTAAATCACTGAGCCTCTTGGGCTTGCCAGTCAGAAGGTTGGTGGTTCGAATCCCTGCGACAGGGTGAGCTCCCGTTGCTTTGTTCCATCTCCTGCCAACCTAGTGGTTCGAAAGTACACCAGTGCAAGTAGATAAATAGGTACCGCTGTGGTAGGAAGGTAAACAGTGTTTCCGTGCGCTCTCGCTTCCATCACGGTGTCCTGTTGTGCCAGAAGCAGTTTAGTCATGCTGGCCACATGACCCAGAAATCTGTCTGTGGACAAACACCGGCTCCCTCAACCTGAAAGTGAGATGAGCGCCACAACCCCATAGTCACCTGTGACTGGACTTAACCATCCAGGGGTCCTGTACCTTACCTTTTTACCTTATATCCTTACAACATAACATGGTTGTATACAACAGCAATGACAAGAAAATATAAAACACCATAAAAGCAGTATAAAATGATTAACATGATTGGCTGCTCATCAGCCTGCCTACATGGAGCTTTCATAGACTTAAGTCCTCTTTGTCAGGAGCATGAAGTAAAATCTTAGTTGGTGGGTATATAAAGAAGAAAATTATTGGTGGGCGTTGAATGGCAGTGAGATGCAAAAATTACAGCCAGTGAGAAGTAGAGCTTAAATAGATGATAAATGAGAATAATTTTTACCTTTTCCAGTAGTGGGATGGTGATAACTCTCTGATTATACAAGGAACAAGAGCCCTACACGTTGTAAGCCAAGAGAAACTGATTGCTATTGGAGATGCAGAGGTGATCCAATTTTCTAGGAAAGAACATTATACTCAAATGAAATGAATCATCTGTGCAGAATGGCTAAATTTCAGAGTGATATTATCTTGATACAAGTCTGTAAACAGGCATGTGTTTGTAAGTTGCTTTGAGTCATTTTGATGAGTAAAGCAACAAAGAAAAAGGAGGAAAGGGGGAGAAAGAAGAAAAAGGAGGAGGAGGAGGAGAATACCCAATATTGCCGAGATGATTGCATTAACATCTGTAGTGGGACAAGGAACGTCTTGCTATAAACAATCTGACAATGCTGTGCTTTTCTGTGCCTCTGCAGCCATTGGTGTTTGGGTCCTTTTTGGACAGATGTTTATGTGAGCCCTCCACACACACACACACACACACACACACCCCTTTATGCTTGTGATGCAAGAATCTCCTCTGCTAAGTTTCATGGCCTATTATTTCCTATTGTTTTCCAATTACATTTTGATACTTAACCTAAAGCTTAGCTTATGATATTTAACCCAGATCTTCCCCGTTAATCCTATTACGTATTATACAATTAAACTGCAACATGAGCTCTAAGCCATATCAGCGGGAAACATTTTAACCCTTCAGTTTAATAAAAGTGTAGCCTTTTAAGACTTGGGGACGTGAAATGCGAAGCCCTGTTCAAAGGCTTTCTAATAACTAGTAAGGTTCCAACCTTACAATTAAATGTTGTCTTTATTGTCAAGGAGACGAGCTCTTTGTGGGGAGGCTTGGATGTTTAACAATGGTCTAAGATTAGCTACAGTAAGCTACTCTAATAAATGCCACATAACAGTTGCAACTTTCAGTGAAAGTGCATTTACTACATAGGTGCATCTACTGTTGTTGTTGTTGATTATGATTTTACTATTACTATTATTAAAGGTAAAGGGACTGGACCATTAGGTCCAGTCGTGACCGACTCTGGGGTTGCGGCGCTCATCTCGCTTTATTGGCCGAGGGAGCCAGCGTACAGCTTCCGGGTCATGTGGTCAGCATGACTAAGCTGATTCTGGCGAACCAGAGCAGCGCACAGAAATGCCGTTTACCTTCCCACCAGAGCGGTACCTATTTATCTACTTGCACTTTGACGTGCTTTCAAACTGCTAGGTTGGAAGGAGCAGGGACTGAGCAACGGGAGCTCACCCCGTCGAGGGGATTCGAACCACCGACCTTCTGATTGGCATTATTACTATTTATTAAATATAGACACCACCCTTCACCTGAAGATCCCAGGGTGGTTCACAACAAAACCTATCAAGACCTGCTCAATGAATGAATGGAGCTGGGTGAGTGGGATTGACAACCATGCAATGAGCCATGTGCTTGCATAGAGCAAGAGTACCCAGCCTCATGTCCTCCAGATGCTATTGGCCTCTCTGCTCTTGTGCTTTAGTTGTTGGAGTGTTGGACTAAGACCCTGAAGACCAGGGTTTGAATCCACACTTGGTCATAAAGCTCAGTGAGTGACCTTGGGCCAGTCACTGCCTCACGGCCTAACCTACCCCACTGGCTTGTTGTAGGGATTAACTATGGAGACGGAGAGCCATGTATGCTACTTTGAGCTCTCTGGAGGAAAATGGTGGATTACAAGTAAATAAGGTTCCACACTTGTTAAGCAGGGATTCCAGCACTGGCTGCCAATTAGTTTCTGGGCTCCATTCAAAGTGCTGGCTTTGACCTGTAAAGCCTTAAATGGCTCAGGACTGCAATGCTTCAAGGACTGCTTCTCCCCATATGAAGTAACCCAGATGCTGCAATAATCATCTGAGGCTCTCCTCCAGAGGTCCAGAGGATGGCAACACAACAACAGACCTTGCCTGTGGTGGTTCCCCGTTTGTGGAATGCTCTCCCCAGAAAGGCTCGCCTGGTGCCTTCATTACATATCTTTAGGCACCGGTTGAAAACATTTCTCTATAACCAGGGTTTTGTTGATTAACATTCTATGTCCTTTTGGGAGGCATATAAATAATAAAATATTATTATAGTATTATTGTTGTTGTGGGAAGGGAGTTATTGGTTTGTGTTTGTGCTTGTGTTTGTTATGTATTTTGTGTTCTCATTTTGTATTTTTATGTTGTGAACCACCCTAGGATCTTCAGATGAAGGGCAGTAAACAAATTGGATATAACAACAACAACAACAACAACAACAACAGAATCTGAGGCAAGGAGACCTGATTTTTGTCAGGACCATGACCAGGTGGTTGAGTGGGAAGGAAACATTCCCTTCTCATACCCTGCGGCTCTGTTGCTGCTTGGATCTCTGCAGCTGCTCTTTTACATTTTAAAAGACATGAACATTAATTGCATTCCCCCAATTAACCTCATGTCTACTTCAGGATTTTTCCTGCTGCTTGCTGCTAAGAATACACACACATTTGTGAATCAGAGGTTGGAAGTCTGTTCCCGACGGAAGATCATGCTAGGAACCAATCGTGAACTGAAGGGAGAAGGCTAATTTGCCAATTTGCCAATCACTTTAAACAGAATAATAGAATTGTAGAGTTGGAAGGGACCCGGGGGTCATCTAGTCCAACCCCCTGTAATGCGGGAATCTTAACTAAAGCAATGATGACAGGTGGCCAGCCAACCTCTTCTTAACAGCCTCCAAAGAAGGAGAGTGAGAAATTAATACATTCATAGTTTTGACCAGTGGTGGAGCATCCACTTTGCTGCAGAAGGTCCCAGCTTCAGTCTCCACCTTCTCCAGTTGAGGTTGGGAGAAATCCTGGAGGGTTGCTGCCAGTCAGTGTAAGCTGTAGTGACCAAGATGGAGCCGTGGTCTGACTCGAGATAAGGCAGCTACCTGTGCTCTTATCTGTCCTGCCGTATGGGTGCTTTCATCTGGTTAAAGCCCTGGAATTTTCAGCCTGTTGCAAATGGTCAAGAGCATGGGTAGGCAAACTAAGGCCCGGGGGCTGGATCCGGCCCAATCGCCCTCTAAATCCGGTCTGTGGATGGTCCGGGAATCAGCTTGTTTTTACATGAGTGGAATGTGTCCATTTATTTAAAATGCATCTCTGGGTGATTTGTGGGGCCTGCCTGGTGTTTTTACATGAGTAGAATGTGTGCTTTTATTCAAAATCCATCTCTGGGTTATTTGTGGGGCATAGGAATTTGTTCATTATTTTTTTCAAAATATACCCTGGCCCTCCACAAGGTCTGAGGGACAGCGGACTGGCCCCCTGCTGAAAACATTTGCTAACCCCTGGTCAAGAGCCTTGCTTATTTTTATTTTTTGAAATCTTTTTTTATTTGGTTTTACAAATACAAAGTTATAAAAACCCAAATATCTATCCATATGCAGAGATTCCTCCAAAGCTCAGGACTCCCCCCTACCCCCTCCTTGGGGTCCCATTTTGAACATTTAGAACTGCATATTCTTCCATACTCTAACTTTTATATCAGTCCATATTATCCATGGTGATTGTTAAACTACAAGCGAAATCAAAATCCTGCCAACGTTTCCATCTGCTTCGGCAAAGTTCATCAGCTTGGTTTGACATTCCTCCCTGGCAGGGACCTTGTCTTCTTTCCATCTCTCCATCTCTACTTCTTATTTTTATTAAGAATCCGGTTTAACCTTTATCTGAATATTAATTTTATTAATCTGAATATTAATTTTATTAATATTCAGATAAAGGTTAAACCGGATTCTGCGAAATGCAATTTTATCAAACAATAGACATAGTCCATATACAATTATAGATCACTGTTGAACAAATACAGACATCAAATACCGTAAAAACCAGACTAAATAAACTGCAGGTATGTGAATGCATGGAAGGTAGCGACTAGAACGATTTAAACAAGACAAGGTTGCAAAACATGAACTCTATTATACCAAAGGAAAGGAATTAGCAGGGGTCAGCAAACTTTTTCAGCAGGGGGCCAGTCCACTGTCCCTCAGACCTTGTGGAGGGCCGGACTATATTTTGAAGGGGGAAAAAATGAATGAATTCCTATGCCCCACAAATAAACCAGAGATGCATTTTAAATAAAAGCACACTTTCTACTCATGCAAAAACACACTGATTCCCGGACCATCCATGGGCCGGATTTAGAAGGCAATTGGGCCGGATCCGGCCCCCGGGCCTTAGTTTGCCGACCCATGAATTAAAGCAGTGGTGTCTAAACTTTTTTCAAAGAGGGCCAGATTTGATGAAGTGAAGGGCTGTGAGGGCCGACCAAAAGGCCAACGAAAGTTGTTAACCTTTTTTTAGGCTGGATTAGGCCCCCCAAATGGACTTTGGACATGTCTGAATTAAAGTATTCAAATACCCTGTGTCACTATATTCATTCATCAGTCATATTCATTGATAAGCCAAGGGGCCATGTCCGTCCTTGCTTACAAATGAAATAAAGTCAGACCAAAAAGATACAAAATTGACCTTTATATTCTTTTTATAGTCTAAGAGTCATGTACCACTTAGCTGCTGCATTATGAAAAGGGGGTCCCCCCCCCCACACACAAACATTGCTGGCGAAGTATCTTAAGTTATGTTAATGCCAGCCTTGGCATCTAAAATGTCAAGAAACATCTCTTCACAAACCATAGGGGTTCAAAACAAAATGCATTCCTATATCTGTTTACCTGTATGAAGCTCCGTTGAGCTTGGCGGAGCTTACCTCTGAGTAGACATGTACTGGGTTACACTGCAAGACAGTATTTGAGGACACAGTTATGCTTTCAAATGTCGTTTCGCAAATCATGAGGCCCAAAAACTTGCTTTTAAACATAAAGTGTTCACAATTGGAATATAAGGAACAGCGCCCAATGGCGAGGTTGCCCCTGCCTTGGTTTGGTAATCGCCTATCATCATGCCCCCACCCATGTTAATAAATAATCTCATGATGGGAATTTTGTGCTTAGATTTGGACTCCTTGCTGAATAAAATCACCTGAAGGCTGTGAGTCATGAAGGCTGATGCCTGCAAGGCTTTTTTCCCACCTGGCCAAGGGGGCGAGATCCAGACTCAACAGCTCTACTAAAGAGGCTCCAGAGGGACATCGCTATGCCTGAAAAGAAATCCTAATTATTGGATTCTTTTGCCCCATCTTTTTGTGCCTGCCAAACAGCCATGTCATGCTTATAATATTTTATTCTCTTGTTAATTATGCTGTTTTAAATGTGCATTTTATATTTGCAATGTTTTCTTTTGGTTAACTTTGTTTGTGTTAAATGTGTATTCTGTAGTTGACCTCCTTTGTAATGTTTCATTTTGAAATCTTTGAGATGGTATGTTGGTTTCCCGTGAATTGTGTTGCTTTGACTGTGTACTTTATATTTTACTTCCTTCAGAAATGTTTGATTCTGCATTGTTTTATTGATGTTTGATATGCAGTAAACCGCCTTGAGATTTTTCTGAAAAATATAAAGCAGTATAGAAATGAAATAATAATAAATAATAATAATAAAGATTCATGCCATTCATTAGAGAGAATTATCTGTAGTCATTAATACTTTTGCTATTAATCATTTGGAACAAACTGCGGCAGCAAATGTTCTCACTTTTGAACGTTTCTGGGAATTCTAAAACTAGCATATTAAAATCACAGATTGCATATTTATCGGTGACCTGAGTGCACCATAAGCATGGAATTATTACTTAAGTCTGGTAATAGTGATTCTCTCTCTGGTCAGCAATATGGAGCGCCTTCAGTTTGTGTTGCTTCATCTTTCAAGTGTCACCCTTTGGTTCCACAACCTGATTTTTACAGGGGGGGGGGGAGAATAAGAAAAGGGCTTCTATAAAGAGAGACAGAGAGGTTGTAATTATGAATGTATTAAGTTTGATAATAAAGTCTCCAAACTCATTAAAAAAGAGTTGCCGTGGCAACCTGAACAACACATTCCCACCCACATTACATCTAGCTAATAATGTGCAAAGGATGTTTCTGGAGGAGGAATGTAAGTTAAATGAAAAGGAGCAAACTGGTACTAGCTTCCTAGGCTGCTATTTTTACCCGAGGTCCTTAAATAATAGTGTGTTTAAGAAGATAAAATAAAATGGCATGTATGGGGAATGAAGAAAATAAATATGGCCATGTATTCGTTTGTCTCAATTATCAATCTTCATGTTTTGATCTCTTTTTGTAAGTGATTATTATAGGGTTTCCAAAAAAAACCTTTCATTTTCAAAAGCTGAAGGCATTTTTGGGCAAACAAGATTCTGCCCCCACCCCCCTAAAATTAAAAAAATAAAATAAGAAAAGAAAAGCATTCTAACTGCATATGAAAGTTTGGGCAGCCTGATCTTCTTTATCCTGCTAGGCTGGCTATTATTTATTGATTTATTGATTTATTCACCACTTAATGCCAAAATGGCTTCCAAGTCATTTGCAAAGTATGAAAGCCAGTCATGCAAACATTAAAATATAAACATCCATAATGAAATGAAATTAAACGACTGCATCATGGCTCTGCCAGTGCTGCTTTAGTGCAGATGCTATCTCATTTCTCTTCCCAGCAGAAAGTAGGAACCAAAACAATATTGGTAGTAGAAATAGTTACAGGTAGGTAGCCATGTTGGTCTGCCATAGTCAAAACAAAATAATAATAATTAATAATAATAATAAAATTCCTTCCAGTAGCACCTTAGAGACCAACTAAGTTTGTTATTGGTATGAGCTTTTGTGTGCTACTGGAAGGTATTTTTTATTATTATTTTGGTAGTAGAAATGTTAGACATGTAGCTGCGGTTGTTGTGGATTAAATTTGTGTCCTGCCAAAGGAGGCCAGGGTGGCAAGCAATAAAACAATAGAAACATTTAAAAAATCAATACAGATGCAGACTAGATCCTGTCTAACTTTTAACAGGGGGGGAATTTCGAAGGATGGGTGCCATAACATTAAAGCCTTGATTCCTACCTTGTGTGGAATGGACTTCCTGATAAGAAGGTATCTGAAGATGCCCTCAGTTGTAGAGTGCAGTGATTTGTTTGGTAGGGTTGCCATGTGACCTCTTTTTCCAGGACACGTCCTGTTCTCAATACATGCTTATATCAATTGATATCTACTTTCGGGGAGGATGTGAGTTCTGCATTTTTTATATATATGTGACTGATAATTCCATGAAGATCTGTCTTCCTTGGTCTAGTGTTTAAGGTGCTTTCTGGTCTTCTTTGCATCTTACTTTTGGTTTGGTTTACTTCTATTACAATCAAAATATAATTACAAAAACACAGTTTACTTCTATTACAATTAAATTAAAATATAATTACAAAACACAGTGAAAAATCACAGGGAGATTTTCGATGTACACCTAAAATGTAAAGTGTCTGGGACAGGCAGTTGCTGAGAGCAGGGTGTCAGGTTTGGTGCCCTGGTTGTAGCCTATGCATCTGACAAATTCTTGTGCACCTGTGCAAAGCTAGTTGCCAGAGACTCTGATGAGCAAAAGCAGACCTCTGCTCTCCCGTCAGCTCTGCCAAATGTCTCAGATACTGGAGACACTTTTTCTTCTCTTTCTTAGAAACCTTTGTGCCATTCTGCCTCCTCTTCAAAGTACAGAACATTCGCAATGCAGCGCTGATTAATTAGAATCGGTGATCTTGAAAATCATAATGAGGAGACTGTAGGCTGCAAGGCTGAAAGCATTCTTCCCAAATGCCCCTTACTTTCACAAGGATTAATCACACAGATGCTACATGGCTGGAAGCAGACAGACTGTATCTTAAATATGTTACAGGGAGGGAAAAGCCTGAATACAAGATTCTTCTACATTTGGCTCATAGGATAAGCAGGGGAGGCAGTGCAAAAGGCCGACTACCTGCCAGTGAACATAAGAAGCTTGGTTTCCACTTCTGTGTTGGCGGGGGGTGTCAAAAGAGGGCATCAGTTTCCATAAAATGTGTATATTCAAATGCAGAAATAATTACTATAATTTAAAATGGGAATTCAATCATTAAAGTGGCCTGTGTTCCTGCACAATCTGCTGTCGATGCCGGGGTGGATGAAGGGGCATGTGGTGGGGGCGGGTCGCCCCAGGTGTCACCACTGGGGGGGGGGTCACAAAATGCCGGGTGGCACTCACTGCGGGGCCTGCAGTGCGCCCAGGCCACGCATCTCTCCTGGGTGTGACGCAGTGGCTTGGGCGCCCACAAGCTCTGTGCTGCCCCAAACAGTCCACCCGCCACCTCCCCCTCAGCTGTAGGTTGGCTGAGAGGGAGGAGGCAGGTGGATTCCTCAGAAGTCCCACAGAGCGTCCTGCCCTGGTTGGCTCCGCCCTGCTGGTGGCTGGCCCTGCCCAAGGGTGCAGGGCCCGCCCGCCACTCCAGGCACCTGATTGGCTTGCTCCGCCACTGTGTAGATGGGCAACTTCAAGGTCCCTGCTGCTCTCCTTTTTTATCATCCTTTAAAAGGGACTTAGACCAGGCAGGCTTACAAATAGAGGACTGTTCTCTGCAAAGTAGGAAACCTGGCCAACCTGAGAGAAGGGCCACTTAACACTCTGTCCTATTCAGGTGGATGGTGTGTGGCTGTGGTTGTGGAGTTCACAGATGCTTGGCTGTTTGAGTTCTTGGTGTCCATATCTACGTGAAATTTGGCAGCAATGGCTTCAGGTAGTTCAGCTTAAAGGCAGGTCATTAGCTAGAGGTGAGATATAGTAGGATGTCATGAGAAAACAGCCAGGGGAACTTGGGACTCTCTAGCAGGACAGATGTTTTGTTTGCCATGAATGTTGAGAAGGAGGCCTCCACTCACTGCTTTCTCAATGTTGACAGTGCACAAGGGCATCGTGGGAAAGGCAGAGCACAAGCAACAGGCCCCAGGTTAATTTCCTGGCATCTCAAGGTAGGGCTGCGAAAGGCCCCTCTCGGAAACCCTAGAGAATCTGAAATGCTTCCAGTCTCTGTAGACAATACTGAGTTAGATAGACCAATGGCGTGATTTGGTATAAGTCAACTTTCTATGCTCCAGTTCTATGGAATGTTCACAAAGAGTCAACCTCTTTTGGGCAAAATGTTTTTGCATTCCTAGGGGGAGCATGATGGCCAGGGCTAGGGAAAATTGTTGCCTTCTACTGCATGACAATAAAGGAGAGCGCTCTCCTGCCATTTCCTTTCCCACAAGCTTCAGGGAGTGCTGAAGCCAGCTACTGGATGGTCCAAGTGCATGGTAGTTAACTTTGTTGACATCAGGAATTTGCTGATTCCTGAAATACCCCACCATCACCCCACTTGAATGAATGCAATCTCTTTTCTTACCACTTCAGCTTGCACGGGGAAGAAGACTGCTTCTTAAACAGTTTCAGTACTATGATAAAACTTTAACCATCTCCTTATTATCCACACACCAGGATGAAAAGTCAGATTAGTCAACAAAAGGCAATATGCCTTATGGCTCATCCCCCAAACTGGCCCATCCCCCAAACTGGCCCATCAGTGGAAAGGAACAACAGAATGTTGTTTGCTGCATGTGACAGCAAGTTGGGCTGGGCATTACATGGGTGATATTTGGCCTTTGTACACCTCCTTCTTTTCTCCTGAGCTCCAATCCCAAGTTCCTCTTTTATGGCAAACTATTGCTGTTGCGTCAGAACTACATAAAACCACTATTTGCACCGTTTGGATGGAATGGAAAACTCTGGTTTTCTGCTAGACAATAAATCTTTCCATAAGAGAGGAAGAGGAAGTCCATATAGTTCACTTGTATGATATATCTGAAGAGGACCCATGTCTGGATGGCAGCTTTTGGCACTGTCAATTCTTTTTCGCAATAATGTGACCTCAAATTCAGTGGTGGAATTTTCCATCCATGTTCGCTGTACTACTCCCTATTTGGACAAGTGATGCACTGAATCAGCAAGCTGTACACTCAAGCTGTACACCCTAGCTCAACGATAGAGCTTAAACTCGTGGCATCTCCACTTTAAAGGATTAGGTAGAGGATAACGAAAAAGACCTCTGCTCGAGACCCTAAAGAGCTGCCTGCTACCAATCAGAGCAGAAAATACCGAGTTAGAAGAACAAAGAGTCGGACCTGGCTTAAGACAGCTTCCTAGGAAATTTCCCATCTGGAATTGCCTGTTGCACAGCTTCCAGGCAAACACATACTACCCAGAACCCATGAGGCCAATTATTTTCAATACTTCCTGCTTCTCCTTTCACCTGTTTTAAGCCAGGGCTTCCTATCTGTAGCAAAACTGAAAATTTTGGAGTGGAAAACATAGTTGGGGGGGGTGTGTTTGTCTTTTTGTCCGCCCAGAATAATCTTTGCTCAGGGGGGAAAGTTAGATAACTGAACAACTAATTAACAGGAGAAGGCAACGAAAGTAAATATTGACCTAAGGAAGTTGCTGTCTGCATGATCAACAACAGAAGCTGCTTCACCTTGAATCCAGGGGCAAAACTAGGCTTTATTTCATCCAGGTCAAAGACCCAGTTTGGCACACACACCCGTGCACATTTGCGTACACACACACACACACAGAGAGAGAGAGAGAGAGAGAGAGAGAGAGAGAGAGAGAGTGTCTGGGAGCCTCAATGATCCCCCTCTGGAGGCTCCACCTGGGACAAAAAACCTATCTAGCCCTGCCCTCATAGCTACAGCACTGCCTGAATCAGACCATTATTGGTCCACCTAGTTTAGTATTTTATACACTGATTGCTAGCAGTTTCCCAGATTTCAGATGGGTCTTTTTCTCAATGGGCTAAGTATGGAACTTAAGACTTTTTGCATGCAAAACATGTGCCTCACCAATAATTTATAGCCTCTCCCCTGATCAAGAGCCAGAATGTGGAGGAAATCTGAGAAAACTACAGTAGCACCTGCACGCTTTCTTGGACGTAATTCAATTCAGGTAGTTCAATTCAAGAGAACTTACTAAACAACATCCACAGGATTCAGCTGCATCGGGCTTAAAATGAATGAATGTAGGTGGTTTAAGGGAACCAAATGTATCTGTGCTGTATACATAAATACCAACACTGCCAGATTTTTCATCACTCACCACTCGATGGATTGCTACTGAATTGCATTTGAGCTGGTGTGAGGGTGACATGAATGTTTAGTATATGGTGGATATGCTACCACCAAGAATGCCAAGGTCCTCAAGTGTGGACATCCATTTGTAAACAAACTCTATTTCCAGTTCTGCAAATGCACATAGCCAATATCTGTTTACACCCAACAAAGATTCTAAAGTAGAAAACAATGTCTCTAATATAACTAATGATATTTCACAAGACTATTATGGACAACAGGATAGGCAAGTATCTTGTTTATTTCTAAACAATAAACAGTGTCTATTGGTAAACATATTAATGATGCTTTGAATCTCTTAGTGTTGCCCCACCATCTGTTGCCTCCTGGCTTTTACATAGATATATTGGTCCCCATCCTGTGCTACTAATTATTAGGACACCATTCTTGGCTGTGCCAGGAAAGGTTGACATATTGTGTTTATCCAGGATGTTTTTGGTAAAGTGTGGAATAATTATGTCGACGTTACATTGGCCCAATTGAGGAAGTGTTTCCTGTCCAAATTCAGTCAGCTGTGATTGTTGAAAAAAGGAAAAGGGCAACACCTTATTCAAGTTCTTTTTGTTATATGGCTTCATGGCAGAAAATGCTGTTTGCAAGCCATTCCAAATCAGTAGCAGAAGCTACTTGGATTCAACACATTACCAAATTTTAATTAATTGCTAATTAAATGAACACATTAAGAGCTGCCACAGAGAATGCCCTTTCCTGGGCTTCACACTGACATCTCAATAATCCGGGGCAACTAAAACTACCAAGAGGGCTCCCTCTGCTGATATTAACACCCAAAATGGCCAGTAGGGAAGGAGGCAATTTTTAATACATTTATCTTTATTAAAGATTTATTTATCATTTATCTTTCTTAATCATCTATTAACCAAGTCCTCTAGGGGGTGCGCAACAATTCAATCACAAAATGGAAACACAGTAACCTAGTGAATATACCAGCACTAAAAAGGATAAAGAAAAACCACTAATAAATTAAGGCCCTGCAATACATCCATAAAGTAAACACAAATGATTGTTCAAACGCTGTTAGAGTTCAGAGGTTAATTTGTTTGCTAATAGAAACATGGACATATTAGTTATGTGATTGCTATTTAAATGTTTTTAGATGTCTTTTAAATTGTTCTTTAAAGTTTTAAATATGTATCGCATTGAATAAATAAATATGCATTGTATCTGAAAAGTTTTAAATATGCTTTTAACATTTTGATGTTTCCCACCTTGGGAAGGGCAGGATAAATAAATAGATGAATGAATAAATTCTGCTTTTCAACGCAGTAATAGAGAACATTGAAAATCTGAACTTGAACAGTCAATTACAAAGCTGTATTATGTTGCTGCTACTTTTCCTAGTGCTAACAGTATTCATTCACTCACAAGCGGACACCAGATACATGCCCATCAGCCATGAGCCCAAATCGAAAACCAGGGTAGCACCTCTGCTCTGTGCTGGCAAGCAAAATCAAAGCCTCCCTTTCTTGTCTCAGCCTAACTGGAATGAAATGTTCTGTGCGGAGCAATCGTTTCTGTTCTACTCATCTGCACAGGAAACAGTATGAACTGTCGCAGCTTTTTATGACACAATTTGTACTCCGCTACAGCAAGTCACCAGACAAGAGTATCACTTTCTGTGTGGGAGAGAAATGCCTCATTGAACTGGGTGTTAGCCTGAACACGGCCTGAAATAACAGGGCCTGAGACCACAAACTTGTCAGCCAGAATGCAAATGAACCAGGGTGACAAGAAAGCCACATTCCATGGTGAAGGAGTTGGGCTTCCAGGAGAAGAATTGTGAATGTGCTGCCTCTTGGTTCATGGCATGCTGGCTGGCAGTAACGGTTAGTTCTGAACAGCTGTCTCCTCCCAGTTGTCAACAGCAGCAGCAAAAAGAGTGATTGTCCAAAGGGATTAGATCTTTTTCAGTCGTAGGCCACATTCACACCATAGTACTATGATGCCCCTTTTCATGGCTTCCCCCAAGGAATTCTGGGAGCTGTGATTTGTGAAGGGTGCTGAGAGTTGTGAGGAGACCCTTCACAGAGCTAAAATTGTCAGAGTGGTTTAGCAGCCAATACCTCTTCCCAGTGAACTCTGGAAACAATAGTTCTGTGAGAGGAAAGTAAGGCTCTCATGGGGGAGGGGGCATGATTGCTTAAAGAGATATCACAGTGCTTTGAATGTATAGTGTGGCTTATTGCCTTAATTAACTGAATATAACATCGTTCTCAGGCTATTTAATGATCAGATTTGGTACTGGGATGTCAGTCTACTAGATTTAGCAGTGATTACTTCCAGGTAAATGAGCGTCAGATTGCAGACTTGGCAGATATTACACATGCCAAGCGAAATTTTGTCATCGTTCTTGAGAGCAGCTTTTCAGACATACGGCCTGCAGAATAAGCCTGTCATGAACAGGGACAGACAGATGGCAGTTCAGGATCTACTGCTAGATCTCTGGAAGATCTGAAGTAGATCAGCTGGGAATTCTAACTCTCAATTGTTTAACAATGGTAGCAACAGTTACTACAGGAGCCCAGATTTAACACAGTCTATAGCACAGTAGAACAAAGGTCCGTATAGTTAAAGCTATGGTTTTCCCAGTAGTGATGTATGGAAGTGAGAGCTGGACCATTAAGAAGGCTGATTGCCGAAGAATTGATACTTTTGAATTATGGTGCTGGAGGAGACTCTTGAGAGTCCCATGGACTGCAAGAAGATCAAACCGATCCATTCTGAAGGAAATCAGCCCTGAGTGCTCACTGGAAGGACGGATTGTGAAGCTGAGGCTCCAATACTTTGGCCACCTCATGAGAAGAGAAGACTCCCTGGAAAAGACCCTGATGTTGGGAAAGATTGAGGGCACAAGGAGAAGGGGACGTCAGAGGACAAGATGGTTGGATAGTGTTCTCGAAGCTACCAGCATGAGTTTGACCAAACTGCGGGAGGCAGTGGAAGACTGGAGTGCCTGGCGTGCTCTGGTCCATGTCCGAAGAGTCGGACATGACTAAACGACTAAACAACAACAACAGTAGCACAGTAGAACCTCGGTTTCCAAACGTAATCTGTCTTGGAAGACCGTTTGACTTCTGAAATGTTTGAAAACCGAGGATCAATTGGCAGTTGGCAAAATCCATCGAAAAAAAATGGAGAAAAACGCCTCAGAAGCTGTTTGACTTCTGAGGCGCGTTCAAAAAAGGAAGCAATAACTTCTGGGGTTTTGGCATTTGGGTTCCAAATCATTCAGCTTCCAAGACTCTCGAAAACTGAGGTTTCACTGTATTAGGTTGTTGGGTTGGGGATTAGTATCACAGTGACCTAGAAAAAGCAGAAAAAGTCACAGCAACATCTGCAGACACCAAAACTTGACCTTTTCTGCCCAAACTTTTTTTTTTTTGTTTAAGTGACACAATATGCAGCTTTGCAATATGTTGCTGTTAAAGGCTTCGAATATTAATATTCCTCCCTCTGCTCAATTTCCAGCTTTGTTTACTGCTGGATACAGAGATGCACCATGAATCGCAGATGTGTTCAGCTAAAGATTCTCATCCGATAGGGTAGGGACAGGGAATCTTCTGCTCTGCTGAGGGCCACACACGTGGCATGTCAGTGTAATGAGTAGGGAACCCCCATGCAAATGGAACTTGGAAAAGCATGGGATTTGGGGGCACATTTCTTCCCCCCCCCCTCCAGGCATTCCCTCGCACAAAGGATGGCTCTCTACACAATGCTCCTTTCCTGCTTGCTAAAGCACAAACTGACACTGGAAGGGTATATTTCTCTCCTTGATACTACAGCGATACTGAAACCACCCAAGCCTACAATTAATATCTGGGATTTTTTTTGCTATTTCTGTATAGTACTGCATGTACTGTACTACTGACAAGCTGAGCACACCTACACACATCCTGTTTACACTGAGAGCAGGATGATTTCTTCCACAACTACCAATGTCCCCCCCCCCACCTCTTTCTGTTGAGTTGCAGGACAATTCTTACACTACTGTTTTAATATAAAGGCATTGACTGACAAAGCCGACATCCTGCACCGGGTGCAAACACCAGCCAATTCACACGGTGCACATTTTTGTCGGTATGAGTCCGATTGCTTGCTTGAAGAAATATATTGTGTGAATTGAGCTTTTGGGTCTCTCATAAGACCAGGGTTTATTTTCAGCTGGAACTCTCCGGAATTCATTTCTGGGACCTCTTAGGTGGGTGCCATTGCCATTATAAGAGAACAAAGGAGGCATTCACAGTGGGTTCAGGCACCTCTTTTCTAGAAAAATAGCACTGCATAAGACCATCAGAAGAATTCTTCTGGACCAGACCAAATGCTCACTCACTCCTGCATACAGTGGTACCTCTGCTTGCATACAGGATCCATTCCGGAGGCCTGTTCACAACATGAAAGGAACGCAATCTGCAGTGGCATGTCTGCGCACACGCGGGTTGCGATTCACCGCTTCTGCGCATGCTTGTGACCTCATTTTGTGCGGTTCTGCACATGCACAAGCAGCAAAACCCAGAAGTAACTCTTTCTGGTACTTCCAGGTCACTGCGGGACGCAACCTGAAAAAACGTAACATGAGGTATGACTGTATTTTTTTCCACAGTGGCCAATGAGATGCCTCTAGAAATCCCGCAATGAGGATCATGAGTGATTTTTTATACATTTTAAACTGACAAGCCATGAACTAAAGCTGTATTATTTATTTTATTTTATTTTATTTTATTTTATTTTATTTTATTTTATTTTATTTTAATTTTATTTTATTTTATTTTATTTTATTTTATTTTATTTTATTTTATTTTATTTTATTTTATTTTATTTTATTTTATTATTTGTTACATCTATATAACACCTTTTATTCCAAGGAGCTCAACACAAAGTACGCGGTTCTTCTCTTCCCCATTTTATCCCTTTCCACGGAGGCGCAGATTGCAGCTATAACAAAGGCGGCATTTTTCCATCTCCGCCAAGCTAAGCAGTTGGTCCCTTACCTCTCTTGCCCTGACCTAGCCACTGTGATCCACGCGACGGTCACCTCCAGACTGGATTATTGTAACTCGCTCTATGTGGGGCTGCCCTTGAGACTGACCCAGAAACTCCAGCAGGTGCAGAATGCTGCAGCGAGACTCCTTACGGGGTCCTCGCTGCAAGATCACATTCACCCGGTGCTATACCAGCTGCACTGGCTCCCGGTGGAGTACAGGATCAGGTTTAAGGTGCTGGTTTTAACCTTTAAAGCCCTATACAGCCTAGGACCCTTGTACCTACGGGACCGCCTCTCCTGGTATGTCCCACAGAGAAACTTACGGCCTTCAAATAAAAACATCTTGAAGGTCCCAGGCCACAGAGAGGTTAGGCTGGCCTCAACTAGAGCCAGAGCTTTTTCGGCTGTGGCTCCGATCTGGTGGAATACTCTGTTACAAGAGACTAGGGCCCTGCGGGACTTGACATCTTTCTGCAGGGCCTGCAAGACAGAGCTGTTCCACCAGGCCTTTGGTCAGGGCACAGCCTGACTCTCTCCTTCGGCAATCTTCGCGGACCTCTGGCCCAATGGTTGCCATTGGTTTGATTTGAATTAATTTTATAATGAATGATTTTAGAGTGTTGTGTTGTACTGTTGTACTGTTTTATTGTTGTTAGCCGCCCTGAGCCCGGCTTCGGCTGGGGAGGGCGGGATATAAATAAAATTATTATTATTATTATTATTATTATTATTATTATTATTATCCTCACAACAACCCTGTGATGTAGGTTAGGATGAGAGACAGTGACTGGCCCAAGTCATCCAGTGAGCTTCAAGGCTGAGTGGGGATTCGAACCCTCATCTCCCAGGTCCTAATCCAGCACTCTAACCATTACACCACACTGACTCCTCTTATGACACCCAGATAGCAATTTTTACGAAAATGCAATCTCCTTGAATGCATCGTGATTTGAGCAGAGAAAAAAATAAAATCCCTTGTTTCAAATCAATCACAGGTGTGCTAAAAGAAAAAGGCAGAACTTATCTGTATAGCTAATTCTGAATGACAAATTTTCTATCATAAAGTGTTTTTGTAAAAATAAATAAATCCTTGGCACGTGTATTAATTACCACCGTCTCTTTTGTTGCTGTGCTGAGAAATATTTTTAACCTGAATACACACGCTGTGCAAATGAGATTTCAATGTCATCCTTGATTACCCAGCCATGTATGTGACATATTAAGTTGATTTTTATTTATGTATCGAGTATAATGAGCTATTTTATTTTATGGAAATGGCAGCAACATGATTCTTTCATTAGCACACATACAAAGAAAAATAAAGAAGAAGACACAAATGAGGGCAGAAGATTGCGATCATAATATAATGAAGTGTTACTGTGACTATGTTATGAATCAAAGCCAAGGTAAAGCTTTGTGGTTTCTAAAGAACAAATTGATTTCATCGGCGCAGGGACCATACAAAGCTTCCTTACACTGACCCAGACCATTGGCTCATCTACATGAGTATTGTCTGACTAGCAGTGGCTCTCTAGACAGGATTTGAACCCAGGAGCTTCTGAACACAAAGCCCATGCTCTGCTACTGAGTTACGCCCCCCCCCCCCTTGGAGAAACATACAAGTTTCCCCCCTCATGTGAACTGGGGGGAAATGACAATCTAGGAGGACTCTCATTACGTTCAACCACCTGGTGGACTGTAAGAGAGGCCCTTCCCTAGCTACTTTCTTATGTTGAGTTTCCAATCTTTTGCTGCTCCCAACATTGCAATGTCTACAGACAACTCCCAGTACAATGTCCCATCAATATGCTAATAGCATAACTAGGAAAGAACATCCAAGACACTAACAAGGGGAAACGTGAGTCAAATGAGTGATGCGGCAGCAGAAAAGGGGGATGCCATGTCCAGTGTGCAGAGGAGGGCAACCAATCTTGGGGCTGGAAACCAAGCCTTATGAAGAATGGTTGAAAGAACGTTCTTTCATATGTGGTGGACCTGTAGAAGAGTATTGGGAAATAATCCATAATGAATTGATAAACATGTTTAAAAGTACCTTTCAAAAAAAACAAAAAACCCAAAGTCCTTTTTGTTGGGGATAATTCAGATGGAGATTCCCAAGTGTCAAAAAAGGCTATTTATGTATGCCACTACTGCAGCCTGTGTTTTGTTAGCCCCAAAATGGAAAACGAGTGAGGTCCCAACCAAAGAAGAGTGGCAACTTAAAGTGATGGAATATGCGCAGCTTGCAGACCTAACATATAGAATAAGAGAACAAGAAAAATGTTTATTGACTATATGGAGGAAAATTGTGTACACTTGAAAACGTTGGCAGCCTTAAGATAAAGTCAACAGTGTAAACAAGTTTTGATAGATATAATAATGGAATACTGAATGGTTTAATTTATGTAAAATATGCAGGAATTTGTGATATACAAAACGAACCATGGAAAGAGGAGAAGGGAAGTCACTGACATTTTAAGGTTGTTTAAATGAATATTATATATATATATATATATATATATATATATATATATGGGACGCAGGTGGCGCTGTGGGTTAAAGCCTCAGCGCCTAGGGCTTGCCGATCGAAAGGTCGGCGGTTCGAATCCCTGCGGCGGGGTGCGCTCCCGCTGCTCGGTCCCAGCGCCCGCCAACCTAGCAGTTCGAAAGCACCTCCGGGTGCAAGTAGATAAATAGGGACCGCTTACCAGCGGGAAGGTAAACGGCGTTTCCGTGTGCAGCTCTGGCTCTGGCTCTGGCCAGAGCAGCGATGTCACGCTGGCCACGTGACCCGGAAGTGTCTCCGGACAGCGCTGGCCCCTGGCCTCTTAAGTGAGATGGGCGCACAACCCCAGAGTCTGTCAAGACTGGCCCGTACGGGCAGGGGTACCTTTACCTTTACCTATATATATATATATATATATTCTGTTTTACAATTTAGAATATATAAAGAATGTTTGAAGAATGGGTATGCTTAGCCTGGAAAAGAGGAGACTGAGAGGAGATATGAGATATGAGAGCCATCATCCCAGTGGCGTGGCGTGGGTTGTCAGCAATTTGCGCCCCCTAACCCGTGGATTTGCGCCCCCTAACCCGTGGGTTTGCGCCCCCTAACCCTAACCCCCAGATGTTGCGCCCGGTGCGGCCGGCCCCCCCTGCACCCCCCACACTACGCCACTGCATCATCCAATATCTCAAGGGCTCTCAAGGTGGGTAGGACCTGAACCAATGCATTCAAAGGGACTAGCCTCTTTTTCAAAAATTAATTTTTAAAGAAGATTTTCTTGTGTAACATTTTTTTAAACAACAACATCATATAATACAGTACTATTACAATAAAGTATAAAACATAAAACATATTTTTTTTAAAAAAAAGTTAGAGGAAATCTAACACGCTATACAGCCACAGGGATCTTAATATATAACAACAAATACTGAGGGAGGAGGCGTCTGATTATAAAATAAAAACAAAGCTTCATTCCTCTGCCAAAATTCTGAAGAATGCAAAGGTTAGGTAGCTTTCAGAGAAGTTTCAACTCCTGGTGGGAGAGAGAGGTGAGGACACAGATGAGAAAGCCTACTTTGAATTCTGACAGAATTCTGACAGCTCTAATTTCTTGGGTAGGTGGAAGTTCCTGGGGAGGTGATCCAGGGATATTAATGTGTGAAGAACTTCCTATTATTAGCTTCAAAGGCCATGGCAGTAGTAAAGTTGATATTATTAGCTTTCCGTATTTCACACTTGATTTTGTTTTTCAGATGACGGAGCACATCTTGCAGTGTGTGGGCACAGAGTGTATTTCTGCACTACTAAAGGCATGTTTCTTTTTTTTTTAAAGATTTTTATTAAAGTTTTAAAGGTTACATAAGTCACAACAAAAAAACACCCAATTAAACAAAAAAAAGCAATACATAAAAACAAGTCACATCAAAAGAAAAAGATAAAAAATGGAAAACAGACAAAAAACAAGCAGAAAAAATGCATAAAATCCAGAGAAAAAGAAAAAAGAAAGAAAAAGAAAAAAAACAAATCAAACCTTTACATAACTTTCCTTCTTTAACTTATTTCCTTGACCTCCTCACACCTCCCCTCTTTGTATTCTGATTCAGTTAGATATTCCAGCAAATCCTTCATCCTTGTTTTTATCCTAATAATTTATCTTAATATACTGTAGTTTGACATTCTCTTCTTTCACCAATTAATCATCCATTTTTACTTTAATTAATCTTATTTCTCATTAAACTAATATATTGAACTTAATCTCTTAAGACATTTCCCCTAGGGTCATAAAAATTTCATTCCACGATTTTTCCATTTCTCATTAATTTTTTTTTTTTTTAAATTCCTTATATACACTTTAAATTCCCAATTTCTTTCCTCCGTCTCCCCTCCCCGGTCCCGGCCCCTGCCCTCAGTTCCATCAACCTCCCAGCGTCCATCAACCTGGAGATCTGATATCCGAGGCTCTTAACTCGTCTTCATTTCCCTTCTGCCGATCTTCTTGATAAACTTTGGTGCTAAAAAGCAGATCTCGGGGGAGCTCCATCCCAACGATGGTTATATTCCTTCTTGACAAGTCTGCCAGGTTTCCATAATTAAAGCTAGGGCCCATAAAGTATTCCAAACCTTGTTTCACAGTTCTTCCAAGTCCAAAGGCCCCCGAAGCTCCAATCTCCTGGCTCAAATTCATATTCCAAAAGTCATTTGATCCCTGCATAAAGGGATCTCTCCACTTTTCCTTTTCCAGATCAGGCCAGGCACCCATCTTCAAAAACTGGCTTCTCCTAATTACAGTCATATAAGGCCTCAAGTTGTAATCCTCCATTTGCCTCTTTGGGGTTAAAGCTCCCCCATATTTTGCTTTATATTCAACAACAGCAACAACAGCAACTTTCTCCTTCTCTAATTCATCAATTTGTTCAGTTAAGAAAGGTTATTGTGCCGGGTTCTTGTCGACTTCTATGCTGATGCCCACTTTTGTTCCCAAGATATCAATATTAGTAGCCATGACATCTATCTGTTTATGCAGCTTTCCCAGCAGATAAATTGTCCTATTCAGAGCAGACGCTACTTCTTCCTTTACCGACATTCTTAAGAAATTCAAGGTCAAAACTAGTTTCTCACAGTCCTTATCTTCAAAGTAATTTCACAGCTGCACACTTGTAACAATGTCCCAAAACTCCCTCTAGAGGGAAGCAGTCTCAATTTGTATCAATCCTTTCCAGCACAATTCCAAAAGGAAATTAATAACAGTTCCCAGTTACTTTTTCTTCTTTTTAAGTGCAGAAGCAGACAATAGAAACAATGTCTTTCTTTTAAAGCTAGCTGTCAAATTAATGCCAACTGTCAAATTAAAGCTAGCTGTCAAGTTAAAGCTAGCTGTCAAATTTGTCCTGTTTACCGTCGATGGACTTTTTGCAAACCGCTCCCAGGTTCAGAGACGTAATGCTTCAATCTTTAATTTCCAACCTTCTCCTGCAAGTTCACTTGGTCAGAATTGATGGTTTCAATCAGTGGAGTTTTAATCCTTTACACGAGACTTTCCAAAACCTTAGTTGGTAACTACTTTGCTTCAGTCTATTTACAGAAAGGGAAGGTGGACTTCCTGTTTAGACCTTCCCCGTTCGGTGCCAAATTAAATTATGTAAAAGCTCACTTTCCCGTTCTACTCACGGGTTGTTGTTTAGAATCCAATTGTCCACAGGAAAAAAGTCAGCGCTCTCCGACCGCGGCAATGCAGCTTCACTCCGTGAAATAAGCGGTCGATTCAAAGCACCGCGCCTCTCACCCCACGTCGCTCCGGATTCCCGGTACCGGGTGTCCCCGCAAGTAGGTGGACGCTGAAGGTGCCAGCCGAATCCCAGGTTCACAGACTTCTCCCGTCTGTGATTTTTGAGGGTCTTCGCCGTCGCCGTGGCGGTCAGACCCTGTTTTTCACGGAGCCGGTTCCTCCCGATCGGAGGAGCTCCGCCATTGCCGGAGGCGCTAACCCGGAAGTCTCTACTAAAGGCATGTTTCAAGCATGTGCAATGTAGCTGTGCAGGAGCCCCAGTAATAATAAATAATAATATTCTTTTATTTATACTCCACCCTTCCCAGTTCAGAAAACCGGGCTCAACAAATTTAAAACACTTAATTGATGCAACAACAAAAAAACAGCATAAAATACAGTATAAAACGTGAATAACAATAAATTCAGAATTCAAAAATCAGTTTAGGGGGGAAATCCATCCAATAAACATTGGATGATCACCAGGGCTAGCTGGCTGAATTAGTCCTATTTGGGCCAGTGAGGAAACCAGGGGAGAATTAGCTGTGGGATCCCAGAGCGGTTAATCTTCATAAAAAGGGGAGGGGGAGGGAAGGAAAAGATCAAGCTAAGTTCAAATTGAAAGCCAGGCGGAATAGCTCTGTCTTACAGGCCCTGCGGAAGGAAGTTAAATCCTGCTGGGCCCTGGTCTCATGGGACAGAGCATTCCACCAGGTCGGAGCCATCACTGAGAAGGCCCTGGTTCTGGTGGAGGATAATCCAGGACCAAACCCACTCTTCCTGGCCTCTGACTTACATGCGATCATTGGCTCTGTGTGCATATACTGGGGTGGGGAAACTCAGACGCAGGGGCTGAATGTGGCCCTCGAGGCCTCGCCATGTGGCCCTCAGAATTCTCCCCAGACCACACCTCTCCCCTGCCTTGCTTTGCACCTCTAGGATTTTTCCTAGGCTGGATTGTGTCATCAAACTCTAATAATCCCTCTTGCTCGCCTGGATAGAAGACAGAGTGGGTTGTGTGAAACTGTGTAAAAATTACCGTATTGTCAGGCTTCGGGGAAATGGCTCCCTCCCTCCCTTTGGCCGTGGATAAGCAGAACAAAGCAAAAATAGTCTCTTACCAAATAAAGATATTTTAATGACCACAGTGAAAGAACAAAGAGTCCATTCTTGGAGTAAAGGTGCTCCCAATTAAGGTTTCCACCCACTTCCCCCTGAGTCATCCTCATCACTTCCTTGTCTTGCAACCTGATCTCACACCCACTGTGCCTTCTGTGCAGCTACCTTATCTAATCTCATTGACCTTGGACTGATCAGCTGGACACTTTCCAGCAAGCCGGAATCTGTTAACTCTCTCTATCTCGCCCAGTTCTTCTTCTTCTGCTAGCTGTTCACCACCCAGTTCTTCCCAACTTTTGTCTTCTGTGAACCACTGTTCCAAATCTATACTGTCCCACTGCTCCTGGGCAGATTCAGGATCCTGATCAGGAGCGGGGGGGGGGGGAGGGGGAGGCTCCCACCATTCCTCATCTGTGCAGCCCTCCTCAGCAGGGTCCCTGACACCTATTGTACAAACGTAAAACTTATATCCAGTGCTCCACCCATTTTTGCTTTTAGCCCAGCTTTGACATCTGACTCCCAAAAGGTAGCACAGCGAGGAATGTGGTCCACAGGGTGATATATGGCCCTGCTGTGGGTTAAACCACAGAGCCTAGGACTTGCCGATCATAAGGTCAGCGGTTCAAATCCCCGTGATGGGGTGAGCTCCCGTTGCTCAGTCCCTGCTCCTGCCAACCTAGCAGTTTGAAAGCATGTCAAAGTGCAAGTAGATAAATAGGTACCACTCCAGCGGGAAGGTTTCCGTGCGTCTCTGTTTCGCCAGAAGTGGCTTAGTCATGCTGACCACATGACCCGGAAGCTGTACGCCAGCTCCCTCGGCCAGTAAAGTAAGATGGGCGCCGCAACCCCAGAGTTGGCCATGACTGGACCTAATGGTCAGGGGTCCATTTACATTTACCTTAACCCTGATGTATAGAGCTTAGGCACATAAGTTGTGTTGTGTTGTACTTTTGTACTGTTTTATTGTTGTTAGCCGCCCTGAGCCTGGCTTCGGCTGGGGAGGGCGGGATATAAATAAAATTTATTATTATTATTATTATTATTATTATTATTATTATTCTGTATTTGTGTAGGTTATCTCCATGCGCCGAGGGACCCTGTCAAATCTGGTTCCGAACAATCCGAAATTGGATTGTCTTCTGCAATGTTCAAGCTGCTTAATCACCCAGTAGGGACTGACAGTGGCATGCCTCTATTAAAAAACATCTGCAAGGACTGTACACTAATGTCCACCTCTCAGTTGCCAGCTTGCCATATGGTTCCTGATTATATGGGACATGAAATTGGGTTCAGGCCAGCCCAGTGCATTGCTAGGGATGACGTTCTCTGTGAAGGTACTGGGATTTGTATTCTGATGACTACGTACTGTAACTGAGGAGCTTTCATTGTCCTTCCCAGTATTATTGCCCTATAAAAATGGATAAATGGCTCAGAACTGCTGCTCAGCCATGCATATAAATGGTACTTTAAACCCTAACTGGAACGTTTATGTCTAAACATTTGGTCGCAGTTAAATGAATGGTAATTGGCTTAACAAGGATCTATAGAGATGTAATTGATATTACTGAAATTCTTCCAAAAGAGAAGGGGGTGGGAAAAGCACTGAAAATAAATGGCTTCACTCCATACAGATTTTGTGAAGCATGCAATAAGTTGATATCATAGAGGAAATCACAGTCCATCAAATTTCCTAAGATTGCCTGGAGCAAGGGCCTAGTTGCCCTCTAGATGTGATGGACTCTTAACTCTTAGCAGCCCCAGAAAGCATGGCCTGTAGTCAGGGATAATGGGAATTGTAGTCTAACACATTGAGGTCAGGGAGCATCAGAGTGCCTTTGGTCTACAGAATATGCACATAAGAACCAGTTTTTATATTATTATTTTTTAAAAAAGGTTTTTCAGGCACATACTGGATCCTCAAGTAGTAAGCCCTGGATCCCTTAGAATCTGCAAGAAGTTGATTAGCCTGAAAGTCTTCCTCTGTGGATAAAAGGCTATTTCAACTCTTTTTGCTGGACTTCCAAATTAGGTTCTGGAAGTTCAGGGGAGCGGAATCAGGTTCAGCCACAGTAACTCGTGCTCTTTTCTTGGTCCATCCTAACCATGTGGTGGGTGGAACTATATTTTTTTTCAGGCGGGGAGAACGAATTCCTATGCCCCACAAATAACGCAGAGATGCATTTTAAATAAACGCACACATTCTACTCATGTGAAAACACTAGGCAGGCCCACGAATAACCCAGAGATGCATTTTAAATAAAAGGACAGATTCTACTCATGTGAAAACACACTGATTCCTGGACCACCCATGGGCTGGATTGAGAAGGCGATTGGGCTACATCTGGCCCATGGACCTTAGGTTGCCCACCCCTGGTATATACCATATACCAAGCTTATGTATTCACAGAGTAAGACTGGTATTCTTCTCATTTTCCTGCAGAAAGAGGAACACCTACATCAGAGGCACGTCCATTTACAATGGACAAAAAACATGGTTTAATTAGCTGGCAAGAACAAGTATCTTAAGCAACAGGAGTGCTTTTTAATGCTTCCAAGAACCTGAATCCCACCAGAGTGTCTCAATAGGTATGAAGTGGATTAAGTTTTTTATTCCCCTCCCACGAAACTACAATTACTTCCCAAATTACACTAGCAGCAACAGCCATGTCAATGCAATCAGTAGCACACCGGCAAGGCCTGTGATTATGCCTATTGATTCCGGGGCACTGTAATCTATAGTATGTAATTCTGATCTCGTGTCACTACCCATTTGTTTTAGTTCACCAAGGATGGCAAACCAATGCAGCCGAGCACAATGCCTGCGCTGAGAAACTGCTAATTGCCAGGGTGCCGACAGCTATCAGTGGGACTGACGCGGTGACAGTTGGTTGGAGGGCCCACTCGTCACCTGTGTGCCTTCCACAGATCTATTTAAAGAAGCAGGTTGGGAACGCAGCAATACACACGCGAGTTGCTTTGTCTGTAATTGGGTGTTCTGCATCTGCTCCTAGAAGTTGCTGGTGCAAAAGATGGTTAGAATAGCTGTGGCCGAGGAAGTTGGATTATGAGATCAGCATAGCCCACGTGCAGAAATCTCGCTTTGGAAATTCTAGGTGTTTTACATGCGTTGCTAAAAGTAATGAATGCCTTCTGAAAATATGCTGAAGGAGTGCTCAGGTTTCCTATAACAGAGAGAGAGAGAGAGAGAGAGAGAGAGAGAGAGAGAGAGAGAGATTGCATACATTTCCACATTTGCAAAGTTAGGTGGAACTGACTTCCCCTTAAGGAGCTTAACAGGATGTATGATGGTTTCTGATTCAGTGATAGTCAAAGTTCACATGCTCAGGAAACTCTTCAAATACTGACATTAGGACTTAAGGCAGCCGGAAACAGACAGAAAGCGTTGCTTCAGATATGGCTAGTTCTGGGATTAGATCAACGCTTTTGGAGTCTGCTCCCCAAGAAGGATAGAGGAAGTGGGGGCGGGGGGACGACCTCAGGCCTGGAAGCCAAATGCACCCACCCCCACCCTTCTCTATTTGGCCCTCAAAACGCTGCCTGGGTTACAATCTCCACCAGGCCTGTCTATGATCACCTAAAGTGGTTTTGCCTGACTGAAAAGGGTCCTTCAACTGTGCCCATGCTCCAGTGACTAAAATGAGGAACCCTGGGTGATATCCAGCTACGTTTTACTCAGGGCAGATCCGCTGAAATTGATGGTTCTAATTTAGTCATCATTATGAATTTCAGTGGTTCTACTCTGTGTAACCCTTCAGCTGACTGCCACCCCCTTTGTCCAGTTAACGTGCCTAATTCTCTATTGTATAAAATGCACTTCACAAAACATAATGAGCTAATTAAAAATCGAGGCACTGCATGTTTAGTTTTCTTACTTAAATGCGTTCTGAGGATACAAGAATGTCAGATTTTTTAAAAAACACATTAAAATAATAGAGGTTTTGACATCTTGTTAAGCAAATTATGTTCCCTTCTTTACTTTCTACCATTATTTAAATGAAATGAAAAATAAGTCTCATAAAGGCATACATCATAGGTTTTTTGGAACATCTAGTGTCATAATGGTGACCACAGTAATTGACACCCACTCTGCTGAAAGAGAGTTTTGGCTTCAGCTCTGGTTGACCACAGCAGTGGCAGTTGACTCTGCTTTCAGAATCAAACGCTAAAGTGTCTGGTTAGATAATGAAAGAGACAGAACTGTGAAAATTAGCAGTAATGAGAGAGAGAGAAAGAGAAAAATGACTGCTGCACATTCCAGAAGTATTTTGTGAAGATCAATTTCATGCCAATTGCCTTGAAACATCTATTTGTGTGTGTGAAATGATCAAGTCCTGAAAAATGCGTGGTGGGTAACACGTGAATGATCTGATTCTTCTTCCACATCAGCCTATAGAAGAGACGCACCATAAGAACATAAGGAGAGCCTGCTGAATCAAGCTTGTGGCCTACCTAGTCTAGCATCCTGTTCTGTTTTTTGGTTGGTAGATTGAAAGTTGCTTTGGGTTAAAGACTCTTTATGTATGTGACAACAGCCACACAGATGCTACTAGCCCAAAGGCGGAAAGAAGATAGAGTCCCCACCAAAGAGGAATGGCAAATCAAGCTGTTTGACTATGCCGAAATGGCAAAACTAACTAGAAGACTCAGGAACCAAGAAGAACTAAATGTCAATAAAGAATGGGAAATTTGCTTATAATTTATCTAGGAGATCACTGTAAACAGATGAAAACACTAGCAGGATTTTAATAGCAATTGTAATGTTACGAACATTGTGGACAAGATGGAAACATACAAAACATGGATTGTGGAATAATATGCAGTTAAGAGGACCCATGGAGGGGAAGGTGGGAAGTCCAGAGATTTGGAGAAATCTCTAAATATGGATATGTATTTTGGATTGTTATAAACTATTATTTGTAAAATCAAATAAAAAATATTACAAAATAATAAAATAAAATGAGCACTCCCCCCCCACACACACAAAAGAAAGTTATTTTGGGTTGCTCTGGACAAGACAAAGCAACTAAAAATGTAATTAAATCAATATAATACAGAATAACAATAACAGGGGCCACCCGATTCCTGCGGGAAACCCACCAATAGGACCTGACCACAAGAGTACTCCTGCGGTTTCCAACAACTGGCATTCAGAAACATTAGGTAAAGGGGTAAAGGGACCCCTGACCATTAGATCCAGTCATGACCAACTCTGGGGTTGCGACGTTCATCTCGCTTTATTGGCCGAGGGAGCCGGCGTACAGCTTCCGGATCATGTGGCCAGCATTACCATCATGAATATTCAGAACACAGCCATCATGGCTTAAAGCCTTCTTCTCATTGAATGTGTCTGATCCATTTTTAAAGCCATCTAAGTAGGTGGTTCTCACTTCCTTCTGTGGGAGAGAGTTCCCATGCTGGGTAGGGGGGGGGGACCTTGTGGTGCTCAGAACCGCCCCACCCAAAGACATAAAAGGAAGAAATACAGGTAACTCCCAACCAAGCAACCAAAAAAGCTTCTTCTTTTTCTTTTTTTTAAAGGGAGGAGCCTTGTTGGGCACCAAAGGAAGTATCTGAGGGTGTTGTGGTGCCCATGTGTAGCACATTGGAGACCCCAGAATTGTCTTCCAGTCAAAAGCAGGCAGTACTAGGCTAGATAGACAAATGGTCTGTCCTGAGGGACATCCAATTTCCATTGAACAAATCAGCACAAACTGTTCAGATTGTTTCACTTGTGCTTGGTTCAAGTTTTTAAGCCAGTGGATTCTAGGCTTGCTGGTATTTTAAGGTAAGAAAGGAGATGAAGAAAACTGCAGCTTTTTCCTTGTGTATTGGTTTCCCTCCCTCTGGAAAATAGCTCCCCAAACTTTTGTCAGCTTAGAATGGCTTGTAGAGGCATAATGGGCAAGAGTGAAAAGCTGTAACTGTGGGAGAAGGTGTGCCAGCAAATTAATAGGTAGCACAGGCATATGTTCCAGCCGGGAAATGTTCCTGAGAGCCGTATGAAAGAATATATAGCAAAGAACAGACAACAAAGTTGGGCAGAAAAAAGTCGACAACAACTGTTGTTCTTTTCATTTTAGTGCTCTGTGGGTGTCAAAGCTTTTTAAATTTAGCAAAGTGAAAAGAAGCCAATCAGTTTCTTCAATGCCCTTCGCTGAGGCTCCAGAATATAAGCAAATGGATAAATAAATAAGTCCCAGGGAAGATGCTGCCATGCATATGGTTGAAAGTTCTGTATCTGGCCAGTGATCAGGGATGATGGGAGTTGTAGTCCAACAACATCTGAAGTGCCTCAGTTTCCTCATCCCTGATTTAAGACTTTAAACACCAGCACTTTGAATTGGTCTCAGAAACATACTGTCAACTAATGCAGCAAACAAAACAAAAACAAAAAACAGTGTTAGATTTTCTGATCCCCATCGATTAAGGTAGCCACATTTTGCACCAAGTGAGGTTTTCAAACTAACTTTAAAGGCAGCCCCATGTAAAGTGTTCTAGAGTACTCCAGTTTAGGGGGGCAGGTAACTAATGAATGGGTAACGAAGGCCTAGTCTGGTGTTAGAAGCCTTTCAAACGCGAAATATTCTTACACTGAACACTTGGAATAGGAGTGGATAAGTATAAAAATATCAGAGGAGATAATGTATCTAGGGAGGCATCTTCTATATTTCCACTTGTTAAAGGTTGACTATCTCAAGCTCACAAAAGAAACCAATATTGTTGTTGGATTTCTTTCTGCTTTTAAAAAGGTTTCAAGGTGGGTTATCTGGGAACACTTGAATGCATTCCCTTCTGACATTTATTCAAAGGACAGGAGGAAAAAATGTCAGAATGCCTTTTGGAGAGGTAAGTAGTGATTTAGTCCTTTCTTGCTATCTCAGAAAGGCCGGGTGTGTCACTATATCATTTGGAACAGATTTTCTAGCTGGCTTCTTGTCGCTTAAGCTTCTGAGTGCAATACGTTTGTGTCAATATTGCTGTCTATAAAAAATGAGACGGGGAGGGCTCTTCTAACTGTAGGATGGGAAGGCAGAAAGAGAAATGATTGTTGCTGTTACAAAGGGGGGAAAATTGTTCACAAAAGGTCGCTTTGAAGTGTTTCCTATCTGAGAATGCTGTGTGAGGTCCAAAGTGCTCTGTAACTGTAGTACCACTGTTCTAAACAATAACATTTTAACTGTGGTTTAACTAACTTGGGTAAGTGGCATTTTAGTTAGAGAACAGAACTGAGTTTGGTTACAGCCTCTGCTTCACTTGCCTGTTTCATTTCTTCTGGAGTGTTTTTGGGTCTTCCCACAGCCTTGCATCCTCCAAAAAAGGGGAGAAATTCAATATGATGTGCCTTTAAATTTATTTATTTCATACAGTGTGTGCACTGCTTGATTATATCTCAAAGCAGTTTAAAAACATAAATAAATGTGAACTTGCCTAATTCTCATGTTCCAAAACGATATGAGAACCAGAAATTTCCTTCATAAGCTTGCACTTCTCTGAATTTCGCAGGGCTGTTCTCCAGCCAAGTGATGCGTACAAAATTGCATGTGCTAGCATAATGTATCCGTGTAAATGCATATATTAGTGGGAATAAATGCATGATAGTAAGAGAAATTGCTTTGCAACAAGGTGTATATTGGGATAAATTCACAGTTAAATGCTGATGGCCTGACCTGGGCCTGACCTGATCCATCTCATTCTTTTTATAGCGTTTAATGATGGACATTTTTTTAATTGCTATTTTTATACTTTGATTAATTTTGCCAGCTTTATTGTTGCTTTTACTGGTAAAGTGTGCGGCTTTCTTGTTGTCATCAACTTGTTACTTTTTAGCTTTGTTTGTTGCATTAGCTGCCTTGCGGCAAATTTTGGGAACATGGGGTATAAATCTAATGCGTAAAGAAAGCTTGCAAGAGCCAATAGGACTGTGGTGCTCCAAAAATATTGAGTGCATGAATAAAAAAAAAAGCCATTAGGGAAAATAGTCTTGCAGGGGCAAATTGCAATGGAGAAAGGCTGAAGGGTACAGTGCATAATCCACCCTCCTCCCATCAACCTGCCATTTGTTCATGGCAACTTTGTCTCTACAAGATGCTTTTTCCTTGCTTGCTTTGAGACATCCCAGGAGTCTGTGGAGTGGAATGGGGATAAGGAAGCAGCACGGGAGAAGTTGAAGCTGAAAAGTCATGGGCAGGAAAAGGGTTAAGTACTCCCTACCCCACTGCTTGTTGTCTTTGTCCATGGAGTTTTCTTGGTAGGGATACTGGAGTGGCTTGCCGGTTCCTGCTCCAGGTGGATCACGTTTGGTCAAAACTCTCCACTATGACCTGCCCATCTTGGGTGCCCTGCTCGGCATAGTTCATAGATTCTCTGAGTTATTCAAGCCCCTTCGCCATGGCAAGGCAGTGATCCATGAAGCTATGTTAAAGCTATGGTTTTTCCCAGTAGTGATGTATGGAAGTGAGAGCTAGACCATAAAGAAGGCCGATTGCCGAAGAATTGATGCTTTTGAATTATGGTGCTGGAGGAGACTCTTGAGAGTCCCATGGACTGCAAGAAGATCAAACCTATCCATTCTGAAGGAAATCAGCCCTGAGTGCTCACTGGAAGGACAGATCCTGAAGCTGAGACTCCAATACTTTGGCCACCTCATGAGAAGAGCAGACTCTCTGGAAAAAAACCCTGGTGTTGGGAAAGATGGAGGGCACAAGGAGAAGGGGACGACAGAGGACGAGATGGTTGGATAGTGTTCTCGAAGCTACCAGCATGAGTTTGACCAAACTGCGGGAGGCAGAGGAAGACAGGAGGACCTGACGTGCTCTGGTCCATGGGGTCACGAAGAGTCGGACACGACTAAACGACTAAACAACAACAACAACACCCCACTTCTTCTCCAAATGTCCCCTTCCCAGATCTGCCATTCTGTAACAGCAGCAGCCATCTCATTGTTTACTATGCCCATTTGTTTGCAGATTTCTTTTTTTACGTTTCTATTAAAGCTGAACTTAAAGTCTGACTCTGTATTCATCCTTCTAGGATTTCTACAACATGAGCCTATTTATCACCCCTCGAGAGCTGCTTCTTCAGTCTGGTGTTCTGCAAAGCAAATCCCGTTGCTTTTAAAATCCTCTTTTGCTGAGTCTTACGCTGCCGCGGAAACTTCTCAAGTTCTTACCTCTGCTTCTTCCTGTGCCTCACCAGCGTCTTCATAAAATCATGGTGGCATGGAAATATTTTTATGTTTTCTCTGGCAACATATATCACTGCGGTTTCCATAGTAAGAAACATGTTATTACACTAGTAAACACAGCTTGCATTCCAGGCTGCTCCCCTGGCATCCTTGGATGTTACAAGTGAGAATTGTAAGAATGTCTTGTTTGCAGGGTTTTCCAGTAATCAGAGTGCCTTGTACTTTTTCTGCACAAAATTTCAACTTTCTACCTATACTGGAAATCGTTTGGAAACTGAGAGAGTGAGGCCTCAACCATCTCAAGAACATAAGGAGAGGCTGCTGGATCAGGCCAGTGGCTCATCTAGTCCAGCACCCTTTTCTCACAATGGCCAGTCAGATGCCAGAAGGAAGTCTGTAAACCTGAACACAATGGGACTCTCCCCTCCTGCCATTTCCAGGAACTGGGATTCAGAGGCATACAGCCTCAAACCATGGTAGTTGAGCACAGCCATCAGGACTAGTATCCACTGATAACAATAATAACATTTTATTTATACCCCACCCTTCCCGGTTCAAAAACCAGGTTCAGGGCGGCAAACAACAAATTTAAAACAATTATAAAAGCAGGATAAAATACAGTATAAAAACATGAATAACAATGAAATTCAAAAATCAATTTAGAGGAAATAAGCATTAGATAATCCCCAGGGCTAGCTGGCTGAATTGGTCCTACTTGGGCCAGTGAGGAGGCCAGGGGAGAATTAGCTGTGGGGTCTCAGAGCGGGTGATCTTCATAAAAGGGGAGGGGGAGGGAAGAGAAGGGAAATAAAAGATCAGGCTGAATTCAAATTAAAGGCCAGGTGGAATAGCTCTGTCTTACAAGCCCAACGGAAGGAGGTTAAATCCTGAGGTTGAATCCCAGTCTTATGGGACAGAGCCTTCCACCAGGTCTGAGACATCACTGAAAAGGCCCTGGCCCTGGGGGAGGATATTCTGACTTCCTTAGGGCCCGGGACCTCTAAACTATGGTTATTCATGGACCTTAAGGTCCTCTGCGGGGCATACCAGGTGAGGCGGTCCTTCTATCTAGCCTTCTATCTACAGCTGCCCAAGTTGGTGGCCAACATTGCCTCTTCTGGGAGCAAATTCCATAGTTTTGTGTGAAGAAGCACTTTCTTTTGTCTGTCCTCAATCTTCCAACATTCAGCTTCATACAACATTGCAAAGAGTCTTTGAAATTTGGAGACTGTCAACAGTCACGTGTAAATGTTGGCCATGCCAGCCAGGCAACTTTTGTGAATAACTGCAATGCACTAGATGCCCTTGCTTATCAGACATATATCGTGGTGAACAATGAAGTCTCATTTATGCACCTGTCAGTCTTCATGAGCATATCTCTGGGCTTTTGGACAGGCACAACTTCCTTTGAAGATTGTCAGCAATCCTGATTGAACAGCAACATCCACCACATATCTGATGTTAGCTTTGACATAACACAATGCACACACTCAAAACACTGCTTTGCAATCAAGACTAAGCAGCGGCTAGCCGGCTAACCATTGTAGCTGTTGATGACATTAAGATGATTCATGCATGCAGCCAAAGAAATCATTTCTTCTAATCAGGATTTTGAAAGCTGGTGGGAAAGCATAATGTAAAAATAGAAACTTCAGAATACAACACTGGGGTGATTAATCACAATGTGCCCCAGCTTCTAATGATTTTGTGTGATGAGGTTTGACTTCTATTACCATCGGAATTATTGGCCTCTTTCTTTTTTTTTTTTTAAGAGTAATTAACTATTAATTTGAACGTTAATGGCCAATATGTGTCTCTCTGGTTCTATATCATGACACACATCATAGTGATTCCTGCCTAAATATTTATACAAAGAAGGAAGGGATTTGCTAGTCATAGGCATCATTTGCTTCTTTCAGCGCTTGTAGGACATTTCACTGCTCTCTGGAAGCAGAGTGCACTCTATATACAGGGTCTGCTCAAGGCATTTACTTGCCTTGATGGCAACTAAGATGGCAGTGCCCACAATCCACATACAGAAGCCAAATGCACTGGCAGCTGAATCATACATCAGCAATGGCAACAGGAAGCTAGTTTAAGGGGTATAGAGTACAACTCTGTCCTCCAGCCTCAATTGGGATTCAGGAGGAATGGCTGGGGGTTACCTTGCTTCTGCCACACACACACCCAAGCATCCGCCTCCTGAGGCAGTTGCCTCACCTATCTTAATGTTAGGTGACCATCAACCCTGGTCTTCCACATTGATAATAATAATAATAATAATAATAATAATAATAATAATAATACAGTGGTACCTCAGGTTACAGGTGCTTCAGGTTACAGACGCTTCAGGTTACAGAATCTGCTAACCCAGAAATTGTACCTTGGGTTAAGAACTTTGCTTCAGGATGAGAACAGAAATTGTGCTCCGGCGGCGTGGCGGCAGCGGGAAGCACCATTAGCTAAAGTGGTACCTCAGGTTAAGAACGGACCTCCAGAACGAATTATGTTCTTAACCTGAGGTACCACTGTAATAATAATTTATTCTTTATATCCTGTCTATCTGGCTGGGTTTCCCCAGCCGCTCTGGGTGGCTCCCAATAGAATATTAAAAACACAATAAAACTTCGAACATAAAAATGTCCCTAAACAGGGCTGCCTTCAGATGTCTTCTAAAAGTCAGATAGTGGTTTATTTCCTTGACATCTGATGGGAGGGCGTTCCACAGGGCAGGCACCACCACCAAGAAGGTGGCCCTCTTCTTCCTTCCTCCTCCTTTTCTTGCCACAACAAGTAATAGGGAAGTGAGACTTTGCTGCTCCCTTGGATAGGCATAAGCCACCATAACATAACAACGTTCACAGCAATTATACAGATTGAACCTAAACACCTAAGAACATAAGACAAGGCTTCTTGATCAGGTGAATGGACCATCTGGTCCTAAGTATCTTGTTCTTGCAGTGGCTGACCTGTGGGAAGCCTGCAAGCTAGTCATGAGTACAAAGGCATTCTGCCCACCTGTGTTTCCCAGCAATTGAAAATCAGAGGCATAATTCCCTCCCACAATGGAGGCTGAACTATGGCTAGTTACTGTTGATAGCCTTGTCCTCCATGAATTTGTCTAATCTTCCTTTATAGCTGTCCAGGTTATTGGCCATCACTGCCTCCTGTGGGAGCGGGTCCACAGCTTAACTATTCTGCTGCTAACACTTTACTTAAAAGGTAGTGTGAATTCTAGGCTTTGCATACAGGTGAAATAGTGGAAGCCGTACACGTCTGAATACAAGTTGCTGGGAATCGTACCTGTTGTGCTTCTACTTGTGGCATCTGGCTGGCCACTCAGAGATCAGGATGTTGGAGCAGCAGAAGAAGAAGAGTTTGGATTTGATATCCCACTTTATAGCGATAATTTGAGACCCTAAGGAGTCTCAAAGCAGCTCACAATCTCCTTTCCCTTCCTCCCCCACAACAAACACTCTGTGAGGTGAGCGGGGCTGAGAGACTTCAAAGAAGTGTGACTGGCTCAAGGTCACCCAGCAACTGCATGAGGAGGAGCGGGGAATCGAACCCGGTTCACCAGATTACAAGTCCACCACTCTAAACCACTATACCACACTGGCAGATGAGCCTTTGGCCTGATCTAGCCAGGATTTTCTTATGTTCCTGTGTTCATTTGTATAGATACTTTGGCAGCTTGCTACATGCTATAAAGATAGCTTAAACTGATGATAATGATAACAATAATGATGATGCTGAGGATGCTAATTTTATTGTTTATATGCCGCCCATCTTACTGGGTTGTCCCATCCACTCTGGGTGGCTCCCAATAAAATGCTAAAATTGGCATCTGTGACATGTCAAACTGGACAAAGTCCTCTGGAGAAGGAGCCAGTTGCTGCAACATGGGGCTCATTGTCCAAATTACCAGCCTAGTAGGACAGGCTTTCAACCAAAGTGAAATAGAGCTTGCTGAGTGGGCGATACATTTGTCCAAAGTTTCATTCTTCTGACTGAGATCTATTCTGGCCACATTCATTGTTCTGGAGGGAATTGTTGTGCCACTCATGTCCACAATGAGTTACGCCAGCAGGTCACCTTATGAGAGGTGAAATTAATTTCATGCCAACCAGATATTACAGTTTAAGGGTCATTTTTATTACTTATTATCAATTAATTAAAAAATTGGAAGCTGAACTCCCTCATAGCTGTGGGGGATTAAGGAACATGTTCGGTGATGTTCCCAACAGTAACTTCCTGCATTTATGTGAAACTTCATTAAGAGTTTCTCTATTAGATCCTAAACTTTTACTAACTTGAGAACTTGCCCATTAAGGCAGAATGCTAGAGGGATGCCACACTCATACAATAGTATGATAGTTATGTTGACATCCATCTGTCTTAGGGAACAATAGAGGAGGGTGCATTTGGGGATGAGGACAAGCTGTTTGATGTTTGTAGATCCTGTTGGGGTCATAAGAGAGCAACATGGGAGAGACATGTTTTGTTGCAACTGGGGCAGATGAAGGCATCCGGTTGTGCTGCTGCAAAATACACCTCTGTGTGCTCCTTCCAGAGGTCATTTCTCCTCTGGTCACTGCTATGGATGCATGATTTGACCTCCTGTTTCCAGGCACTGTGGTCGTCTGCAAGGGATTCCCACATAACAGGGTTGATGTTGCTGTCCTTCTGGTCCTGCCTGTACACATCTTTGTAATGCAGAGTTGGTCTGCCAATCAGTAGTAATAGATGGAATATATTGGGGCTTCATATTTTTTTCAGTTGCCTGTGCTGTTATTGACACTTATTCTGAAGCTGAAAACTATTTGACTGAGCTGAAAGAGCATTTCCTCCATGGGGCTTTGGGGCCTTATGACAACGATGGGACTCTCCATACTTAACTTTCCTCTGTTCTTTCCAGGCACACACCATACTTTAAAGCTCAATGTCTGAGTGCTTTAGTTTTGTTTTTGCGCCAGAGCTTTCCCCGTGTAAACCCACTCTTTAAAGCTGCATCAGAGCAAATGGCAATTCGCTGAAAAGCCGGATTTCTACTTGCGGCAATTGAGCTCTAAAAGGTAGGTTTTCTCTTGGGAAAGCTCTGGTGCAAAAGACAAAAAGAGCCCTCAGACACAGAGCTGTAGACTTCTGCCTGGAAAAGGAGGTGCAAAAGACAAGTGTGGATAAGCCCTATGCCTATCCATTGTTCAGCAACCTGGTGTCCTCCACATGTTTGGACTCCAACTCCCATAATCCCTAACCAGCTGGGCCAGTGATCAGGGACAATGGGAGTTGTGGTCCAAAACATCTGGAAGGGTCCAAGGTGAAGAAGGCAACAGCAACATCTTTGTAGGAACATACACCGAGTCAGACCATTTAGTTGTGTATGCATTGATCTAGCAGTGGCTCTCTGATGTTTCAGACTTTCCCAGCTTTACCTAGAGATGCCGTCTTCATTCATTGAGTCATGTGCCAGGAGGGAAAAGGCATGGATTAAAAACTAGATTAAAAACAGCATGTTGCAGACGAGCAAGAACTCTGGATTAAGAAAAACTATACTTTTGTGCAACAAATGGATTGATGCGTATGCAGCCTAGGACTGCACTGTGAATCAATAGTTCCAGAAAGAGGTACCAAAAAACCACCATTATTTTCTTGGGCAGGGAGGTCTCTGTATATAACATCATTCTTAGAGTGACACTGCTTCATTTATAGTACTTGTTACAGCTTCCAGAAAGATGCAGCGCAGGATGGAAAGTTCCTATTACCTCTGATCTTTGTATGCCAACATCTGCTATCTGGGGGGACTTTAAACTGAAACATTTAGGTCTCAGCTACACGGGGATGTCTAAAGAGATCAGAAATAGCTCAGATATGCTTGTGAGCTGTCCACCTTCGGTTACTGGCATTCCACATCACAGAGGAGGGTCATCCAGGTTTGGGCACCGGCTGTGCAGTTTTCCCGTTTTCTGTTTCTGAAGTAGGTAAAACATGCCGTCTTGTTCTAAGCTTCTTGTTTCATTCTGTGCTAGTAAATGATAAGCCCCGAAAGCTACATTGAAGATGTGTGCTTAGAGCAGCCTTGGCCAACCTTTGCCACCAGATATTTTTAGACGACAACTCCTATCAGCCCAGAAAGCTATGCAACAGATTGGTGAAGTTTGACTTTGGCCAATCAAGATGCAACCAGTGCCTGTGAATTCAGGTTGTATTAACATAATTTGCCAACAATCCAAAATCATTGTGGTCATTGGCATGATCTTGTGCTGAGTTCATTGAGCCATGCATTGGCATTGGCAGAGGCGGATTTAAGGGAGTGTGACCAGCTCAGTCGCACTTGGGGGTGCCTCAACTATTATATAGAATGGAGTATGAGAGGCAGGGACACCAAATTTTGGTGTTGCACCGCTGAAATTTGAGACTCCAAGGTCAGCCACTGTGTCTGCCTTTAATACCTACATTAATAATGTTTCTGCATCCAGAACGGTTTATAGCTGCTGTGGTCCACCACTCAGGACCAAAGTAAACATTACATGGGATTTCTGTGATTGGAACTCTATTTTTTGTTTTGCTTTTCCCAGAAGGCAGCCACAAAGCTGGGGAGGGGGGGGGGGCGGTGGAATTAACCTTTAGCTCCTGACCCAATTTCCCAACTTCTTCCCACATGCAGAACTGCTGGTAGCCACAGGGGGGGGGGAGAGACATGGGCATAAGGCTAAACATTAGGAAGAATTTCTGCTGATAAGCGCTGTTTGATGGTGGAACCAACTAGCTTGGAAGGTTTGGGCTTTCCTTCATTGAGGTTTTGAAAGAGAGTTTAGATGGCCATCTATCAGGGTTCCTTCAGCTGTGATTCCTGACTGCCGAGGATTAAACTAGATGACACTTGGGGATGGCCTTCCAAATCTACAATTTTATTATTCTATTATTCCACACCCACACCCACCTGGGACTGAGGTGCCAATAAAACTTGGCCAGTGCCATTCTTAACGCTCTCATGTTGGATGCAGTGGGACTTCAAAAAGCTTATCTTTAGCTAGATTGTGCTAAACACACTGAAACGATAACCCGGGGTGGGATCTCTTTCAGCTGTCGTGGGGGGGGGGGAGGTGCAGAGGGAATGAAACCAAATGGAAATGTCAATAATGAGCCCCTATTACCTCCAGTCATAAAAATTGGCTTAATTGCTAGATCAATATGGATACATGCATTAGCACTGCCTGTAAAACTGCCTCGCTTCTTAGCATTCTGGGGGAGAACAATCTTTCACACAAAACAGTCTTTCAAGTGTTTTCCCTTCCAGTTGAAATATTTATAAGCTCCCATTCCTGCTCTCTGCCCACCGAATCTCTGAGTAGGACTGTGGCATTCTCTGACTCTGCCCTGGTTGAACGCATCCACTTTTTTTACATTTGGTTTTTGCTGACATCTATCCATATTAACACACCATTATCGTCGCCTTTTGCACAAATTTCCTTCAATAGATTCTCCCACCTCCCGTCCACCCAACCTCATAGTGGAATTAATTAAGATGAAATATTAGTTGGGGGAAATAAACCTGAATCTCAGGGAAGGGTTGGGGTGTTAGGTTTTTCTTTTTTCAAAAACAAACAAACAAACGAACAACCCCTCATGCATTGGTGTAATGCTCATTGTAACATTTGGTTAAATTAGTATAGTGTGGTTGCTAGGGAAAGAAAAGATGCTGAGGTTATCTGGGGTCATAGTTGGACGCATAATTAAATTCTCTCTGTCTCTCTTTTTCACTCCCTTCCTCCCTCTTTCCTCCACTGTCACTCCCACCAAACTAGAAATAGATGCTCTGATAATCATATTAAAAGTGGTTCTTATGAATTAATTATGGCATATTTTTCTCCTTGCTAATGGAAGGATTCATGCTGAGGTGATTTAAAAGAACACACACAGTCTCGTTTATAATAATCCCCCCCAACATTTTATAATGTTCTGTTGTCTGTAGAAATATGTGACTATGAAATTAAAAGGCCAACTCAGCAGAAACTGAGGCAATGAGGCAAAATCGGGGTCAAAATGAAGAAAGCGATGTTGATTTATGGCAGGCACACTGCGGTCTAGATGCATTTAACCTCTAAATTGTTTGTTTACACTGTTACACTGTACACAACTATTTCCCATATATTCAATAAACGTTTTCCAATCTTTTTAAAATGTATGTCCTTCTTGTTCTCTAAGTCTATATGTTAAGTCTACAAGTTGTGCATATTCTGTCAACTTAAGTTTTGGGGCTAACAAAACACGGGCTGCAGTAGTAGTATACATAAATAACCTTTCTTGACACCTAGGAATTTCAGTCTGAATTATTCCCAACAGAAAGGACTCTGGGTTTTTGGGTGGGAATGTACTTTTAAACATTTTTTCAATTCATTATGGATCATTTCCCAATACTCTTGTACCCTTTTACAAGTCTACCACATATGAAAAACTGTTCCCTCCACCTCTTTGCATCTCCAGAACTTATCTGATTCAGTCTTATACATCTTTTCAAGCCTACTTGGAGTTAAATACCACCTGTGAATCATTTTCAGGTAGTTCTCCTTCAAAGAATAACATGCTGTAAACTTCAAGTTACTTTCCCCCCCAGAGGTTAAAATCTATATTGTGTCCTATATCTATTGCCCAGTGTATCATTGAGGCTTTAACAAGCTTATCTTTTGTTTCCTAGTTTAATAACAGATTATACATTTTAGACAAAAGTTTCTCTTTGTTTTGTAGAAGTTCTTTTTCTAATTGTGAGCTTTGGTCTGAAAAACCATTTTTTTTCCTGTCTAATTTAAACATTTCATGTATTGTAACCAATCCGTAACATGGCTCCTTACATTTTCCATTGTTTTCAGCATGGGTGTCCGTCCCCCCCCCCCCAGCAATTCCCTGTAAATCACCCACTGTCTATCCATATTAACTCTCTTAATAGTAATAGCCTCAACTGGAGACAGCCAGACTCCACCTTGCTTTTGATCTAACACAGATCTCCCATTATATTGAGGAATGGGATTCCAGCACTGCAATCCTATGTACTTCTACTCGGAAGTAACCGCCGTTGAGTTGCATGGGACTTAGGCTGAGCGCATCGGATATTTAAAGTGCATTTAAACACATGGCTTCCCTGTGTGCATGTGCATTCAGGTCCTGGTAAGTATGCAGCCATATACACATAACTGTATGCAATTAAAGCACACAGCTTCACCCAAAGAATCCTGAGAACTGTAGTTTCCTCCTCCAGAACTAGAATTCCCAGCACCCTTCCACAGCCACTGAACTCACTGGGACTTGCATACACATGCAGAGGATCAGATGACAAGTTGTAGGAGCAACAATTCTCCCAGAAGGATTTCCAGGAGGGGAGGGATGGTGAGATGAAGAGAGAGGTAGTATCAGAAGCTACCTTTCATATGTCAAGCCTCTAGATTTGCATAGGTGCCATTACCCAAGGACCTCTTCAGCAGCTGGTGAGTGCTTTTCTGGCACTAGAAAGCAGCTGGCAAGGTCTTTGCCTGCCCTGGTATGTGGGTGGGTGGGAATGAATTGAGGACATTTTACTCTGAAATCATAGGCATGCTCATGCAAAGCACCACGAGGTGCCCCTGATTTCCCCTTTCCTTTCACGAGAGCAGAGGAGGCTGGCCACAGTGCTGTCTCTCATTAGGGGTGGGGCCTGATCTCCTTGGTTCCAAAACAAAAACCCCAGTTCAATTCTTGCATACCCTCCAACATTTCTCTGATGAAAATAAGGACATCCTATTCCATACCCTAGCAGGACGTGGGTGGCGCTGTGGGTTAAACCACAGAGCCTATGACTTGCCGATCAGAAGGTCAGCGGTTCGAATCCCCACAACAGGGTGAGCTCCTGTTGCTCGGTCCCAGCTCCTGCCAACCTAGCAGTTCGAAAGCACATCAAAGTGCAAGTAGATAAATAGGTACCACTCTGGTGGGAAGGTAAACGGCATTTCCGTGTGCTGCTCTGGTTTGCCAGAAGTGGCTTAGTCATGCTGGCCACATGACCCGGAAGCTGTACGCCAGCTCCCTCGGCCAATAAAGTGAGATGAGCGCCGCAACTCCAGAGTCGGTCACGACTGGACCTAATGGTCAGGGATCACTTTACCTTTATTTTATTCCATACTCTCCAACATTTTAGGGAGCTCCTAAGGAAAAGCGGGACATTCCAGGATCAAATCAGAAACAAGGATGCCTTCTGTAAATCCAGGACTGTTTCTTGAAAATAGGGACACTTGGAGGGTCTGTTCTGGGCATGTCTGGGAAAGACTCGAGGCTGAAAACTGGGAGCAGCCCTGTCAGTCGGTGTAGGCAATACTGAACCAGATTGACCAACCATCTGTGAAAGGCAGCTTTCTTTGTTTAATTCCCTCTTGTGTGTTGCTCTGTGCCCAAGGCTGGCCCAAGACATTTTTGCACCTGAGGCAAACCACAAAAGGGCGCCTCCGTTTGTAGACACATCGAGATCTGCTGCCCCTGTGGATCCTTCTACCCAAGGTGGTCACCTCACCTTGTCTCATGAGTGGGCCGGATCTGTTTGTGCCACACCCCACAAATATAATTCCTCATGAAAGGGCATGGGTTTGCCTGTATCGTGCTGCTCAGCCTCTCGGAATTGCTCAGGTCATTTTTATAGGGAAGCCAGAGGCACCAGCAACTGCCTTCCTCTGCTTAATGTTTTGCTGAATGAAATCTAGGTTTAGAAAAAAGTGTACACTTACTTTAAGCATATTATTGGCTGCCACCCTGCATATAGTGATGTTAAACATATTCTTATATTGTTACCAAATGGAGTCTAATAGGCATGACTACTGCAAGCCATGCCATCACAGTCTCTAACTTTCTAGATTTTCTCATTCATTGACAAAATAGAAAACAGTTTTGCCTAGTTGACAACAGATGTACCAATCTTCTCATGTGAGATTTGGGGCAAGCGGTAAGAAGTTTAACCTATTTTCAAAGAGATCAGTGAGGTAGACTTATACATTCAAAAGTCCCAGAGTGCTGAGAATTTCTACCCATTAATTTAATTAATCCCAGAAATGTGTGGGGTTCTCTGGCCCTTTTTAAAACTTTCAAATGTAGAAGTTGGTGCAAAGTTTCAGAGTAAGAAAGTTCTAACAAGAGTCGCTTAGCAGCATCAGGTATTAATTTTAATGGGTAGGGCGGGAAACTGGGCAGGGGGATAAATATTTCTGAAGGCTTTCAGTAGTTATTTATTTTGTTATTGCCTTCCACAGATGTCTCAAGGTGATGTGCAAAATGCAATAAAAACAGATTTAAAAAATAGAAACAACTCTTATTGTCTAAGAGCAAATAACAAAGAATACCAAACAGACACCCATTTCTGAGACCCATTCATCCAGCTGGGAAGGCTTGTCAGAACAAATATATATTCAGTTGTTTCTGGAATCTTGACAGGAATGCTGTTCTACAGAACTGGAGGAGGCACACTAAAAGCCCTGCTTCGAGTTACTGTGGAAGGTGCTTTTGGTATACAGTGGTACCTCTGGTTAAGAACTTAATTTGTTCTGGAGGTCCGTTCTTAACCTGAAACTGTTCTTAACCCGAGGTACCACTTTAGCTAATGGGGCGTGCCACCGCCGTGTGATTTCTGTTCTCATCCTAAAGCAAAGTTCTTAACCTGAGGTACCATTTCTGGGTTAGAGGTGTCTGTAACCTGAAGCGTCTGTAACCTGAAGCATCTGTAACCCAAGGTACCACAGTATTTGAAACTTGAAGGAGAAGCTACAATGACCTACTGGGTATAGAAGGGGTAAGGTGGTCTCTCAAATTGAATTAGCAGAGGCACTATGGACAACAGGATTAAAATTTATAGCATGTTACACTCTGAAGGAGAATTATATGAAATGATGTATCATTGGTATTTAACTCCTAGCAAATTAGCTAAAATGTATAAATCAAAGTCTAAAAGGTGCTGGGAATGTAAAGAAAATGAGGGTACTTTTATCGTATGTGGTGGTCATTTAAGATGATAAAAGACTTTTGGGAAATGATATATAATGAACTGAAAAAAAAATGTTGAAAATAACTTTTCCTAAGAAACCAGAAGCTTTTCTTTTAGGTATTATATGACCAGAGATCCTGAAGGACCAGACAAAACTATTTATGTATGTGACCACGACTGCACGGACTCTCTTAGCCCAGAAATGGAAAGATGGTAGAACTCCAACCAAAGAAGAGTGGCAGACAAAATTGATGAACTATGCCGAGATGGCAAAGCTTACAGGAAGAATTAGAAACCAGGAAGAGGAGATTTTTAATAAAGAATGGGGAAAGTTTATAATTTATTTGAAAAGCTATTGTAAACAACTACATACATTGGTAAGATTGACAGAAAACTTGTTGTAAAATTTTGAATTATGGATTGACAAAGGATTTATAAAAATAGAGTTATGAAAGAGATGCAGAGGGGAAAATCATTATATTAAGATCAACAATGGAAGGGGAGGGAAGTCAAAAGAGATTCTATGTTTACATATGTGTTTAATTCATTTGTTTATGTAAAAAAGAAAATGCAAAAATATTTTTTTAAAAAAAATGGAGTGGGGGGGGAGGTGGTCTCTCAAGTCACATGGGCCTCAGTATCAAAGTTCAGTAGCAGATTGGCAGCCATGCAAATCCCTCAAGCAAGGTGTCATATACTAGCAGTTGTTTGCCCCTACAAGCAACCTAGCCACCATGTTCTGCAGCCCCTACAGCCTCAAGGGTAGCCGTACATAGAGTGCATTGCAGTTATCCAGTCTTGCTTTGAGAAAAATGACTGTGAAGTACTTCTTTGCAGAGCACGCAAGATGTGGCGATGGCCAACAGCTGACATGGCTGTCCAGGATAGGTAAATTTACAAAGGATAAGGCTATCAATGGCTACTAGCTATGGTGGAGATCATGAGGAAGAGAGTGCTATTGCACCCATGTCCATTTCCTGTGTTTCCCAGAGGTGTTTGCTTAGCCACTGTGAGAACCTTCTGGATTAAACACAGCAATGCATTTAATGGGACAGAGCATTGCTTATTGCTAAAGTTATGCAGAAATCAAGGGTTATTTTGAGGTGGAAAACACATACATGGAAGAAGAAAGCTTAAGAGACAAATGGCTACTAGTCATGCCCCTGAGGGATGTATAGGGTGTTAAGGGAGGGGTACACGTCATGTTCCTTCTGGGGTACTTTGTCCACCTTTGGTCCCCACCCTACACTCAGCTCTCACCTCCCAGAAGCTGTCAGCATGAGACAGCAGCCACAGGCCAGAAATGGCATCCACTGGCCAGCTAAACCAGGTGAGGGTAGCCGATAGGTCTCAAACCCTTGTTGAGGTAGGGACTACCCTTGCGTACAAAGACAGATTGAGAGGCAGATTGAGTGGACAAGACCAATAGTGGGTCCAAAGGTCAAGAAGGTGGTTCCTGCACATGCTGTAGTGAGGGGCAGATGGGAAGGTAGCCTATCTAGGAGAAGGAAAACTCTGATCCTAAACCTCTGTTGCCTACACAAATCTGGAGTGGGGTCCCTAAGATGGTTGGACCACCGTACACACTCCTCAGGCTTGCACCTCAAGGCGGTCATGTTGGTGCCACTAATGCACAGTTGGACTTCACCCCCAGAGGCTCACTCCACTCTCTCTCAAGACAGGCGAATGCCAACAATTCCCCTGAATAACAGTTGCTGGGGATCCTGAGTGAGAGATTTCCATGGTACTTGTGGGAATGTTCAGGGATGCAGGAGAGGATATTGAAATATACTCAGAGTCACAAAGTGATTTCATGCTCTTTATTCAGCTCATAGTGGTGAGGAGGAATGAATGAAAGTCCCCTCAAGGTATCTGCTTTATATACATTATTTACACAATGGGCTGCACATGATTGGCTAATTCCGGAATTCTACTGTAAGCCAATCAGGTTGTGGATTCACTTCAATCTGGAGCATGATTGGGTGGTTCCTGCCAACCAATTATACTGCTGCATTGTTCTAGGACCAATCAGACTGCTGCATTCTGAATCCTATTGTTCTAGGACCAATCAGACTGCTGCCTTTTGGATCCTATTTGACTCAGTACATAACAGATATATTGTTTGATTATATCCTTTTCCAACTTGTGTTAACAAGTTCCACAATTTAGCAGAGCAACATTCCCCTTTTTAAACTTGCAGTGGATGCATTTGCTCAGCCTCTATAACTGTTCTGGTATTTTCCCCTTATTCCCTCATAAAAGATAAGACACGACACAGTCTTCTATAAAAGTATAAAAAGAGTTTACTCACATTCTGTTCACAATCGGACTCCAGAAGGCAGACTTAGCTTAGAAAAGTAACATACACCTGGAAATTATCTCATAAGGAGACAGTCCCTTTGTCCTCTCTTGGCTGGAAGAGAGCATCTTTGGCTAAGCAGATGTTGCTTCTTCAATGCATGTAGTCAATGCGAGCGAGATGGCTGCCCTACCCTGTGCTTTTGTCGTTACCTGCACAGGTGAGGCCACACCCACCTCTAGTCACATGCAGAGGAAGTCTGTCCCAGCCCAGAAGGAAACAGGAAGTTTACTTGCTGGCTGGACAAACATTCCTCCCTATGTGTAAACATGTTCACTCTAGGAATGTTGTACTTGACTGCTCTTGTGTTTCACATCCCACAGTACGGATGTCCTGCTTGTGGACTTCCCATAGGCATTTGGTTGGCCACTGTGAGAGTAGGATGTTGGATGCAAAAGGCCTTTGGTTTGATTCAGCAGGCCTCTTTTCATGTCCTGAATTGTTAGATATGAAAAACCCTCCCTGCAATATACTAAGCACACATAATAGGACTTACAGATTATCCCTTAATGTGATTAGGGACAGAGTCTCTACACAAGAAAATTGACACCAGAATGTATTGATGCACTTTGCCACTTCCCCAATGTTTGTTTCTGAATGGCAAATATAAAGAGACAAAAGGCAAAGCCAATTTATTAATTGTATAAAGACAGTGTATCAGCTCCTCTAAGACTCACCCTTCCTTATACCCCCTCCCTCCTTTTATTTTAAAAGTAAGGAAACGCTTAATGCTGAAGCATTGCTGCATGTTAACACTGGAAAATTACAATACGGTGAAAATGATTTGGCACATTACATCCCAGGGGAAATGGACTGATGAAGGAAAGAGGCAGAAAGGAATATTTGAACCTTTATCACAAACGATGCATCAGGGTTTTTTATTTTGTTTTCTGCAGTGAAATGTGGGAAGCAGCTGGTTCAGTTCTCTCAGAAGTAAATGGCAGCAAAATTGCAAGATATTTTTAAGCAAGAGGCTGGGGTGCGTGGAGTCGTACTGGACCACAGCGCTCTAAAGGAAGGCTGACAGCAGAGATTTGCCACCCACCTCAAATCTTAGCCAAGGCACAGGAGCTATGTTTAGATAGGCAACAGCTTATCAACACTTTTTCAGCTTTCTGCCTACATGCAGTTTTTTCTTTCTTTCGAAACACCATTAACGCCATTCAAATCACAGTTGGGTGTGTGTTCTACAAAGGAACAATGAATTAACTGTGCATTCTCCTCTTACGTACAGTTCAGCCTCCGCCACCACTGTCTCTTCCCTTGAACCAGGAAAACATTGCTGTCGGCCTGTGCGTATCTCCATGCAGCTCCCTGGTAAAGGACATAACTTACATAATCTTGTGGAATAAATACCTTCGTTACCAACAACACTTGCATTTAGCCTGAATTCAGTGACCCATGTTCAACACAGGGAGTTGTCAGAACTATACCAGTGGAATCTGCTCTTGTAGTTTTTGGAGGTTTTTAAGCAGAGGTTTGGGGATGCGGGTGGCGCTGTGGGTTAAACCACAGAGCCTAGGACTTGCTGATCAGAAGGTTGGCGGTTCGAATCCCAGCGACGGGGTGAGCTCCCATTGCTCGGTCCCTGCTCCTGCCAACCTAGCAGTTCGAAAGCACAAAACTGCAAGTAGATAAATAGGTACTGCTCCGGCGGGAAGGTAAACAGCGTTTCTGTGCGCTGCTCTGGTTTGCCAGAAGCAGCTTAGTCATGCTGGCCACATGACCCGGAAGCTGTACGCCAGCTCCCTCGGCCAATAAAGCGAGATGAGCGCCGCAACCCCAGAGTCGACCACAACTGGACTTAATGGTCAGGGGTCTCTTTACCTTTACCTTTAAGCAGAGGTTGGCTGGCCACCTGTCATGGAAGCATAAGCTGAGATTCCTCCATGGCTGAGGGTTGGACTAGATGGGATCGCTTCCAACTCTAGAATTCTATGATTCTGTGCAGCAATATGTTCCTGTGTGGGGTGCTCTGCTCAAGGTTGAAGACAACCATGCCCTTTCCCGTGATACTCCATTGCATTCCCTACAAGGTCTGGGTTTTTAGTCTCCTTTCTCACTACAGACACTCAACATTATGTGCCACTGAACATGCTCAATCCTTATGGCACTGAGGGTTTGTTTCTGTACTTCTACAAACTTTGGGGTTCCACAAACTGGTGTTTATCTTGATGTTCTGCTAAAGCACCTAGATAGTAACACTATATTAAATAATGCTTTATTAAAGGCATGGGGAATCTGTGTTGCCCTCCTGGATATTTCTGGGTTGCAGCTCCCATCAGCCTCATTCGGTATGGTTAATGGATTAAGGGGGTTGCAGTTAAACAACATCTGAATGACCAGAGGCTCCCGGTGCCTGTTTCATCATTTCATTTGCCAGTAACATTTGACCTCCCTGCTGCAAATCTCTCACTTGTTCTTGAATTGCTACAATATCTAAACAGGTTCTGCAGAACTATAAATTACTGGCTTCCGGAACGACGTAGCTCAGAAGACAATTTTCCTCCCACGACAAGAGAACGCAAGGCCAGCTCATCACAAACAACATGCCTTGAAGCCTTAGAATCTGAGATAACGGACATCTGAACCACCGACAAGCTGGTAAATAAAGACCCATTCCTCATGCTGATGAAAATAGCCTTGAGGTAGAACAAGACACATTTTTTAATCATCTGTTTGGTTTGCGCGTTCTCAGAACAGAACTGAGTCAGTAGAACGTTTTGTCTCTTGATGCCATGGAATGCTGCTGAAACCAGCTGCCTTCGCTAAGCAACTGAAAGTGATAGCTTAACATCACCAGACCAGTTTATTCTAGCTTTGATATGAATGGAATAAAGCCACATGTGTATGATTGTCGGAAATGTCAAGAAACGTCGACCTGGCTAACATGACACAGCGAGCTAAGCTTTTGCCTACAGAGACCATGTCAACGTGCAGGCTCCTGGAGAACAGCTTGCGGCCATTTTGCTGCTCCTTATGTACTGGTTTGGGACGCGGGTGGCACTGTGGGTTAAACCACAGAGCTTAGGACTTGCTGATCAGAAGGTTGGTGGTTCGAATCCCCACGACGGGGTGAGCTCCCGTTACTCGGTCCCAGCTCCTGCCAACCTAGCAGTTCGAAAGCACCTCAAGTGCATGTAGATAAATAGGTACTGTTCTGGCGGGGAGGTAAACGGCATTTCCGTGCGCTGCTCTGGTTCGCCAGAACCGGCTTAGTCATGCTGGCCACATGACCCGGAAGCTGTATGCCGGCTCCCTCGGCCAATAAAGCAAGATGAGCACCGTAACCCCAGAGTCGGTCACAACTGGACCTAATGGTCAGGGGTCCCTTTACCTTACTATGTACTGGTTTAGCCATGCCGAGCTAAACCAAGGTTTGCCTCAACCACAAGACAAAACGCTAAGCTCTCATTTCACTAACCGTAAAAATTAGCCATGTGGAAGCCAAGGGCAATGCATGAAAGCAATATTTATTTATCTTTTACATCCCACCTTTATCTCCAGGGATCTCAAGGTGGCAAAAAATGGTGCTCCCGCTCATCATCAACAACCCTGTGAGATAGGTTGCTCTGAGAAGCAGTGACAGGCCCAAACTCACTCAGTGATTTTCATGGCCGAGCGGGGATTTGAACTCCGATCTCCCAGCTCCTAGTTCGACACTCTAACCTCCACACCACACTGGTTCTCACCACACTGCACTGGGTCTCTCCCTGCTGTTGCCTTCCAGCAAACTGGTATTCAGAGGGTTTCCATGGTAACAGTCACTGACAGGCCTGCACGCCATGGATTTGTCCAACCCACTATTTAATCCATCAGCATGAATGGTCGCCACCACTTCCTGCAGCACTAAATTCCATGAGTTATTATCAATGTGTGATGCTGTTGTTATAGGTTTGTGGGTGCTAAATGCCTGGTCTCAGTAAATGTTAGAATTTAATAAGCATTTGTGTGTTAAGACAGGGGCATTAGACCCCTGTGGGTATTTGATCCCTGCGTTAGACTTTTCTAAACCCTCTTGAATTAACAAGTGGTTAAGGCAGGCTGGTGCTAATTAACTCAGACTAATTTCCTTGAGGGTGCAGTCCGGGGTAGTGGGTCATTAACATGGCAAGAGAATGGAGAAGGGCCTCTCTCTGTGTTAGAAAAGCCAGAGGTTTAGAACAGAGAATATAATGTGGGCCAGAAGCTTAGAGAGTTCTGCCCGGACACTGAGGTCCAGCGCCGAGGGCCTTCTGGCGGTTCCCTTGCTGAGAGAAGCCAAGTTACAGGGAACCAGGCAGAGGGCCTTCTCGGTAGTGGCTCCCACCCTGTGGAACGCCCTCCCATCAGATGTCAAAGAGAAATATAACTACCAAACTTTTAGAAGACATCTAAAGGCAGCCCTGTTTAATAGGTTATTGTATTTTAGTGTTTTGTTGGAAGCTGCCCAGATTGGTTGGGGCGACCCAGTCAAATGGGCGGGGTATAAATAATAAATTATTATTATTATTATTATTATTATTATTATTATTATTATTAAGTAGAGGTTATGTGACAAGCAGAGTGCAGGAGGCAGAGAAAAATAGCCAGGGTCTACTTAAACTGGATGTTGTGCTTATAAGGAAAGCAAGACCCTACTGGAGTTCAGTGTTGGGGACCCTTCCATTGTAGACTGGGGACTGAGCTATACAGCTGCAAATAAAACTTTTTATGTGTTGTAAAGTGCAAGATACAACTGTGACACTAGATGGTGACAGTAAGCTATGCTGAATTCAATGCATTTTTCAAAACGTTTTTTAAAAAAGCATTCTCACAGCGTTTTTTTATATGTGAGTAGATTCCACCTCAGGCTGTATATGTGTGTGCAAATAAACCATATATCATAGGTGCCACAGAACCTCATGTACATGCTCTTTGTGGCTGAGCAGCTTCAAGGTCCTTGATTTCTCTTCTTATGGTTATCTTTAAACCAGGCGAGGACCAGTCAGCCCTCCAAATAAAGGACTCCCATCTGTATAGCAGGGAACATGGCCACCCTAATAAGCAGACCCAAAATGTCTGCACGGACGCTTTATTCCAGGGCACCGTAATTTATTCTTATGTACAGCAATCTTATGCTTGCTGATCCGAAATGGAAGAGTTTAGTGCGAAAAACTAGAATTGTGTGACAAAAATGAAATAAGAGGAAGGTGGTCCATAGTTGACTCCATTTTAAAGTAATCATAGTAAAGGTAAAGGTAAAGGTACCCCTGCCCGTACGGGTCAGTCTTGACAGACTCTGGGGTTGTGCGCCCATCTCACTTAAGAGGCCAGGGGCCAGCGTTGTCCGGAGACACTTCCGGGTCACGTGGCCAGCGTGACATCGCTGCTCTGGCCAGAGCCAGAGCCAGAGCCGCACACGGAAACGCCGTTTACCTTCCCGCTGGTAAGCGGTCCCTATTTATCTACTTGCACCCGGAGGTGCTTTCGAACTGCTAGGTTGGCAGGCGCTGGGACCGAGCAGCGGGAGCGCACCCCGCCGCAGGGATTCGAACCGCCAACCTTTTGATCGGCAAGTCCTAGGCGCTGAGGCTTTAACCCACAGCGCCACCTGCGTCCCCATCATAGTAAAATGGGCTAAATCAGCCATGAAGAGAAGAATCAGCTCAGCACAAACGAAGCCCTCGCTGGATGAAAGAAGTGTGTGCTCAGGATCATTTCCATGAATTACATTAATTATTTTACATAAAAATATGATTATTGTATTTATGGGCAATTCACCCTCTCCACCAAGAACATCTGCATCCCTTGCAATCTGTGCACTTGGTGGAATTTAATTCAGATTCCTTTTATGCTGTTTTTGAATCCCTCTCCATAATCGTAATTACTATGAGTGTTATTATGCCTTTGGATAATAGAACAGGGCATGCAAATCCCAGACGGCTGCAAAATTAGAAGCTATTTTCCTTTTATGCTTATTAGACTGTGTGATCGAAAGCATGATTTAAACTAAAATCCTCACATCGTTAATGGTGTTTACAGTACGGCATGTAAGGGTTCCCCCTCCCCCAACGAATTGAACCACAATAATTATAAAAGAGATTTTTGCAGAGTAATCCTATCCTCAAGTTATACCTCCTCAATAGAGAGGGGTCTTTTCGAAACCCTCTTGTGCCAATGCAGCATAAAACTACCCAGGTGGAAAAATTAACAAGCAACATGATGTCTTGCACTAGCATCACAGTTACACTGGCATAACTATGCCAGTGCATGGGAGGGAATTGATTTCAGAGCCAATGCCATTTTAGTGAGACTTACTCCTGAGTAAATGTGCTTGGGATAAGGCTGTAAAGGGGCCCTGGCAAGAGCCAGATTTAATCAGATCTATGAAACGTACTAGGAAAATCACAGGCATGTGGTTGAAGATGAGGAGTACGTCTTCCCTTAATGCACATTGGTGGGCTGATCACGTTAACAAGGTAAGTGTGAAATAGGAAGAATGTCTTGATTGTTGAAACACTAAATATATCAATCATTCACATAATAAAAAATTAGGTGACTGGGACTTCTGTAGAGAAAACGCCACCCTTATTTCATACAAAGTAAAGGTAAAGGTAAAGGTACCCCTGCCCGTACGGGCCAGTCTTGACAGACTCTGGGGTTGTGCGCCCATCTCACTTAAGAGGCCAGGGGCCAGCGCTGTCCGGAGACACTTCCGGGTCACGTGGCCAGCGTGACATTGCTGCTCTGGCGAGCCAGAGCCGCACACGGAAACGCCGTTTACCTTCCCGCTGGTAAGCGGTCCCTATTTATCTACTTGCACCCGGAGGTGCTTTCGAACTGCTAGGTTGGCAGGCGCTGGGACCGAGCAGCGGGAGCGCACCCCGCCGCAGGGATTCGAACCGCCGACCATTCGATCGGCAAGCCCTAGGCGCTGAGGCTTTAACCCACAGCACCACCTGCGTCCCTTATTTCATACAAAAGTCATCCTTTATTTTTTCAGTGATGCTTCTATTTACACTTTAACAGGCTCTATAGAATGCTAATTATATTCTGAGTGGGATAGAATTTGACCACAAAAGCCATTGTGGCAGACATTTTCCAGAGATAGGGAACTTGTAGCCCTCCAGATGTTGCAGAATGACATCATTCGTAATTTCTGTCAGCTCTTCTAGCAGGGTTTGGGGAAAACTGGAGCCTAACAACATCCAAAGGATGTTCCCTACTCCTGCCAGAATATATGCTGGCAAGTGTGGACCTGTGTGGACACCAGTTGCCACACTTATTAGGAATGATTTGTTTCTTCATCAATACAGTATATGCTTTTGCTTTTGCTCCAGTCAAAGTCTTGGATGCCCACATATAAATTTGTAATGGTACTATTCAGTTTTCAGCTGATATAAGCTTACTCCGTCCTTTAAAGTAGCTGGACAGAACATCATGTTCTATTAATGAGGTGTCAATTTCAGTCAGAGCAACCTTAACACAGGCATTTAAGGATAATCAAACGAATGGGCAAAGTCCCTCTTCCATGCACGGACAAGCCCTCAGCGGGCTAGCGGATGAGGAGAAAAACAGCAAAATGGCATTCACCCAGTTATTAAAGAAACTGGTGGAAGTCAACTTAGATCTGAGAGGTTTCCATCAGTAAAATAATGGGTGCTATATGCCCTGGGAACTGATGTTGTTTTATCCTTTTGGGATTGGACACTGCTGGGCAAACACAATGTATTAGAAGAAGGGGAAATGGGATGCAGAGTTGTGATGCTACCAGATTAGCCTGCTATCATAATCTCTTGTGATTTACAGCTCTCTCTCTTTTCAATAACCAGGGAGGTGATTTGAACAGAACACAAGTAGTTTTTTATAGAGATGGATGGGGAGAGGCTGCCGATTGAGTTTTGCAGGTGGTTTTACAAGCCCTGTAATGTGATGGGCTGCTGCAGACCCGCCATTCCAAACAAATGGAAGCTTAATAGCTTGAAAGAAACCTTGATTGTGGGCAGCGCTCAAAGGCTGATTACATGTGGCGTGTCCAGCTTTTCCCCATCCTAGCTTTCTACCATTTCACAGGGGAAATTACCTCAGAGCTCAGAGTAGCTAATGTAGCTCACCAGAAGGGGATTATTCCCAAGATTCAAGCAAAATGTTCCTTTGCTAATTTTACATGCTGATTGTCATTCCCTTCAGCGATCACAGCAGAACTCTAAGCCTGTTCGAACACTGGCCAAGCTATTTTGAATGTAATTTAAGGGGCCTGCAATGGAACACAGTTTGGTTCCCCTCCAAGACTTACCTGGCATGGTTTAGTCTATAGTTTGGGAACCTTTTCCAGCCTGAGGGCCAAATTTCCTCCTGCACAATCTTCGGGGAGGGGGGCACATATTAGTGGCAGCAAAAGTGGATGGAGCAACAGAAATAAATTTTACCATTTGTTCCAAACTAGCTTCTGTGCACACTCTTACACACCCATCTCTCTTCCACCCAGGCAATTGAGAGGATGGCTCCATCAGTAAAGCATGAAGCTCTTAATCTGAGGGCAGTGGGCTAAAGTTTCCTGAATTGCAGGGGATTCAACTAGATGACCCTCATGGTCCCTTCCAACTCTTCAGTTCTATGATTCTATTATTTTAGTTCAACTGCACATTCCAGCCAGGCAGAAAAACTCAAACAGGGTGCAAAATAGAGCCAGTGAGGGGTGTAGTTGGGGAAGGGTTGATGAAGAGTCTGCAAACCAACCCTTATGAGGAACGACTGAAGGGAGCGGGGTATGTTTCACCTGGTAATGAGGAGACTGAGAGGAGTTATCTGAAGGTCATCTTCAAATATCTAAAGGGCTGCCATATGGAATATGGAACAAGCTTTTTTTTTGACTGCTCCAGAGAACTTGAACCAATAGCTTCAAGTTACAGTGGTACCTCGGGTTACATACGCTTCAGGTTACATACGCTTCAGGTTACAGACTCCGCTAATCCAGAAATAGTACCTCAGGTTAAGAACTTTGCTTCAGGATGAGAACAGAAATCGTGCTCCGGCGGTACAGCGGCAGCAGGAGGCCCCATTAGCTAAAGTGGTGCTTCAGGTTAAGAAAAGTTTCAGGTTAAGAACAGACCTCCGGAATGAATTAAGTACTTCACCTGAGGTACCGCTGTATAAGAAATGAGATTCTGACTCAACATCAGGAAGAACTTTCTGAAGAGCTGCCTCACAGTGGAACAGTCACCCTCAGGAGTTGGTTCCTTGGAGTTCCTTGGTATTTTTTAAGCAGATGCTGGATGGCTGTCATGTATGATTTAGCTGTGATTCCTGCATTACAGGGGGCTGGACTAGATGAAGCTTTGAGATCCCTTGCAGCTCTACAATTCTATGAGTCTATGATGAACATCCTTGTTATCAGGGGTGCCATCTTGCTTCTCTCTTGGAGGCAGTGCCGCTGCCACCTGCTGGCTTTTCTCATTGACTTTGTGGGTGCCCGGCCCCCCACAATTATATTATTGTGGGTGTCCAAGCACTCACAGCCCCCTAGAGTTGGCTCCTATGCTTGTTATGTCTCTTTTGCAAAGGAAACAGTGTCCTTGTATGTAGCAGGCTGAAGATGACTTAGGGAGACCTTGGTCTAATCAGAAGAATATGTTCTCAGTCATACAAATTTATTTTACATCATTATTAGTAGTTGTAGCATTTACATTTTAGAGTAGCCTTGCTACCAAGTAGAACTGCAATTCCACAGTCTGACCCAAACCATGTGATATCAGCACATTAAAACGACATGCTCCTTTGCTACCCCAACACCTATACTGCCTGATCCAAGAGGTTAATCCTAGTGTACACGTAGGAAAAGAGCCTCCTTCTTTTTGAGTAAACATTGCAGCTGCATTGAGTATCCTTTAACACTACCCACAGGACCTTACATTAGGGAGAATTAAAAAAAACAATAACAAGGAAGCTTGTGGAACTAGAAACACTTACCTAATATTCATTTTGAGCTAGCATAAAAGAGAACTTGTGCATGAAACAATGAGCTTCCTTTACTCGCATTTTTTAGTCCATTGTCAGTCAGTGGGTTGTGCCTCTTGAGTCGCAGGGAACAATACCTGTATAACATGGAATTCAGAACCAATTGCATGATTAAGGGCTCCTCAACTTTTCTGAGCACTCAGACTGATAAGCTAACACAAGGCTTGCATGGAGGTTATATTCTGCCCTCTCCTTGTTGAACATTCATTCTCATTCGTTTGTCAGGAAGCTACACAACAATGAGCATTCATCCTGATTTGTTTGCAAGAAAGTGAGACATCTTCCCACCAATCCCACACTTTTTGGTGCATTTCCCTGTCATCTTCCTAACCGCACAAAAGTCGTTTTCCCCCCCTGCAATTGCTTTTAGTGGTTTGTTGCACCGACAATCCATTTTAATTTCCAGTATGCAATTGAATCCCTTTGGCAAAATAGTGATAGACTGGAGGTAACCTTGCTGTTTCGAAAGCTATACAGTGGAATCCATCCTATGTATACCTTAAGTGCTTCATGCATCTTATTCTTTATTAAGGATTCTAGCCAAAGCAGTGGTAGATTTCTAGATGGTAACTGACACCTTTCAGTTAACTGACATGCAATAGATAAAAAGAAAGCTGGGAAACTGTCAGGAATGGGCCAATGGAAGCACCCCAAAGTGAGACCGGTGCTGGGAACCAGAGGCACTGAGACAAGACAGCAGTCAGGGCTGAAGAGCAAGTGAGGTTCAAATGACAAACAAGGGGGCAGCTTCAAGACGCAGGCAAGAAGTCAAGGTTGAAGAACACACAAGAGCTCAAGAAGATTCCGTTCCTCCCAAAATGCTCAACTTGGACAGGAATCCCTTTATAATCCTCCCCGCTCAAGAGAATCCAATGGCGAACATGTAGGGTTGCCATATTTCCAGAGGTAAAAATCCAGACAAAAAAGTTGTTGAGCTTTTGTGTAATCACAAAAATATAGATATGTATCACACACACACAAAATTACCTCCCCCCCAAAAAACACATACATTTGCTTAAAATTGTAAAAATCCCCCCAAATGGGCATGTAGGTCCCCCAAAAGAGGACATGTCTGGGATTTCCCAGATGTACGGCAACCCTATGAACCTGGGTCATCAGACTCAGTTCAGAGCCTGAAGGTACCGTATTTTTCACCCTATAGGGTGCACTGGCCCATAGGGCGCACCTAGTTTTTTGGGGGGAAACAACCCCAGAACAGGCTGCTATCCGCAAGCCTTGCGAGCCCAGTGGGAACTCCTGCTGGGCTTGCAAGGCTTGCGGACATCTGCCCAAAGCCCGGGGAGCGCTCCGGAGCGCGCCCCGGGCTTCGGGCTGCAGGCTGCTGCCCGCAAGCCTTGCGGATAGCTTCCTGAAGCCTGGAGAGAGAGAGGGATCGGTGCGCACCGGCCCCTCTCACTCTCCAGGCTTCAGCGAAAGCCTGCATTCGCCCCATAGGACGCACACACATTTCCCCTTCATTTTTGTCCTATAGGGCGAAAAATACGGTAATTCATTGAGAAGTTGGCACCTGCAGTTCCATTATTCAACATATGGGGTAGCCATGCACAGATCCAGCAGTTTCTGAAAGGAGCAAAACACTATTTTCTAATAAAACTGACTTCTCTGCAAATATGTTGTAGACAAATCTTGCATTCTGGAAGCAGCCCAAATTTAGAGCTAAGATATCTTGTGTGTGTGTGTATGTGTGTGTACATATGTGCAAATCTTATACCCTCACTATTTCCATAACAAAACTCAAGGTGATATTCAACAGTGAAACCGCCACACCACATAGAAAACATATATATTATTATTTATTATTATTATATATTCAATTTGTATCCTACCATTCCTCCCAGAGAAGCCCAGTTTAAAAACAATCACATTCTCTCAGCCAATGATTTCAAGGTTCATAGGAACAACATTTTTTCAGCCATCAAATGCAGGGATAAAAGTGCCTAAAATGATGGGGGAGAAAAATCCACATCCAGAATCTTTTATAAAACTTTTCTGTAAATCTGGGAAGCCTCAATTTTATTCTTGATTTCTAGGTGTCCTTCTTTTATTTCCAAACTGATAGGAATTGAACCACCCATGTTTGGCAGATGGGGGGGGTGGATATGAAAACTTACACTCCCCCTTTATCATTTCATTTTCCTGAAACTTTCCTGTATTGTTGTACAGTGCTAATATGCTTCTGAATATCCATGTCTAGTCTGAAGGCACAGAAGGTTTGCTGAAGCTAAGTAGGTCTGTGTCTGAATGGGAACCGCATGTGTAACACTTTGGGTTCCATGATGGAAGGGGAAAATGTAAGGGGGGGGGAATATTATTTTTTAATGCCTAGGAATTGTCCCATTTATGCTGAAGCTACTATCTTATTTGAAAGTGACCACATTTCACTTCCAGGCTGATAGGGACACTAGATCACCTACATTTGATATATAACTTTTTAAGTTTTGGGTTTGTTTGTTTTTTACTTTTAATTTTGTGCCAGGGAGTCTATACCCCCCTCTTCCTGTGTGATTCCAGTGCATCAGCGCTCACTCGGCAATATTTGTTTAAAAATGGATGAGATCTTGCATTCTTGTAAGTGTAAAAAGACTTTTAGGAGTATCCAAAAAAAATAATAAAAATAGTTCAAGAACAGCTAGGAGAACTGGGTGGAAACTCCTAAGAACTGTCATTAGAGGATATTTATCATGTATTTCCAGAAGGTTGTGTTACTATTCTACTTAATTAATACTTGTTAAATTTCTTAAGACACTTAAATTTCATACAGACTCAAGGCAGCTTATAATAATATGGGGGTCAGTAGAAGGAGTTGTCCCTGTTTGCTCTGCTCACCATCCCCTCTGCCAACCCCATACCTGGCCAACCCCTCCTTGTTTACCCCTCACATCTCCCCCCACAGCTCACTCAAACCTCCCCTCATCTCCCTTCAAGTATCTATGCTGGTGCCTCACATCTCACCCCAACCCACTTCCTTCAAAGGTTGTCCCAATCCTGCCACAAGGATAAAGGTGCTTCAGAGAGCTGTTTTATGAGGAGCCCATGGTGCTGGAGGAGACTCTTGAGAATCCCATGGACTGCAAGAAGATCAAATCTATCCATTCTGAAGGAAATCAGCCCTGAGTGCTCACTTGGATTTGGATTTGATATTCCGCTTTATCACTACTCAAAGGAGTCTCAAAGCGGCTAACATTCTCCTTCCCCTTCCTCCCCCACAACAAACACTCTGTGAGGTGAGTGGGGCTGAGAGACTTCAAAGAAGTATGACTAGCCCAAGGTCACCCAGCAGCTGCATGTGGAGGAGCAGAGACGTGAACCCGGTTCCCCAGATTACGAGTCTATCGCTCTTAACCACTACACCACACTGCTCTCGAAGGACAGATCCTGAAAGACAGATCCTGAAGCTGAGGCTACAATACTTTTGGCCACCTTGTGAGAAGAGAAGACTCCCTGGAAAAGACCCTGGTGTTGGGAAAGATTGAAGGCACAAGGAGAAGTGGACGACGGAGGACGAGATGGTTGGATAGTGTTCTCAAAGCTACTAACATGAGTTTGACCAAACTGTGGGAGGCAGTGGAAGACAGGAGTGCCTAGCATGCTCTGGTCCATGGGGTCACAAAGAGTCGGACACGACTAAACAACTAAACAACAACAACTGTCCCTCCTCACTAAGCCAAGCTTAATGGAGAGGGACAGGTGTATCACAGAGTGGTTTGCCAAATTGCTCTGTGAAGCACCTCCCTCCGCCATGGCCACTGCTAAGCAGTGTTTGGATGCTGCTAAGGAATTGGGGGCAATTGGCAAGCCCCCAGCTGGCTCCAGCCCACCAGCCGACGTGCCGGTCGAACTCCAGTCCTTGGTGCAGCATGAATCTGCGACCCAGAGCTTCAGAAGCTTCAGAAGCTGGGCACGCAACTCAGCAGAGTAAACGCACAACAGAAGTGGCAGGGAGAGGCTGTGTAAAGCATATTTACAAGCAGTTTATGCAGCATACATCAGGACAAGAGGACAAACATGTCTTCTCCCTTTCATGGCCAAGCAAGCAGCATAAGCAATAGATATACATACAAAGGGAAGTTCCCAGCAAGCTGTGCTGGAGTGTAAACAGACATGTGACATACAACAATTCCATACATCTGTTAAGGTGGAACGGAACATCAATATCCTAACATCCCTGGAGGGTCCATTTAACTCTTGTTGTTGTTGCTGCTGCTGCTGCTAAAACTTATCCTTCATGAATCTGTCTCCTCCCATTTTAAAGGCCTCTGACTCAGTGTCCTTGCCACATTTTGTTGCAAAAAATAATAATAAATCCACAAATTAATTAAGCACTGTTCAAAGAAGGATGTTCTTTTGCCATTCTGATGCTGCCAGCATGACTCATTGCAAAATCTGCTGTTACAAGAGAGGAAGAAGAATTGAAAAATGCCTCTCCGCCACCTTTATAAACCTCTGCCATTGCCTGCCTCAGCTCTTCAAAATAACCTCAAAGTATCATGAAGAGATTTCAGCCTCCTGATTTCCCCTTTCAATATCATTTCAACCAATGAGCTCATTTTTATGTGCCGTTTTAAAAATAAAATAAATTGCGGCCATGTTGCTACACTATAGGGACGCAGGTGGCGCTGTGGGTTAAAGCCTCAGCGCCTAGGACTTGCCGATCGAAAGGTCGGCGGTTCGAATCCCTGCGGCGGGGTGCGCTCCCGCTGCTCGGTCCCAGCGCCTGCCAACCTAGCAGTTCGAAAGGACCTCCGGGTGCAAGTAGATAAATAGGGACCGCTTACCAGCGGGAAGGTAAACGGCGTTTCCGTGTGCGGCTCTGGCTCTGGCTCTGGCCAGAGCAGCGCTGTCACGCTGGCCACGTGACCCGGAAGTGTCTCCGGACAGCGCTGGCCCCTGGCCTCTTAAGTGAGATGGGCGCACAACCCCAGAGTCTGTCAAGACTGGCCCGTACGGGCAGGGGTACTTTTACCTTTACCTTTATGTTGCTACACTATCTGAGTCATTTCCCATTAGATCAGAGTTTTCCAAACTTGGGTCTCCAGACTACTATTCCCATCATCCCTGACCACTGGTCCTGCTAGCTAGGGATGATGGAAGTTGTAGTCCAAAATCAGCTGGAGACCCAAGTTTGGGAAACCCTGCATTACATAGCACTATGGTGCCTATTCCCGATTTGCCAAACATCTCAGATCTCTTATCCTGGACACCACTCATGTTGATGATACTGAAATGAGGATCTCTCAGCTTGGAAAAAGGAATTTCAGTGGCTCTGTGAGGCAAGCATTATGGCCCTGAAAGTTATTTCCCAATACAGATTTTAATTTGGAGCAGAGAAGAACCTATGTCTTCCCACCCATCTCTCTCCCTCTCATGCAACAATCATAGCAAGCAAAGACTATGTTGCATTATTAATATTTTAAGTTAGCCCCCTTGGGAATCCCAAGACATGAATGAGGAAATACGGGCAACACATTACAGTGGAAACTCTGGCTAAAACGCAACCTCCTGACTCTCATGTCAGACGTGCATGAGAAATATATAGAGCGTGTCCATTTTTATCACACACAAACCACAACCTGCTTACATTATATTTTAATAGAAAATTCAAAGGAAAGCCCCTTTGGGCACAAGACATCTGGAGCCACTTAAATAAAAATAGTGTGTGCTCTGTCAAATTGGCGTGGCCACCAAATGCAAGATTCTAATTAAAAGGGAATCTCACCATATGCAATCAGTTCTTCTGCACACATACTAGCTGCGGAGAGGAACTTAATTCATTCTGGAGGGCCGTTCTCAACCTGAAACTGTTCTTAACCTGAGGTACCACTTTAGCTAATGGGGCCTCCCGCTGCCGCCGCACGATTTCTGTTCTTATCCTGAAGCAACGTTCTTCACCCGAAGTACTATTTCTAGGTTAGCAGAGTCTGTAACCTGAAGCATCTGTAACCCGAGGTACCACAGTACTTATTTGGCCACTTCTGTTTGTTTCAGTTGGTCTATTTTTGGTGTCTCTTCAGCTGGGTGAGACTTCTTATGCTACAATCCTATGAATCTTTTCATGGAAGCAAGCCCCCTATGTTCAGTGGGCTTACTCTCAGGAAAGGATGTGAAGGATTGTAGCCTTGAACCTCAGATTATTCATTTTGTTTCACACCACAACTCCAAAATAAAACATGCTCAACTCAACTAACATTTGTTTTTACAACATAGGCAGCCTAATCCTATGCATGATAAGATTTACTTGGTTGTAAATAGGGGAGAAATCCAATTCAATTTGCATTTACAGGCAAACCTACAAAATCCACAGTCTCTGAAGCGATCCGCAAAACACAACACAAACAACCTTCAAACTGCTTCTTCAAATTGCAGTTTCACTGAGATTAAAAGCCTCATGCTCTACCGACTGAGCTATCCTGAGTTCTTTTAAAGGAGGAAAAGCCAAAGCCATTCGGTATTCATCCTGACCCTGCTTAGTTTCCAAGATCAGACAAGACTGGGTGTGTTCAGGGTATCATGTCTATAGACATGTAATGCCCTTGTCATGTAGTATGCACAAAAATGCATATACTTCGGCAAAGTGTGCAAATGGTACCTTAGTTTACGAACTTAATCTGTTCCGGAAGTCCATTCTTAAACCAGAACCGTTCTTAAACCAAGGCGTGCTTTTCCTAATGAGGTCTCCCGCCACCGGTGCCCTTTCACCATTCAAATTCTGTTCTTAGACCCAGGTAATGTTCACAAACCAGGACACTACTTCCCGTTTTGCGGAGTTCGTAAACTGAATAGTTCGTAAACAGGGCTGTTCTTAAACCGAGGTACCACTGTATTAGTGAAAACGGCGTACAGAAATTACATTACATTGGGAACAATTCACACTAAAATGCTGGTGAATTTTCACGAGATCTGAATTTCAGCTTGGAAAAATGAGAGATGCCAAAATTGACGTACTCACCCATCCCTACAAGTAAATGCTGCATTCACCTCACTGGCCCTGTCAACTGGACTTCCACTTGTACCACACAGCTTACCCACATCTCTTTCCCACATCACAGGGAACCAGGCAGAGGGCCTTCTCGGTAGTGGCGCCCGCCCTGTGGAACGCCCTCCCATCAGATGTCAAAGCGATAAACAACTACCTGACATTCAGAAGACATCTGAAGGCAGCCCTGTTCAGGGAAGTTTTTAATATGTGACATTTTAACGTATTTTTCATCTTTGTTGGAAGCCGCCCAGAGTGGCTGGGGAAACCCAGCCAGATGGGCGGGGTACAAATAATAAATTATTATTATTATTATTATTATTATTATTATTATTATTATTATTATTATTTCCCCTGAACACTCCAAGACTGGCTCGAGGGGAGGGGGGTCAGGATAACCCCCAATACAGCACACAGAGAAAGAGAAGGATTGCAAGGTCCACCTGGGGCTGTTCTGGGGCTTCTCCTGACCCCCCTGAGTCAATCTGAGGGGGGAGATAAGAAGGGGGGAAAGCCCCACTGGGCAAGAGGAAGGCCTTTAACCAGGATTCCATTGATGGGTTTTGTTAGATGAATCTTGCCTATTTATTTGTAACATGTCTACTCTGACTCAAATGAACATGGAATACAACCCATTCCATTTTTGAACACTGAAACATGTTTTCTTTGCTGCTTTTATGAGTAATATTACAGACATTGGAACACTCCCCTCAGGCACCTTATTTTCTTAGAGAAGGAATATTTCCAAGCGTTAACTTTCCAGCATGTTAGAAATATGGGATATAAAGTTTAGAAGTCTTGTTACTGCATGCTGAGCACATATGGAGGGTGTCCACCAAAGGATTTATCCAAAGCACTGCAGGTCGCTGTTGTTACTGCTGTAAGTTATAATATACCTAGAAGCACAACAAATTATTAATGTTGACAAGCATGGCTGAGAGAGATTCAACATTTTATGATAGGCTTCGGTGAATTCCACAGAAAGCAGCTTAACGGAGGAGGTACCTGACACTTTATATACAAAATGGACACACACACAGAACACTCCTTGGTGTCTTAGGGTGCTCTTATACAAAGGCCCAACACCCCACAGAGGCAGATGATCCAGGCATGTTCTAGGCTAGACAAAGCACAACATGGTTCCAAGAGCATTGAACTTCATTTGGTTCAAATTCAGAAGAGGATTATCTTTTTTTAAAAAAAGTATTTTATTCATTTTTCAAATATCAGACAATACAGCACAAGAAGAAAGAGGTCTGTTTTAGCTAGTTCTAGTGAAATGATTCGTATATGTCTGTCTGTCTGTCTGTCTCTCTCTCTATATATATATAAATATTTTTTATTAAATGTTCTGTTTTGCGATTTAAAATACTAATTTTACATCTTTAAAATATCAATGACTACCCTTCTTCTTTCCATGGTTCATTTTACATATCATAAATCCCTGCATAGTTTACAAAAACTATACCATTCATTATTCCATTACTGCATCCATCAAAACTTATTTACACTGTTGAATTTATCTTAATGCTGCCAGCGTTTTCAGCTATACACAATAATTTTCCATATATTCAATAAACGTTTTCCAATCTTCTTTAAATGTATGTTCTTCTTGTTCTCTTATTCTATATGTTAAAACTGCAAGTTGTGCATATTCTGTCAACTTAAGTTGCCATTTTGCTTTAGTTGGGACCTCGCTCATTTTCCATTTTGGGGCTAACAAAACACGGGCTGCAATAGTAGCATACATAAAAAAAACCTTTTTTGACACCTGGGAATTTCAGTCTGAATTATCCCCAACAGAAATGACTCTGGTTTTTTGGTGGGAAAGCACTTTTAAACCCCCCCCCCCAATTCATTATGGATCATTTCTAATACTGTTGTCCCTGTCGCAAATTCCTCGCGGCGCTTTTTAGTGAAACGCTCAGAGTCCCAGGTTTTTCCAGTGCAGTCTTTTAAATGTGAGCTAAATACAGGTATTTACAAAAAACAGTCCATACAGAGTACCTGCTCCTTAAGGCAAACGAATACTCTCCACCACAGCACCACCACACTACAGCACAACCACCATTACTGTTGAACAGGCTTTCCTTTTAAAACAGGTGATAGCCAATCACATTCCTGCTGAGTTACTCTGACGCAGCACTTCACAGAGTATTGCATCAGCCTATTGAAGCCTGCAGACTTACTCATCATCCTGCGAATCCCAACAGTCCCTTGGATCCCAAACGCCTTGCGAGTCAAACATTTTAGCTCCTTAATGCCGCAAAGCTGGAAGTGACAAACTTCTTTGGAACCCAAACGTCCATCTGGGCTTCCGCGGCTTCCGATTGGCTGCAGGAGCTTCCTGCAGCCAATCAGAAGCAGTGCCTTGGTTTCTGAACATTTTGGAAGTCGAACGGACTTCCAGAACAGATTCGAACGGACTTCCAGAACAGATTCGACTTCCAAGGTACCAGTGAACTCTTTTACAAGTCCACCACATATGAAAGAACATTCCCTCCACCTCTTTGCATCTCTAGCCCTTCTCTGCTAGTGAAGTGAGTCCATCAGTCATTTCTATTTTTGAAAAGTGTCCTCCTTAAGGTTTCCATGAGAGCCCAGTTGTCTATGCCCATGTTCTTTTGTCATTGCATAAGTAATCCAACTGGACCAAACGGCATAAAATTTGTCACATTTCTTGCAATGTATCTCTTTTCAGTGTGCTTTTAATTACCTTCCTGTGTCTGGTGAGACGCTCAGACACTGTTATATCCCAGATATTATTGTCCCGTATTTTCAGGGGTATTTCACTCTTCTCCAAGAAGACAAAAACCCATGTTCCCAGCCCTTTGCTTCCCCCAGTCTTTCCTCTTAAACATGAAGCATGGTGTGTGTGTTTGTGTGTCAGGGTCATTTTCCTTTCCTCCTCCTCCTCCCTTCTCTTTCCCACACAGGCCCTGGTTTGTTTGCTCATCTCAGCAGTTCGTTCCCACTGTTTCACCACCAATGGCTATGTGCGAATAACTTCTGAGTGGTATTTAAAAAGAAAATTACCAGTCCAGCCATCTGGTGTTTATTCTTGTATATTCCTTTGGAAAGGGGAGTTCCTCCCTGGCAGATTTCCTAGGTGGAGATCAAGTGGAGTCAGGGAGTTCCTGGGCCCCACTCTGCGGCCTCTAAGGAATGAGGAGAAAATGTAGTGTTTTGGAAAATTGCAACGTGGTTTGCAGTTTGCTGTTCTGCAATAGAATGGGTAGCTATTGCTGGCATGGGAGAAGGGAAAGGGGATTCTTTCCACATGCTCTCCAGGTTCTGTTTCAAGCTGTTGATCTAAAATATCAAGATCAAACAGTCCAAAAATCACTTTTCTAGAACAGATCTTGGCAGCGCAGATCCCTTCAAAGAATGCTGTGACAAGGGACAATACAGTACAATCTGTCAATTTCAGTTCTCGTTTGTCCAATCTTAAATTCAGTTCTCCACATTCCTGCTGCAATGTATTTTTTGAAAATCCTCATGAAAATCCATCAGTTGTATATTTGTTTTGGAGACTGCAGATCTGATAGATTTGCCTTTACATGTGAACTGAGTCCATTTTCTCCCCAATCTCCCCTAGTTGTAACAGAAGAATTAAAGAGATCAGTAGGCTGTCACATGGCAGGAGTTAGCAAAACATCTTGAAGCAGCTTCATAGAATCGTAGAATTGTACAACTGGAAGGGACTCCAATGGTCATCTAGCCCAACCCCCTGCAATGCAGGAATCCCATCTAAAGCATACATGACAGGTGGCCACCCAACTGCTGCTTTGAAACCTCTAAGGAAGGAGAGCACAACCTCCCAAGGGAGACCCTTCATGACAAAGGCTCCACTTGTGGAGGAGGAAGCCCCAGTGAATTCAGTGGTACTTACTTCTGAGTAGGCACGGTTGTGATTGGAGTCTTCATAGAATCATAGAATCATAGAGTTGGAAGAGACCACAAGGGCCATCGAGTCCAACCCCCTGCCAAGCAGGAAACACCTTCAGAGCACTCCTGACATATGGTTGTCAAGCCTCTGCTTAAAGACCTCCAAAGAAGGAGACTCCACCACACTCCTTGGCAGCAAATTCCACTGTCGAACAGCTCTTACTGTCATTGTTAATCAAGGCTGGCAGAGAGAACTTAGAGAACTTATAGCAGGGGTCAGCAACTTTTTTCAGCCGGGGGCCAGTCCACCATCCCTCAGACCTTGTGGGGGGCCGGACTATATTTTGGAAAAAAAAATGAACAAATTCCTATGCTCCACAAATAACCCAGAGATGCATTTTAAATAAAAGGACACATTCTACTCATATAAAAACATGCTGATTCCCGGACCGTCCACAGGCCGGATTGAGAAGGCGATTGGGCTGGATCCGGCCCCTGGGCCTTAGTTTGCCTAATTCTGACTTGGAGGCAAGATTCTGGCATTGATTTACCTCGTTTGTTTGAATCAAAACCATGCCTCCAATAGGGGGAGCTAGAGTACAGTGTGGGCCCAGGACATACCCCAAGAAGAACTGCCACCATCTGTTCACAAGCTGGAAGAGTTCTGGAAATGTGACAATACCTGAATATTAAATCCCAATAGCTCTGCTGCTGAAGCTTGTAATTACCTGGTTTGGATTTTCCTCAACTCCTACTGTTCAGACGTATTACCAATTGAGCATCATTTCTCTGATCATTCTTCAGTGATGCTGCAAGTGCTGGCCCAGTTTCCAGTTGAGCTGAAGGGAGCTTGCCCAGCCTTATTTTTTCCCAATAGTGATGGACACATCAGTGTGTCACCTTCATGTATATTCATTCATAAACCCATTTGGTCCTATTTCCATGGTAATCCACAAATGGACTTTTTAAAAGATTTGCGCAAGAATTCACGTTAAAATATGTGCGTTTATACATATTTTATCCCAAGAGGGGTATTTCTAATGTATCTTTCTCATTTTAAAAACCCAACCTGCATTTGAATAACTGGAGAATTTATTTTCTATTTTTCTGCTCCAGTATGTATAAGTAACTATGCTTTTAAATAGCTGTGGATGTGCACGCACTGAAGTTTTAAACTCTTTTTATGAATACAGTGGTACCTCAGGTTAAGTACTTAATTCATTCCGGAGGTCCATTCTTAACCTGAAACTGTTCTTAACCTGAAGCACCACTTTAGCTAATGGGGCCTTCTGCTGCCACCGCGCCGCCGGAGCACGATTTCTGTTCTCATCCTGAAGCAAAGTTCTTAACCTGAAGCACTATTTCTTGGTTAGCGGAGTCTGCAACCTGAAGCGTATGTAACCTGAAGCATATGTAAGCTGAGGTACCACTGTAAGTTTATTTATTTTTTCACATTTGTACTTCACTACATGCTACATTCTTTAGATTCCAAAGAGCACCAGCCTTTTTCTTAGCAGGCACTGTGGGTTTGTGTGTGTGTGTTTTAAGTGGAAGCCTTAAAACATGAGAGATTTATTTATATAAGCACTGTATTTACAGACACCCACTGTGTCCCAGCTCCTTTTCACACCTGCCATTTGACCTGGTGTTGTCATTCTCTGCTTTTCGAAGAGGATGAAGGATATCAGCTGCCAAGCCGGGAGTGTGTGAAAGCGTTTGCCGGTTATGTTAACTCACTGGGAAGAAAGAAAAGCTTCCTAAAAGAGCTGTGGAATCTACATTCTTCAAAACTCATGTTCAAAAGTGGTGCTTGCTGAGGACAGCAACATCTAGAGATCTGTATTTGGGATGTGCATGGGAGCTTCTGATCATCCTATGCAAGTACTATATGACTCACTCTCTGTGTCCTCAGCCCTCTGTTGGACATCAGTGGTGAGCAACAAGAAGCAAATCGCATGAGTGACTGCAAGAATATGTCCAGGCGGGATTTAGGACAGATTACATGGGTAGATTTTATAGGAGGGTCTAAGGTGGATTTAGGAAACAGAGCCCCAAAGCACATAAAAGTTGAATGTTGTAAATCAAGGGTGAATAGCCCCTGGTGCTTCAAAAGTTGTTCAACCCTGGCCACTGGCCATGCCGGCTGAGGCTGATGGGAGTTGGAGTTGTGATAGGAATTTTATGGTCTTAGACATATGGTAATGTTCATAAGTGTACCAACCAAACACATACATAGATCAGCACTGGAAGACCGACCTGGAACCATTTTGATTCCCAAACTGTCCCAAACTGACCAAATGTTTTCTCTGCAAGGTCAAAGGAAAATGGAAAAGCCTCCCCATTGTCTTTTCCTTCACAAATCTTAAGGGTATGTCTGTGTTTGAATAGGGTGTGAGCCTGTGACATGGCCCAGGAACTAAGTATTTATCATTACAAAAGACTGGCCAGGCTCCCCAGGAAATCCAATCAAGTAACCTGCCAGACAGGAGATAAACAAGGACAGGAGAAAAACAACATTCAAATTTCTGTTTAGACCGCCTTTTCTGTGATGTAGGTATGATGTATCTGAGGGGTGGTCTTAAGTTACACCCCTTCTGTGATGTATGTATGATGTTTCTGGGGGTGGTCTTGATCTACAGGGTGGCAATTTCAAAAGTCTTTATAAGGCCTTGCACACCATTTTTCTAGGTCCCTCCTCTCTCCTGCGGGTGAGGGGAGCACCCTGTTGCAACAGATCAATAAAGATCAAGCTTACTAGCTGCTTTGCTTCTCAATATTCTCTGGTTGGCCTCTGTTATTCTCTCCTACCAATAGGGAACCTATGTAAGGACTCTATATGGGCTCTTGGATACCCCATAAGGGAAAAGGACAATTTTTGTTTACAACAGAGTCCCACAACATCTGGAGGTTCCCAATCTCTACTGAAAATCACTGGCCAGAGTCAAAGCTCAAATAGCATTATCCTAATATGGATGAGCAAATTTTCGCCACTGTGCTTTGCACTCAACTCTGCCCCACATATTGTTTTGCCTCCCTCCCAATTTAACACTAATAATAATAATAATAATGATAATGATAATAATAAAAATAAATGTTTATGCAACAAACTTATCCACTGTGTTTGACTCTTAGTCCATAGTTGCCTGTACTCAATGCCAACATCTATTTTGTAGCCCAGTCATGGTTTCTGCTGTGAGGAATCGTAGCAGAGGTTGCACGTTCTTGGACAACTGCCTGGGCCTCTCAAGGAAAGACCACGTCACACTCTGAGAAGCATTTCTTTTAGCTGCACATATGCTCACAACCAGCATTGTCCACTGTTCATATTCCAATCTAAAGATCAACACAATAAAAGCTGCTGTCTGGCAGTCAGTGGATTTCAGGAATGTTATACCCTTCAGCAGTAATCACCATGGGGGAAAGGCACAGCATTACGTTCAAAGGATATAACATTCCCTGCAATGATGTCTTCCCACAAACCAACATTCTAGCAGCAGTAATACATGGTTAGATTTGGGTCTTAAATTAGACTTGCATGGGGGGGGGGGGGGACAGGGGACAACAAAGAATGTATCACCCGATTGGGAAAGGGAAATCTTGGTGAGGCAGCTTAGGTACTGAGATGACTTCATGTTACTGAAGAAGAAAAATAATCTTTTAAAACTGTTTTTTTTCTTGTGGTTTGACATCTAAAGTTAACTGAGGAAACCCAAAACAGCTCCCATCTCTCAAGCAAAGAATATAAAAGATAATATTCTTTGGAATATGAACAAGTCCTTTCAGGCATTTGATAATTTCTTAATACGAAGAACCATGTAGTCCATTAATTTAAATTAGAATGACTCCCATGTTTGGAAGGAGAAAACTAGAGTGGTGTAATGGCTAGTTTAAGTGTAATTTTAGTGCAATGTCAGGTTTAAAGACTTATCCACACTTACATTTTGCCCCACAGGTCCATTCTTTAAAGCTTCTTGTCAAGAAGAAGAAGAAGAAGAAGAAGAAGAAGAAGAAGAAGAAGAAGAAGAAGAAGAAGCAAAGTAGTAGTAGCAGTAGTAGTTTGGATTTGATATCCTGCTTTATCACTACCCAAAGGAGTCTCAAAGCGGCTAACATTCTCCTTTCCCTTCCTCCCCCACAACAAACACTCTGTGAGGTGAGTGGGGCTGAGAGACTTCAAAGAAGTGTGACTAGCCCAAGGTCACCCAGCAGCTGCATGTGGAGGAGCGGAGACGCGAACACGGTTCCCCGGATTACCAGACTACCACTCTTAACCACTACACCACACTGGCTCTCACACTGTCTGAGTGCTCTTTTTCTATTCCCAAAGCTTTCCCCACAAAAACCTGCTCTGTAAAGCTGAAACACAACAAACAGCCACAAACTACATAAACATTTCCCTTGAAATATAAGGTCCACGATAGTTTCAACAGGAAGTCCAAATGCTCCATAGAATGGTGTGTGAGAGTTGTTCTGTGTGCCAGAGGTAATCCAGACATTTTTGGCCACTTGACCCAAAACAAAATGGATACTTTAATTTGGTATCTGTCAAAATGTTTGTGGCATTGTTTACCACCAGACTCCCATGGTGTTGGGAAGCTTAGAGCTTGTGTGTGCTTGCCCCATGTGGTAAGCCACTAAACTGCACATTGCAGTATCTTCCTACAAAGCATCATTCCAGACTGGGGTGGGTTTTTTGGGGAGGGGGGTTAGATTCCACAGCATGCCATTGTGATAGTCACGCATTTGTGGTGTATTTATACTGGACCGTCCACACGTCATTCCACTCTATTAGTTGCTTTCCAAATGCAAGAGTAGAATAACATTATTGCCTCCTGGAAACGCCAGCTTGCACTGTCATGGAACCAGAGCTGGGCAAAATAAACAATCACCCTAGAGCATTTGTGATAGAAATAGTTGCAGGATATCAGCAGGAAGCTGCTGGACATGCAGTGATTGGAAAGGAAGCAGCGTGTCTGCCTCAAAATCTTTGGAGATGGAAACAGGATCATGCACAGCTGTTCTGATATCACAATGAGCAGAATCATCATGAATGCACAACAATGTTGTCCACCATATAGATAGTCCTCTCCTGGATAACCGGAGAGCTTCCTGTTTCAGTTAAGCCTTGCTTGAGTAGTAAGTTATTCCTAAGGTCTGGTATATGTCCTAACTGCTATGACAGAAGTAACCTTTGTTTTTTCCTTGGACCCTTGCTTCTGGCATGCTTCTCTGTTATGCTTCTGGGTTTGTTCTTTGGTTCATGTGGAAGCAGGCAATCCTTCAATATCCTTGATATTCTACAGAATATTCTACAGAATAATCACACATGGAAGGCAACTCACCCACTCTCTCCCCTCCCTCTAAAGCACTCATTAGGCCCAACCTACATGAATTCTAAAGTTAAAAATAAGCATGCTAAAATTTCTTTGCCGTTTTATGCTAGTTAGTTATGTTGCAGATGTGGTATAGAAGAGTAACTTGGCCTCCATGGAATCATAAATGTCCTAGCAATATGGGTATAATTCAGATTATGGCCCTTGTATAAAATGTGTGCCTTTGGAATCGGAATAAATATTATTTCAATATGCTGCTCCAGTTATGGAACAGGCGCTTTTCGCATGCTGAATAATTAGCCATATAAAGAATCTCTTCCCATCTGGTCTCAGTAAAAACATCTGCTCAACATCTGTTAAAAATAAAGCACACTTAGGAGAGGAGGAAAATCTGTAAATTAAGAAAATTGCCTGTATGCAGTAATCAAAAATCATCTGGTGAATCAGCATAATTTAAGTTTTCATAGTTTTGTGTTTATTTTTGAAAAAGATGAAAAATGTGAGGATGAAACTTAGCATGTAAACATAAGCACAGCTGTTTTGTACAGCCCAGCTTCCAAATAAGATCTCAGCCACCCTAAAATGCCCCGTTCACGCAGGCAAGGTTATCTCAGGTAACAATCCTGAGGTTACCCTCTCTGCATCTGCATTGTAGAAATGTAGCTACATTGAGCATAGCAGATGAACTTTCCTGGCTCCCAGTGGGAAGGGGCAGCTGAACAATCCAAGTCTGACGTGTGTGAATGGGACTTAGAAACCCACACAATCCAGTATTTTGTTCTATGCATTGCTTGGCTGTACTGGAGATCTGCATTAAACTTCAGAGCCTGCCATTTGACTATCCAGTGTCAAAGTATTCCCTTTTCAGACTCCTCTACCAATCAGAGCTATATCTATAGTAAAATTGGCTTTATAGGAAGGAAGTTAATACTGCTGGGTTAGCTCTCATGTGTTAAGGGACAAACAGTGCATTCTAAGCTTTGTCAGTAGTTTTCTCCAATAAATGCATTTTATATGGTTTATTCCCCAACATTAATGTGGCAACAGCTATACAAATACATTTACTGGCACTTGTGTGCAGAGAATCTCCCCTGCGTACTAAAGAAATTAAGTGTGCAATTGCATGGCCCTTGCTGCCCTACCCTTTAAAATGTCACTGTATGCTTTATGTCATCCTAACCTTGTCGATGAGTAAAATAGGCAGTAATTGGGTTTCACTGCAATATAAATATTACTGAGATATGCTGTCGTAGTCAATTAATGTTAGGAGAAAAATAATCAAGCCCTATTCCACTCCCTAATGATTTTTTTTCCTACTAACTGATAACCTACATATGCAGCTGTATTGTCACGCTGAGAAATGGGTCACAATCTTGGGGAAAAGGTTTTTCATTTTTTTAAAAAAATAATATTTATTAGTTTTCCAACAATTTAAACACTACAAAAAGAAGAACAATACAATACAATACAAAAACACTACATAACACTAACACATTAAACTAACAAAACAAAACAAAGACAATTTAAAAACACATCAAATAATTTCAGTATCTTATCTTTCATTCACTTATTTCCTTGACCTCCTCACACCTCCCTTTTTGTATTCCATTTCTATTAATTGTTTCAGCAATTCCTTTCCATCTTCCTCTGTTTTCTATCCTATAATTATCTTAACACATTCTAACCTTATTTTTTCTTTTAATACTCTATTAATCTATTAATCTATTTATACTTAATTCCTTATAACATTTCTACTAAAGCCATATAACTTCATTCCAACATTTTTCTAGCATTCATTAATTTTACAGTATTTCCGTAAATAATCTTTAAACTTTTTCCAGTCTTCTTCCACCGACTCTTCTCCCTGGTCTTGGATTCTGCCAGTCATTTCCGCCAGTTCCATATAGTCCATCAACTTCATCTGCCATTCTTCCCGGGTGGGTAAATCTTGTGTCTTCCAATACATCACAATGAGTATTCTTGCTGCTGTTGTTGCATACATAAAAAATGTTCTATCCTTCTTTGGCACCAATTGGCCAACCATGCCCAGGAGAAAGGCCTCTGGTTTCTTCAGGAAGGTATATTTGAATACCTTTTTCATTTCATTATAAATCATCTCCCAGAATGTCTTAATCCTTGGGTATGTCCACCAAAGGTGAAAGAATGTACCTTCAATCTCATTACATTTCCAACATTTATTATCGGGCAAATGGTAAATTTTTGCAAGCTTGACTGGTGTCATGTACCATCTATAAATCATTTTCATTAAGTTTTCTCTTAGGGCATTACATGCCGTAAATTTCATACCGGTGGTCCATAACTGTTCCCAGTCAGCCATCATTATGTTATGTCCAACATCTTGTGCCCATTGGTTTTTCATTCTCATTCTCCGACATTCTAAGGAAGCAGTCTAAGGAAATTTAGTCAAGGAAACACAGGGCACGCACTATATGAATGCATAAATTTTCTAGACCAGCACCTGTTTCCGTTATCTAGATGTTCAAACAGTGAAACACAGTTATCATCATTTAGGGTTTTCATTAAGACTTCACTCTATAAATACAGGCCTGGGATTAAGATCCATTGTAGACGATACTTAGTTTGCCTTCCCATCAAATGGAAGTTCAAGGCAACATAATATATATATATATATTTTTATAAATATTTATTGAGATTTTTTTTTAAATACCAAATGCAAAAATAATAAACAATATAACATGGATCATAACACATTTTTCAGAACTTCTTTGGACTCCCTCACGTCTCCCACTCCCACTTACATCATTATAAATTTTTTCCAGCAATTTAGCATCTTATTTATATTCTTAAATCTTGTTCAGTTAGTTTAATCTAGTCTCCAAAAATTTTGTGTTTCCATCAATCTCACTTATCGTCAAATTCAAATCTAATTCAATGGTAGGCAATTATTTATGATCTAGCATCCTTCTTAACATTCAACAAAATTACAATACTTTTGTAGATAGATCTTGAATTTCTTCCAATCTTCTTCAACCCTCTCTTCTCCCAGGTCTCGAATTCTGCCAGTCATCTCGGCCAGTTGCATATAGTCCATCAGCTGCATCTGCCACTCTTCCAGTGTGGGTAGATCTTGAGTTTTCCAGCTCTTAGCGATGAGTATCCTTGCTGCCGTTGTTGCATACATAAAAAATGTTCGGTCGTTCTTTAACACCTTCTGGCCGACAATGCCCAGAAGGAAGGCCTCTGGTTTCTTAGTGAAGGTATACTTAAATACCTTTTTCAACTCATTATATATCATTTCCCAAAAGGCCTTCACTCTAGGGCAAGTCCACCAGAGGTGAAAGAATGTTCCTTCGTGTTCTTTACATTTCCAACATTTATTATCAGACAAATGGTATATTTTAGCAAGTTTAACTGGGGTCATGTACCATCTATATATCATTTTCATTACATTTTCCTTCAAAGCATTACATGCAGTGAAGTTCAGCCCAGTGGTCCACAACCTTTCCCAGTCCTCAAACATAATATTATGCCCAATATCCTGAGCCCACTTTATCATAACCGATTTAACCATTTCGTCTTGTGTATTCCATTTTAACAGCAAGTTATACATTCTTGAAAGTACCTTAGTCTTAGGCTCTAACAGTTCTGTTTCCAACTTCGATTTCTCCACCTGGAACCCTAACTTTTTGTCATTTTTAAAGACTTCTCTAATCTGAGCGTAGTGTAGCCAGTCTCGCACTTTATCCTTCATTTTCTCCAAGCTCTGCAATTTCCAATTATCTCCGTCTTTTTCTAATATTTCCCAATATTTTGGCCATTTGGCCTCCATATTGGGTCTTTTCCGGGCCTTAGCTTCCAGAGGTGAAAGCCACCTCGGAGTTTTGTTTTCCAGTAAGTCTTTGTATTTTGTCCAGACATTAAAAACTGCTTTCCTGACAATATGGTTCTTAAAGACCTTATTGATCTTAACCTTATCGTACCATAGATATGCATGCCAACCAAAAGCATTGTTAAACCCTTCCAAATCCAATACGTCAGTGTCTTCGAGAAGTAGCCAGTCTTTTAGCCAGCAAAAGGCTGCGGCTTCATAGTACAACTTTAAGTCCGGCAGGGCAAAGCCCCCTCTTTCTTTCGCATCAGTTAGTATCTTAAACTTAATTCTGGGCTTTTTGCCCTGCCAGACAAATTTAGATATATCTCTCTGCCACTTCCGGAAGCACTCTGTTTTATCCACAATCTGCAATGTTTGAAACAAAAACAACATCCTTGGCAAGGCAACATAATATAAGGACAATGATCTATTAATAGGGATAAGGCTCAGTTTCTTCAAGCTTTCGTTATAGGGCTTGGTTTTTTAATACCACTGATCATCTTCATTGCCTTCCAAGTGCCTACATTGTGTTCCATATATCCGTATGAAAAGGCAATACCCAGCCATGGACATAGTGCCCCAGGTGAGGTCTGACTAGTGCAGACTCTACAGCAGATGCTGTCTATTGGCACAGTGTGGTTTTTCATGGAATGTTCATGGGGCTGCAAATCCAGGTGAGCATCTCAACATTTCTGCAATGGCTCCCCTCTTGTGGAATGCTCTCCCCAGTGAGACTCACCTGACACCTTCATTAAACATCTTCAAGCATCAAGCAAAACCATCCATCTTCTTCCAGATATCTGTCAGGGTGCTCCCAGCTGGTTGCCCAGGAAATTATAAAGACAATGAAAAGTTTCTATAGTCCTTTTTAGATTTCAATCTTGAGAGAGAGAGAAGCTATAGAACCCAGCCTTTTGGATAATGGCACTGTCCAGAGTAAATCTCCATCCCCCTTTTCTTCCACTTCCTCATTCGTCTGTCAGGAGCTCGTCCTACACTCAAGTAGGACCCTGGCAGAGACACATGCCCGACTGGCATGTTCTCTCCTTCCTGGTCAATCGTTCAGGAGCTTCAAAAGCTTTCTTCAGCAGGAACATCGCAGCGACCAATGCCAACAGACACCAGCACACTTAAGGATCCGCAGAGTCTTCACAGCTTGCATAACAGACCTCAGCAACTCAGCATTTTGGCTAATCTACCTTATTTACATATAAACACACACGGAGCACTGCAACATGGCTCCCTCTCTCACTAGCATCAGACAGCAAAGAGAAAGAACAATGGACAACAGTCCCACTTCACGGAACACAGTAACACAAACATCCTTTCTCCGTAACTTCCCACTTTGTGGAGTCAAAACATACACCGTCATGTGATAGACAAAAATCCCATGATGGCAATCATGGAGCAGGAATTCTAACATTGTCATCATCATCACCTCCTCTACGGGTGCCACTGAGTGCCCTCTGTCTTCAAGCTCTTTGCTCTCCTACTTTTAAGGCTTGCTGGGTTCTGGGAGATGGTGGGTCTGGAATGCTTTCTAGTGACAACGTGTCAGCCAGCTGCTGCTCTGGTTCTGCCTGCTCTTCCTCTCCCATTATTTCCCAACTTTTCCCCTCATCTGCCTCTGAGCCGTGACCTCCCACAAACCACTGTTGTAAATCTATACTGTCTTTCTCTTCTTCCTCCCTGGAAGGGTCAGGATGGGAAGGTGGTCTCCGCCACTCCTCCTCCTCTGCTCAGCCCCTGACAATATTTGACTAAGCAAACAATCCATGTTCTCTTAAACTAGTGGGGGTGGTCATTGTGTTCTTTGTGGGCCACAGCACAGCTTGCTAGTCGTTACTGAGGAAGGGGACAAACAGTGTGTACGCTGGAAGAAAAACATGACATCCAGTTTGGGATTGAAATGGCTACAACTTTATTGCCATATGTCCTCTTTTTTCAGGACACATCCTCTTTTTCATGAGTAGTCTCATCAGAGCAATCCATAGTTAAAACAGAAGTCAGCAAATGTGTCCTCTTTTTTGCTCTTCAAAATATTGCAACCCTACAGATTTGTAAGTCAGATTTGGCATAGGTAATACGTATATATCCTGAATCAGACAGCTCCAGCAAGGAGCTTTCTCCAGGTCAATCCTGGAGAAAGGAGACTCACGTTGATGCACATCTAATGGGGAAATCCAATCGGGGCGACATTCAGGAATGCTCTATGACCCACCAGCCCCCTCTGAGCTTTGGGACAGAGCCCTACCTTGAACCCCTTTACTGGGGCACCTTGAGTTTTATCCTGAATTTGGGTGGGGGCACCCACTAAGGATCCAACCCATGGCCTTTTTCTGCCCAAAGTTGTGACAATTGCTATGAGGAAGGCTTTTGTACCATTGGCTTCATTCCAGCCATGAAGAGGTCAGAGGTTTCTTCACACACATCTCCATGTACAGCTCTCTATCTTCCAACCAGGCATTATTGCAGTTCAAGGACACATTCCAACAAGGCAAAAACAGGAGAGGCAGTTGTGAGGCAGGGTCAGTGAGTGGCCTAGGAAGAGTCCCATGAGCCAGAAAGATAGTATTAAATTGCTACATTGGCCCCCAGTCTGAGGTTCCCTGGTTCTGATGCTTGGGATAAATATTACATTTTCCATCCACTTCAACTCTTCATGACAATATATTTGTTCCAATTGGAGCCAAAATCTAAAGCATATGGGGAGACACACACACACATCCAAATCTAAACATTCCTTCTATACGATCTTGGTGGGTTTGAAGGCTGAGTTCTTAATCACTGGTGACAAAGCAGTAAATGTTTTCCATTTTTTATGGAAATCAAAACTTCACCATAATAGCAAATAAAAGGCACAGGACACTCAATAGCTGCATTTGATGGAACTGATTTGTGCTTTTATTAATTGGATGGACTTTATAAAGATTCGGTGTATTGTTCATTTTTGACAATAAGGCTTTAGAAATTAGTCTAGCTTTGTCATAATAAGGGGCAAATGAAGCCACTGGAAATATATTAGAGAGCGTTTTGCCTCAGCTGAGAATCAAAGCAATAGGCAGCAGTGTCAATGTTAATAATCACAAGCAGTGCAAAGAATAATTTGAACATGCCATTTAAAAAGAGAGAGCCTAACTTAACCAGCAGGTCCTTCCTTTTTGATCTGGTACTAAGGAACAATGTTCAAAAGCGGCAGGGACAGCAGGAGAAATTCCACTGTAGCTGATTATGTGAGGAAGGACAATATGGGAGGAGATTTTCACTTGCCCCATTTCTTCATGAAAAACATTGCAGACCCCCCCCCCCAAAAAAAAAACAGAATTAGGTGCACTAAAAACTTCAGGAATGACTTTCTAATATTAAGAACTGTTCAACAGTGGAATAGACTTCCTTGGGAGGTTGGGGACTCTTCTTCCTTGGATGTGTTTCAACAAAGGTTGTCCACCTGTCATGGATGCTTTAGTTGAGATTCCTGGCCCTCCAGGTCCCTTCCCACTCTACAATTCTATTATTCTATTATCATTCTGTCTGGCAAGTTGAAATGTTTATGCAGTCAGAATGCTTTGAAAAGCATGAAGTTAAATTCCACCCATAGTCATTTTTAGATTCAGCTTCAGATTAAACAACTCAGATATGGTCCTGAATAACAAATTGAATTGGAATGACAGCAGTGGATCTGAAATAGATCAGATTTCTTCCAGATGCTCCCCCAAATGCAAGGCAGATACTGTGGTCAATGCACACCCCTAGGGTGGTATTCTGCTAACAAGTCCCATCCATGCAAGGATTTCTGCTTGTGCAACAGGACTTCCCTCTCTCCCTCCCTCCCACATGCCCTTCCTAAAATCTGCTTCAATGGGGGTTGGGTAGACAGATTTAGGAGCTGATGGAATTATTGCCTTAGCTCGATGTTGGATTCCACCCCTAATATTCAAAGCTTCACAACAAGGGGTGCATACTTTCATTCTGAGTAAAGGATGAACACCTGTGATTCATTAACATATATTTGGTCTTTATGGAAGTGAAGACAGAAGGAGGCTGGCTGAAATGGGAGGACCGCTTTGCTTCAATAGGCAAATGTGAGTATCAAGGAAATATATCTGTTGCACGGCTGGAAGCTCATAGAGGGATATGTCTCGCAGGCACACAGAGAGTCTGCCGTAGTAATTACTACTCAGTCACAAATAATTATCCCAAGAAGGCCACAATTACATGTCCCACAGTCATTCATAATACTTCTAAAATTATCTAGGATCTAACATTCGCCAGGAGCAAGTAGTTAAAGATAAAGATCTACCCCTAACATGAGGCAATCACATCTCATCTCCAGTTTGAAGAAAGGTCGTTTTAATCTGTGCACATAGGATGTGCCCCTGTGTTGTTGTTGTTTAGTTGTTTAGTCGTGTCCGACTCTTCGTGACCCCATGGACCAGAGCACGCCAGGCACTCCTGTCTTCTACTGCCTCCCGCAGTTTGGTCAAACTCATGCTGGTAGCTTCGAGAGCACTGTCCAACCATCTCGTCCTCTGTTGTTCCTTTCTCCTTGTGCCCTCAATCTTTCCCAACATCAGGGTCTTTTCCAGGGAGTCTTCTCTTCTCATGAGGTGGCCAAAGTATTGGAGTCTCAGCTTCAGGATCTGTCCTTCCAGTGAGCATTCATGGCTGATTTCCTTCAGAATGGATCGGTTTGATCTTCTTGCAGTCCATGGGACTCTCAAGAGTCTCCTCCAGCACCATAATTCAAAAGCATCAATTCTTCGGCGATCAGCCTTCTTTATGGTCCAGCTCTCACTTCCATACATCACTACTGGGAAAACCATGGCTTTAACTATACGGACCTTTGTTGACAAGGTGATGTCTCTGCTTTTTAAGATGCTGCCTAGGTTTGTCATTGCTTTTCTCCCAAGAAGCAGGCATCTTTTAATTTCGTGGCTGCTGTCACCATCTGCAGTGATCATGGAGCAGCATGTGCCCCTACAACACACTTGTATCTTAGGAGTGCTGATCCTGAAAGCACTGTAAACAAGCTAACAAGTTGACATGACACAATTAGTGGTAGATGCGGAGGGCACATAGAGCATGTAGAAGGTGCCATTGACTCATGGGAAAGGGATATAGCTCAGTGCTTTGCACGCACAACGTCCCAAGTTCAGTCATTGGCATTTCCAGCCAAGGTTTGGTGAACTGCCTATCCATGGCCTTAGGCAGGGTTTCCCAAACTCGGGTCTCTAGCTGTTTCTGGACTACAACTCCCATCATCCCTGACAACTGGTCCTGCAAGCAAGGGATGATGGGAGTTGTAGTCCAAAAACAGCTGGAGACCCAAGTTTGGGAAGCCCTGCCCTAGAGAGTTGCTGCCCATCAGCATGGGCATTATTGAATTAGATGGGCCAGTGGTATAATTGTGTCTACAGCAACTTCCTATGGAATCCAATGATATCTCATGAGAAAAAGACCATTGTTAAGAGGAGGATGAGGCCATGCAGGCAAAATGGTTTGTATGAATTAGCTCTCTCTTAAAATACAAGCGGGAAACGACCAAAATGCTGGCCCTAAGAGCTAAAGGCACCAGAGGAAAACAACGGTAAATGCCTAAATTCTATGTCCGTTCCAGCCCTAGAATGTATCTTCATGCGTCTCTTATCTTTGCTAATTAAGCTCCCCATATGTTCTGACTGAATTTCCTTAATGCAAATCCCCGCCCCCCTCAATCTGATTCTTGTCTCCTTATCTCTTGCTATGTTTAATGCTTTAGAAGCAGAAGCAACATCTGATTTCCTCTGTGGATAATATACAGTGAGACTGGGGGCTTTCTTGCTGATCTGTGTTCCCCAGTAAGGTGGTTTGGGGCCAGAGGCATGAGAGTACCCAGAGAGAAAGAAGCTTAGCGTTCAGGTGGAAGCAGGCACTTGTTGAGGGCAGCAAACTATTCGTATCAGAATATGAGACGCCGAGGATTGGACCAGCGGGGAGATACAGAAGGCAGCGCCTGCAGGCTGGTACAATGGACAACTGACAGTGTCTTATCTGCAGCTATCAGCAATAAATGAGAAGAGTAAAGAGTGCAAAAGGCCAAGTCAGAAAATAAATCCAGACATGGCAATCCAGCACTTTTTTATTCACTTCAAGCTGGTGAACCAGCATGTAGGAAATGGAATGGAACAGGAACATTTTGTCCCTTTGTATTGAAGAGGCTTTTCAGTAGCTTCCAAGCTAGTGAACAAAACGTTTGCACGCATTGCAAGCCGGTATCTTTAGATCTGTCACAGTGAAGAATCAGACCCGAAAATATGGAAGCACTTCTCTGAGGCCATTAACAAATCATCGCTTTGTCTTCCCTTGAGACAATTGAGCAATGAAATGCGGCAGATGTAATTATGGGTATGACCCAAGCTTCCTCAACCTGGAGGAGGAGGAGGAGGAGTTTGGATTTGATATCCCGCTTTATCACTACCCGAAGGAGTCTCAAAGCGGCTAACAATCTCCTTTCCCTTCCTCCCCACAACAAACACTCTGTGAGGTGAGTGGGGCTGAGAGACTTCAAAGAAGTGTGACTAGCCCAAGGTCACCCAGCAGCTGCATGTGGAGGAGCAGAGACGCGAACCCAGTTCCCCAGATTACGAGTCTACCACTCTTAACCACTACACCACACTGGCTCTGGTGCCCTCCAGAGGTTTTTTGGACCACAACCCCCCTTGGCTTCAGCCAGCCAATTCCAATGCTCTTGCTTGCTGTTTTCCCAGCAGCATCGTAGCCAAAACATTCTTATGTTTAAGTATGTGTTTCTCAGAAACATCAGAGTATCACCCTCACACTCCTAAGAACAGTAAACTGGAGTTTACATAGCTATCTTATGTGGGAAAGCTCGACCTTACAGTGGCCCTGAACTAATCTCTGTTGTAACATAGGCTTCTTGTAGCGACATGATAATGCAAGATGTTGATTGAATGTCTTCAGGCGAACCAGTGTCCCTCCAAATTTTGCCCAGAAACAATACTGAAAAATAGGAACACATTTTTTTCCAGACAGTAAGGGAGAAAAAAAATGAGATCATATATTTTTATACGTACTGTAATGGAATTAACTGCAGGCAGATTGTTACTTGATCATCTCTTAGAAGTGGTTCTGTTGCAGCAAAATTGTGGGAAAATATCAACCGTTAATTGTTGATCTGTCTGTTGTCAGCTGGGTCAACAAATACCTATCAGAAAAAGAACATAATGGGCAGGATTCAGCTAAGTTGTTGCATGCTCAGAATGAGGTCCACTCGTGCAATGGGGCTTTCCACCTTCCCTCCCTTCCTTTATCTGCCAAGCGAATCTACTCTGAAGAGTGGGGGAAACTCCAGAATAGATTTAAGAGGGCACGCAGGAGAAGTGTGCAAGAGTGGATTCTGCACATGCATACCTCACTTACCACTATGTTGAAATCCACCCAATATATTCCTAGTGTGTTTGGGGAGGGCTTAACATATTTTTGACATGTTGGATGGCTGTGTGAAGATATATAGATAGATATAGATAGATAGATAGATAGATAGATAGATAGATAGATAGATGATAGATAGATAGATAGATAGATAGATAGATGATAGATAGATAGATAGATAGATAGATAGATAGATAGATGATAGATAGATGATAGATGATAGACAGATAGATAGATAGATGACAGATGATAGATGATAGATAGATAGATAGATAGATAGATAGATAGATAGATAGATAGATAAAATTCTGGGTTATGATAATTGGGACTATTCAGATTATAACAGTTAACATATTTTTGACATGTTGGATGGCTGTGTGAAGATATATAGATAGATATAGATAGATAGATAGATGATAGATAGATAGATAGATGATAGATAGATAGATAGATAGATAGATAGATAGATGATAGATAGATGATAGATGATAGACAGATAGATAGATAGATGACAGGTGATAGATGATAGATAGATAGATAAAATTCTGGGTTATGATAATTGGGACTATTCAGATTATAACAGTTACTTTTGAACCCTATATATGGTTGTTTTTATTAAGGAAGGCTTAGCAGAAAATGAAAGTTTTTGTGGGTTTTTAAAATGAATTATGCTTCTACCAAATGTTAGTGGCTGGATATTATAAATAGATAGGTTTACCATCCCAAAGAGAATGGAAAAGTAATGTTTGGCACAGAGTACTGATGTTTAAGATTTCATCTTTGAAACTACTTTTGGAAGGACAGACTATGCCAAAAGATTAATTAGAATAACACGAGAAGTTTGCTCAATACTGGAAGGAAAAGATAATTATTATAAGACAATATATGCTAGAAATAATAAAAACAAAACAGATATGAATTTATTTAGACATAATTAGAGTTCTCTTTGCCAGATTGATAGAAGTATTTACTATGATTAGCTGCTAATGGTAGCCTAGATGATGAATGAATTGTTTGCTGACTGACATTCTTAATTTGTAAGTTATGTCATGGATTATGGGCTTTATGTTTCCTTTCCTGTTTATTATTGCATATCTGATTGTTATTACTATTATTTTAAAGGTCATAAGAGCCTCGCTAGATCAGACCAGTGGTCCATAATCCAGTGTTGCAGTTCCCAGGGTGCCTCTGCGAAGCATACAAACAGGGCATGAAGAGTCATTTTGTTCCATCATTGCCCCCATCTAGTCTCTGGACCTTGAGCTTGCATAGCCAGCAGCCACTAATAGATTCATCTTCCATGCATTCCCTCTTTGAAGCTGTGGAAACCAGGGATAGGGAACCTGTGGACCTCTACATATTGTTGGACTACATGTCCCATCATCCCTGGCAATTGGCCATGCTGATGGGATTTGGAGTCCAACAACATCTGGGGAGCCACAGATTCTTCATCCCTGATCTATGCTAATGCCCATTGTCAGGTCATTTATTTATTACATACATTTATACCCCACCTTTCCTCTGGCAATCTGCATAGAATTTTGCTTATTGGTTGCCATAAATTCGAGTTTAATTAATTTTTATAATGAAATGTTTTTAGAATCGTTGGATTATTTTGATTGTTGTTAGCCGCCCTGAGCCCAGCTTCGGCTGGGGAGGGCAGGATATAAATAAAATAATTTATTATTATTATTATTATTATTATTATTAGGAGATCAAGACAGTATATGTACAGTATACATGCTTCTCTCCAGTACTATTTCTCTAGAAAAAGAGGCGCCAGAACTCACCATGAAGTCCTCCCTCACTCTCTTGGAATGATAATGGCACCTACCTGAGAGGTGCCGGAACTGAGTTCCGGAGAGTTCTGGCTGAAAAAAGTCCTGCTTCTCTCCTTCCTTCCAAAACTATGTCATTAGTTAGGCTAGACTGAGAAGTTAGGAATTGCCTAAAATCACAGAAGTGAAATTCATGGCTAGAAATAATAATTTACTATTTATACCGCACTCATCTGACTGCGTTTCCCCAGCCACTCTGAGCAGCTCCCAACAGAATATTAAAAACATGATAAAACATCAAACATTAAAAACTTCCCTAAACAGGGCTGCCTTCAGATGTCTTCTTAAAGTCAGATAGTTGTTTCTTTCCTTGACATCTAATGGAAGGGCACTCCACAGGGTGGTTGCCACTACTGAGAAGGCCCTTTGGCTGGTTCCCTGTAACCTCACTTCTCGCAGTGAGGGAACTGCCAGAAGACCCTCAGCGCTGGACCTCAGTGTCCGGGCTGAACAATGGGGGTGGAGACACTCCTTCAGCTATACTGGGCCACTCAGAAACGTTCTGGGAGCTGATGTAAGTCTTTCAGGACCGGTAATATATGGTCCCGGCAGCCACTCCCAGTAATCAGACTAGTTGCCACATTAGTTGTAGTTTCCAGGTCACTTCAAAGGTAGCCCCACATAGAGCGTGTTGCAGTAGTCCAAGCAGGAGATAACTAGGCAAGGTTTAGAACCTGGGTTTTCCTAGTCTGGGTCTCTCTAGCCACTACACCATTCTGGTCTCAGCAAACATTTGTGGCAACAAATTCTACATAGTTATTACATACTGTGTGAAATGAATGGTGGACATGTTATTTCATCATGCAGGTAAGAGTAAACAGAATGGGAAGTTCTGGTTGGTAGGGTTGAAAGGCAAGTGGCATTTCAAGTGGCGTACATAGACGTAGATATATAAAATCTTTACTTGCCAAAATTTAGACCAAGAGAAGCCAAAGTAATGCCATCCAGCTGTCTTAGATTACTGATAAACCAATAATCAGGAGAAATGAGAATTGTAGCTCACAACATCTGGACAGTTCCAAGTTAGCTACCCCTGGCTTAGATAAATATTTCTGTATGGTAATACAAAGGAAATACCGACCTGTCTTGTATTTGATATTTACTTAAGAAGAGTATTTAAAAATAAATTAATAAGAACTAAGAGAAACCAGGAGCACCATGAGGGGGTCATGTTCAAATTAGATCAGGGACTTAAACATGTTAATGAACTTTTGCTGGGTGCGTGTAGTTAGAGACTTCCATCTGACCCCAAAGCCAATTACATACTTTTCAGAAAAGATGGTATACCATGCAAAAAATAACCCCTTTTGGAAATAAATAGATAGATAAATAAATAGATAGTGATCTTATTGACACGATGATGCAACCTCTAACTACTCAGTAGACCATTTAAGGGGCTCGTGTGAGGAGGCGGATAATCTTATTTATATGCTGTTGATGGGGGGGGAGGGGGGAGGATGAGCGACTGAACTGCTGGTGTTTGTTTTAGACATGAATGGGTTTGTGTTTTCTGCACAATTCTACTTGAGCCTCCTGCATTATTCATGCTTTGTTTCTGAAGAGCTGGAGCATAAGCAAAGCTTTTCTCCACCAAAAAACGTCTGACGTGCCCTTGGTCTTGTTAAATATTCTGCAGTTGCTCAATGCAACCCTAACATTTCACAACAGTGGCTAAGACAGCGGTCCCCAACCTGATGCCCTCCAGATGTTTGGGACTACAGCTCCCCATCAGCCCTAGCTACTGTGGCTCTGCAGGCTGGGTTTGATAGGAGTTACACCTGGAGGTCAAAGTCTGGGTTAAGGACCACCCTTCAGGCTTGCACAGTCCATTCTCTTATTTCCCCTTTGCCTCTTTCACTCAAATTCCTCCCTTCCTTTCTTAACTCGGCTTATGGTTATATCTGCACCGAGCTGAACACAAACCAAAGTTAGGACTCAGCTACATTAGTAAAGAAAAAGTATTTTATATAACACGGTGACACAAGATGGCGCTGTGGAGTCCCATCTTTCGCCAACGGGATTTCCCTTTATGAAGCGTTTAATGGAAACGTTTCTTTGATGTGTCTTTGATGTGTCTAGATCCAGCCTTAACTTCAAGCCATGGGTAGAAGTGAGTTTCAGACTTAAACTAAACCAATGGCTAGCATTAATGCTACCCACAGTTGGTGCTGAATACAAAAGGAAGGGGAAATTCTGAGCAGCAGAGATTATAGGATCACACAAACCAAGGGGGAAGAAAGAGTAGGGGGCAGGATTAAGAGTCACCCCACCCCACTTAACCATGGTTAAAACAAATGGCAAAGTTACCTCTGCAACAACCTGCTCTCTGGTTTCTTTTTTACACGATGGAACCCAATGGGGTTGGTTTACACAGCACCAGCCTCACTGCTGCTTTGCTCCTAGTTTTTTCCCTGCTGTCAAGCAGCACCACCATTAATGGGGTGACAGATGTCACTGCAACATCCCTCCCTGGCTGCCACTCATGATGGTGGTGATGGTAGTAATAGCTCTCAAACCATCTTAGTGAACATTTCATTGGCTCCAGTTGGGTTTGGCTGGGAAGGGACGCGGGTGGCACTGTGGTCTAAACCGGTCTTGGGCTTGCTGATTGTAAGGTTGGCAGTTCGAATCCACACGACATTGTGAGCTCCCATTGCTCTGTCCCAGCACCTGCCAGCCTAGCAGTTCGAAAGCATACCAGTGTGAGTAGATAAATAGGTACCACTGCAGCAGGAAGGTAAATGGCTCGTAGTGAGCTCTGGCTTCCATCACGGTGTTCCAATGTGCCAGAAGAAGTTTAGTCATACTGGCCACATGACCCGGAAAGCTGTCGGCGGACAAACGCCGGCTCCCTTGGCCTGAAAGCAGAGATGAGCACCACACCCCATAATCAAATTCAACTGGACTTAACCATCCAGGGGTCCTTTACCTGGCCAGGAGACCTCAGAGCTCATGGTACAATCCTGATATTTAGGCTGCAATCCACTTGCATGTGGGTGGAAGGTCTGCTGAACTCATTGGGACTCATTTTTTAGTAGACATGTAGAGACTCTTAAGGTTAAATGACTAAACACATGTAGCTTTGCAACTTATTGGAAATTTCATTGGCCCCTCCCGCTGAGCCTAGAGAGACCTGAAATATCTTCAAGGTTGCTAGACAGCATCTAAGGGGCTATGAAATATCCCAATTGAGGTAAACTGCTCGTAAACTTCAGCCTTTGTTTGGTCATTTCGGTAAATTATGGCTTCCTTGCTCTTTGGACTGCAGGCTGTGATCTTCATTTTTATACCCAGCTGTTTTCAAGGAACATTTAGAATTGCGAAGAAGAGATGCGCTTCATAAAAAGCACATTTGCTTAGTAAGAGAGTCGGGGGCCACCGGCCTACTGCATGGAAATAGATCACACACACCTTAACAGGGTCATTACTCTCTATTCAAGGAGTAATTAATAACAGTGACTCGAGCTTCACAAAACAAACAAACAAACCAATAGCTGGCTGTCACAAAGCATTTGCAAGGCTCACTTTAAAGTGACATCTGCAAATAAATTGCTTCAGTGCCGCTTTGTGGTGAAATTAAGAAATAAGACCGTCTCCTTCCTGAGACAAAGGCAAAAATGCTTCTGCAAGCAACTTTTCAGTGTGAAAACCCAGGCAGACATCAATTTAATTTCTAAAATGGGAAATGCCAAGAGTCAAAAAAGTCAGGGAAGTTGCATGCTGGTCCTGCTTTTCAGAGGACAACCATCTATTGGAAAGTACCCCTTTTTGGGTGGTACAATTCCTCTTTGGGGGCAGCCTACAAGTCACCAGTGTAAAGTTGAGGTCCAAGTTATAGAGCTTAACTCTGCTGAAGCCTTTCCCCATTAGAAATTGTTTTGATATCCGTTGATTGAAAGTCCTATTTCACGTTCCTCCAGATTTGAAGTGAAGGTAGTGACAACCTGAAACCCAAGGCCTTCTCTCTTATGACTTCCCAGGTAATAATCAACTAAATCATGCTCAAAGCATCATCAGCATCATTTGTGTGCTGCCATTCCATAGATAAACCAGACTTACAACATCAAAAGATTTACACAATTACAGAAACATAACATTTAAGTAGCTACAAGCAATAAATGAAAACGTCACAATCGGTATACAATAAAATTAAACAATCCCCACATAATAAAGAATAAAGTCTAATAAAGATAGAAAAGCATCATACCAATAACAGCAAAAATTGTTGTTGTTTAGTCATTTAGTCGTGTCCAACTCTTCGAGACCTCATGGACCAGAGCATGCCAGGCACTCCTGTCTTCCACTGCCTCCCGCAGTTTGGTCAAACTCATGCTGGTAGCTTCGACAACACTGTCCAACCATCTTGTCCTCTGTCATCCCCTTCTCCTTGTGTCCTCCATCTGACCTAACATCAGGGTCTTTTCCAGGGAGTCTTCTCTTCTCATGAGGTAGCCAAAGTATTGGAGCCTCAGCTTCAGGATCTGTTCTTCCAGTGAGCACTCAGGGCTGATTTCCTTAAGAATGGAGAGGTGTGATCTTCTTGCAGTCCATGGGACTCTCAAGAGTCTCCTCCAGCACCATAATTCAAAAGCATCAATTCTTCGGCGATCAGCCTTCTTTATGGTCCAGCTCTCACTTCCATACATCACTACTGGGAAAACCATAGCTTTAACTATACGGACCTTTGTTGGCAAGGTGATGTCTCTGCTGCAAAAATTAAGCACCTCCAATATTAAATCTTGACCTCAACAAAAATTTCTAAACCACAGTCCATTGCCAATAGTCTCTCAGCATCCCAAGCGGCAGGTCCATCAGGATACACAGGTAAGATGACTTCTGGCCCGCCCCTTCAGAAGCAGCTTTGGTAGCTAGAGTCAGTCTCCACTCACATACACACCTGGTCAGGTGGAATCAGGCCAGCAAATCAGGGAGCAAAGGTGGTCTCTGGCCCTTTCAGCAGTAGTAGTTTCAATTCTAAGGAGAGCAACAAAGCAGATCCATTTAAGTTAACTGACTTAAATTGCTAACACAGGGTATTGTTCCATCTGGAGAGAACCTTATCCAGAGTTGTTGTTGGACTGGCATTATGAATTATACCCAACTAAGTTTTACTCAGGGTAAACCTCAGTCATGTACATTAATTTCTGAGCATGACTAACATTGGACACAACCCTATCTCTTTCATCTTTTAGATAGTAAATTAAAACCATCTTATTGGCCCGAGCCTTTGGTAAATATGTCTGAAGATTAGTCTGCTTTTTGTGTTATGGGGAGCCAATCCTATGCATGGTGAATTGCATTAAATCCAGTGGTGCTTTCTTGGGTACAGGAGTGCCAACTTGAATACTGTGGGGGCCCAGGTAAGCCCCGCCCCACATAATCGATCACAAGACGCAGTGCATACACACCATTTGAATGGGAATATACCGTACATTAACTTTGGGGGGCCCAGCCCCCTCAAATATTTTATTGTGGGGGCTGAAGTCCTCTTGGCCCCCTAGGAGTTGGCTCCTATGCTTAGGTATATGAGTACAACCACAGTCTGATATTTATGGATATTAGTAGGGCTGTTTAAGATTTTGTTTGTTTGTTCTTTCTTTCTTTCACTTTAAATATTTATATCACATCTTTTCCAGCTGCAGAAAGTAGCTAATAAAAGCCATTATTTAACATCTGCAATAAAAAATACATAAAATAAACAACAAACTACTTAATTAAAAAGCAATACATTAAAATAGCAAATTTTGTTATAACCCATCTTTGAGGCCTCCAGAGACTGAAAGATGGAACAATAATATGTTAAATAAATAAATAAATAAAATAAAATACAAGCATTTGTCATTTTGGCGAGCTCTTGCTGTGAAGCATGACAACATGACGACAGAAATAATTTCTTTATCCCTGAAATGGTCTATAATTGATAGTTGCCTATTCAAACTAATGAGGACAATTCTATCTCATCTCTTAGCAACTTTACAGCCTTTGAGGCATAAACATATTGAGACAATGGCTAATAACAATGAGCTAAGGAAAATAAAAAACTAATAGTGTCTTTTCAAATGTGAATAGGAAAGTAAACCATGTATTGCTTCTCTTTTCAAGAGACTGGGACAAATGTAATTTGTGGATCAGATTCCCCCCCCCCCCATGAAAATGTCTATTTCCATCTATCTGTTTTGGTATTTCTATTTTCATATCCTAATTCACACAGAAACTAGGGTTGCCATATTTCAAAAAGTGAGAATCCAGACACAAAAGTTGTTGAGTTTCTTTTGTAAAAACTCAAAAAAAGAAAATTGTAGTTTTTCGCCAAAAAAAATAATCACTTCTGACATGGATTGCCATACGCCTGGTTTTCCCCGGACATTTCTACCTGTTTTCAGAAATTCTGTCCAGGCGCTATTTCCAACAGACGAATCCTTGATATGTCCAGTAAATTCTGAACGTATGGCAGCCCTAATAGAAACTGAATTGGCACAGAATGTGTTTTGCCCTGGAACCTTAGAGTGAAGGACTGGTAAATAATAGCAACAACAACAACAACAACAATAACATTAGGGGGTCATACATATTGTCCCTATGCTCTTGCTTTTCTTTCTACTTGCATTTTGCAGCCAAATATCCTCTTTTAAACTTTCCCTGTTAAGCATTCTCCCAGGTAGACTCCACCACTCAGGGCCTCGTTCAGCTGCAGCATTATGCATCTTGCTAAAACAGTTTTGACTCATCCTTATCCATATGTACAGCCTTATGCCTGATTTCCAAGGGAGGCTTCCACAGATGGCAAGACGTTGAGCGCTTTTAATCACAACAAGGTGCCAAAAGATGTCAAAATAATACCTGGACTCCGATGAGAAGTTCTAGAAGTTCAGTTTGAAGGTTTCTGTGCTGGGTACACTGTCTCTAAAATAGAAGGCTGAATTACTGAAAGAGAGAAGCTTGTGGTTCCTGTGGATTTGGCATGCTGCTCATATTTCAGGGCTTGCTTTTTTATTATTAAGGCTGAAGCTATTTGTCAGGCAGATCCTGGCATCTCTCTCTTAGAGCTTTCTACTGGGAACGGTTTATCCCATTCATATTCTTCAGCATCACATTTCCAGCTACACCGCAACATGTTTCAAAGGAGGCAGCTTTAGGATGTGGGTGGTATTTGATCCTGTAGGATTTAAATTTTTTTTAGCCATCTGTTGTTTGTAAGACTACTGATAGGGAGGGAGAAAGCAAGCGAACTCTATGTTGCCTGCATGTCACCGTGATTTTTGGCTCTTCAGGCAACGCAAATGGCATCACTTGCCATACAGACAACCTGACCCAGCATGAAACATCAGTGTGCAAGCGAATTCCCTTACAGGTCTGCCCAAATTGTGCAAGAACCCCAGGAACCTTGTGCTGTGCTGATCTTTTAATGGTTGTTAAGAAGCTATCTATCTGCCTCTTTGTTTTTGGTGTGTTTGGGTTAAGCCTTGCTTCTTTGGTCATGTTGGCATCTGTGTAATTTGGCTTATTTGACCTAAGGCCTCCAGAAGCAGAGAGGAGAGCTCCTTCTCCTTGAGATCTTGGGGTATCTAGAGCAGGAATGGACCTTGGTAATATGCTGTCATGTGTGAGGCCATTTGACACTCTTCCCCCAGCCCTCAGTGCTGGCTTAAGCTGGGTGGCATTGTGGTCTAAAACACAGAGCCTAGGGTCTGCCGATCAGAAGGTCGGCGGTTTGAATCCCCACGATGGGATGAGCTCCCGTTGCTCGGTCCCAGCTCCTGCCAACCTAGCAGCTCAAAAGCACACCAGGATTCATCAGCAGGGGCTCCCTTTCTCAGGCATGAAATTTCCATCATGTGAACAGAAACACTGGTCAGTCAGAGATCTTGTTCCCTTGTTGGCAAGCCTACCCATGATTGAGGCATCCCCCTTCAGATGAATGCCGGACATGGATTGCAGGGGTTTAGACTAGATGACCCTTGAGTCCTTTCCAACCTTACACTTCTATGATTCTGTGGTTTGGCCAGGGAGCGCATCTCGTGAATGCAGGATCCACAATTACCCTTCCAAGCATTCACACTGAATGCCTAAAAAGGGCTGCTGTTTTAGGTTACTGGACTGCCTGCCTGGCCATATAACACTGTGATGGTTTTGTTATAGAGTTGCCATATTCCCAAAAAGTGAGATCACTCCACTTGCCGTATGTTCAGGTTTTCCCGGACATTTTTCCGATTCGGCAAAAATCCGCCTGGACACCATTTTGTGGACCGATTCTAGGAAAATCCGGACATATGGCAGCCCTACACAAACAGCATCTGCGGCAAAAATAATGTCAGCCATCTTTAAAGCAGATTTCACGTGCATCTTTTGGGAACGCTCTCAAGCACAAGATTTTATTTTTGGAATTCTCTGTGAATTTTTCAGATGTGTTCTTCTCCCCAGCCGTTTAAGGCTAGCATCTGCACCACTGGACCATTACAAACTACATTATGAAGATACATCTGCCACGTCTGATTTTACAGTGCCTCTTCAGCTCACACGGTCTGATAGCCTATGGATCAGCAAGCAGTAGTCTGCTTCCACAAGATTAAGGAGAGTGTGGCATTTCTTCCGTTAAAAGAAAATAGTAATCAGCACTGGATTCATTAGGTATTTCAAGGTACTTATCTTTCCACTGGTGGCCCCATGGACGAAAAGTGAAGAAAATAAGTAGGGGGGATCAATATTATCCCCATTATTATTGCTTTTTTTTGCAAAATACCCGTTTACTATATCTCGCTCATGTTGCCATAACAGACGCTCAAAGTGAGTCACCACATCATTGCCTCAGAATATTCCCAACTGCCCTATTTAGATTTCTTGCCTGATGGCAACCAAATGCAATTAACATACACATACCCTAATCCTCCTGATACTTGATAAGGTTTCTTTTATTGGAGCCAGAATATTTATTGGAATCCTGTGCTGATGCATTCATACTCTGTGTGCACCTCATATCCTAGTCAGTGAGGCAATCCTGTTGTTGTTGTTGTTGTTTAGTCATTTAGTCGTAACCCCATGGACCAGAGCACGCCAGCCACTCCTGTCTTCCACTGCCTCCTGCAGTTTGGTCAAACTCATGTTCGTAGCTTCGACAACACTATCCATCCATCTCATCCTCTTTCGTCCCCTTCTCCTTGTGCCCTCCATCTTTCCCAGCAACAGGGTCTTTTCCAGGGAGTCTTCTCTTCTCATGAGGTGGCCAAAGTACTGTAGCCTTAGCTTCAAGATCTGTCCTTCCAGTGAGCACTCAGGGCTGATTTCCTTAAGAATGGATAGGTTTGATCTTCTTGCAGGCCATGGGACTCTCAAGAGTCTCCTCCAGCACCATAATTCAAAAGCATCAATTCTTTGGCGATCAGCCTTCTTTATGGTCCAGCTTTACATGGGAAAACCATAGCTTTAACTATACGGACCTTTGTTGGCAAGGTGATGTGTCTGCTTTTTAAGATGCTGTCTAGGTTTGTCATTGCTTTTCTCCCAAGAAGCAGGCGTCTTTTAATTTTGTGGCTGCTGTTACCATCTGCAGTGATCATGGAGCCCAAGAAAGTAAAATCTCTCACTGCCTCCATTTCTTCCCCTTCTATTTGCCAGGAGGTGATGGGACCAGTGGCCATGATCTTAGGGGGTTTTTATGTTGAGCTTCAGACCATATTTTGCACTCTCCTCTTTCACCCTCATTAAAATGTTCTTTCATTCCTCCTCACTTTCTGCCATCAAGGTTGTGTCATCTGCATATCTGAGGTTGTTGATATTTCTTCCAGCAATGCCCAGCATTTCGCATGATGAATTCTGCATATAAGTTAAATAAGCAGGGAGACAATATACAGCCTTGTCGTACTCCTTTCCCAGTTTTGAACCAATCTGTTGTTCCATATCTAGTTCTAACTGTAGCTTCTTGTGCCACATAGAGATTTCTCAGGAGACAGATGAGGTGATCAGGCACTCCCATTCCTTTAAGAACTTGCCATAGTTTGTTGTGGTTGACACGGTCAAAGGCTTTTGCATAGTCAATGAAGCAGAAGTAGATGTCTTTCTGGAACTCTCTAGCTTTCTCCATAATCCAGCACATGTTTGCAATTTGGTCTCTGGTTCCTCTGCCCCTTCAAAATCCAGCTTCTTCTGGGAGTTCTCGGTCCACATACTGCTTAAGCCTGCCTTGTAGAATTTTAAGCATAACTTTGCTAGTGTGTGAAATGAGTGCAATTGTGTGATAGTTGGAACATTCTTTGGCACTGCCCTTCTTTGGGATTGGGATGTAGACTGATCTTCTCCAATCCTCTGGCCACTGCTGAGTTTTCCAAATTTGCTGGCATATTGAGTGTAGCACCTTAACAGCATCATCTTTTAAAATAGTTCAGCTGGAATATCATCACTTCTACTGGCAGTGCTTTCTATTTTTTTTTTTATAATAATTTTATTACATTTTCCACAAAAAAGAACAAAAAAGCATATTTTCACAAACATTACAAAAAGAAAAATTTTCACAAACATTATACAAAAAAGCAAAAAAAGCAAAACATAGACAAAAAATAAGAAAAAAAAGAAAAAAGAAAAAGGAAATTTTGACATAAAAATAAACTCACTTTCCAATTATACCCTTCAAAACCTTATTTTCCTTACTTCCACCCGCCTCCCGATCTTGTATTCTATGTAATAATTAGTTCAGCAAGCTCAATTTTGTTCATTTTGATTCTTGGTCCCTCCCTTTGTGCTCTTAATTAACTCAGTCACTAGAACCCCTTCTTTTCCTTTTCAATGTCCTCAACATTCAAAGATTTTACAGTGTTTTTGTAAATAGACTTTAAACTTCTTCCAGTCCTCTTCCACCTGCTCTTCTCCTTGATCTCGAATTCTGCCGGTCATTTCAGCCAGTTCCATATAGTCTATTACTTGCATCTGCCATTCTTCCAGAGTGGGTAGATCTTGTGTCTTCCAATACTTTGCGATGAGTATTCTTGCTGCTGCTGTAGCGTGCATAAAGAAAGTTCTGTCCTTCTTTGACACCAATTGGCCGACCATGCCCAGAAGAAAGGCCTCTGGTTTCTTCAAGAAAGTATACTTAAATACCTTTTTCAGTTCATTATATATCATCTCCCAGAAAGCCTTGATCCTTGGGCACGTCCACCAAAGGTGAAAGAATGTCCCTTCAGTTTCTTTACATTTCCAACATTTATTATCGGGCAGATGGTAGATTTTTGCAAGTTTGACTGGGGTCATGTACCACCTATATATCATTTTCATAATATTCTCTCTTAAGGCATTACATGCCGTGAATTTCATACCGGTGGTCCACAACTGTTCCCAGTCAACAAACATAATGTTATGACCAACGTCTTGTGCCCATTTTATCATAGCAGATTTTACCGTTTCATCCTCAGTATTCCACTTCAACAGCAGGTTATACATTCTCGACAATATCTTAGCATTGGGTTCTAACAATTCTGTTTCCAGCTTTGATTTTTCCACCTGGAAACCAATTTTCCTGTCCAAGTGATAGGCCTCTCTTATTTGAAAATAATGTAACCAGTCTCGCACCTTATCCTTAAGTTTCTCATAGCTTTGCAATTTCACTTTATCTCCCTCCTGCTCCAGAATTTCCCAATATTTTGGCCAGTTAGATTCCATATTAAGCTTTTTTAAGGCCTTTGCTTCCATAGGTGAGAGCCACCTAGGGGTTTTATTTTCCAATAAATCTTTGTATTTCATCCAGACATTAAACAATGCTTTCCTGACAATATGGTTTTTAAATGTCTTGTACACTTTAGCCTTACCGTACCACAAGTATGCATGCCACCCAAAAACGTTATCATATCCTTCCAAATCTAAAATATCCGTGTTTTCAAGAAGTAGCCAATCCTTCAACCAGCAAAAAGCTGCTGCTTCATAATATAACTTAAAGTCCGGCAGGGCAAACCCCCCTCTTTCCTTTGCGTCAGTAAGAATTTTGAATTTTATTCTGGGCTTTTTGCCCTGCCAGACAAATCTAGAAATTTCTTTTTGCCACTTCTCAAAACAGTCCATTTTGTCAATGATTTGTAGCGTCTGAAACAAAAACAACATTCTTGGCAATACATTCATTTTGATAACAGCAATTCTACCCAGTAAGGAAAGTTTCAAATTTGTCCAAATTTCAAGATCTTTTTTCACTTCTGACCAACACTTCTCATAATTATCTTTAAATAAATTTACATTCTTCGAAGTCAAGTTCACCCCTAGATATTTCACTTTTTTCACCAATATTAAACCTGTTTCTTCCTGAAACCTTTCCTTCTCTACTGCTGTCAAATTTTTCTCTAAAACCATAGTTTTTGATTTATTAAATTTAAAACCTGCCACCCGACCGAATTCTTGTATTATTTCCAGTGCTCTTTTAGAACTAGGGATTGGCTCCTGTAGCGTCAGTACTAGGTCATCTGCGTAGGCTTTAAGTTTATAGTGTTTAACTCCGACCTGTATACCCTGAATCTGTTGGTCCCTTCTAATTCTACTGGCAGTGCTTTCTAAGGCCCATTTGACTTCACTCTCCAGGATGCCTGGCTCAAGGTCAGCAACCATACTACCTGGGGTATACGAGCCATCCATATCTTTCTGGTATAATTCCTCTGTGTATTCTTGCCACCTCTTCTTGATGTCTTCTGCTTCTGTTAGGTCCTTACCACTTTTGTCCTTTATTATGGTAATCTTTGTAAGAAATGTTCCTTTCATATCTCCAGTTTTCTTGAACAGATCTCTGGTTTTCCCCATTCTGTTGTTTTCCTCTATTTCTTTGCATTGCTCGTTTAAGAAGGCCTTCTTGTCTCTCCTTGCTATTTTTTGGAAATCTGCATTCAATTTCCTGTATCTTTCACTATCTCCCTCACATTTTGCTTGCCTTCTCTGCCCCGCTATTTGTAAGGCCAGTTCCTGCTCCAGCTGGATCACGTTTGCTCAAAACACTCCACTTTGACCTGTCCATCTTGGGTGGCCCTGCATGGCATAGCTCATAGCTTCTCTGCATTATTCAAGCCCCTTCGCCACGACAAGGCAGTGATCCATGAAGGAGGAGGCAATCCTAGCATATCACAATTTTTTGAAAAGTGTACCATACTGGAGATGGAGGGGATGGAGATGGAGATGGAGATGGAGCATAAGGCAATCTGGCAATCCTATACGGCAAGAGGGGAAGCTTCCTTTCCTCTGTCATAATACTAGAACTCAATGAAAAGTCATCCAGGGAAGCTAAATTAGTGGGAGACTCAGGACATGCAAAAGGAAGTTTACACCTAGCTATACTCTGAAACTCACTACCGCAAGATGTGGAGATGGCCAGTAATGTCAATGGCTGTAAAGAGGGATAGATAAATTCATAGACCAGTGCTTCCCAAACTTGGGTCTCCATCAGTTTTTGGACTACAACTCCCATCATCCCTAGCAGTACAAGCGGTCAGGACTCAGGAATGATGCAGGCATTCTTGTGCAAAGAATTCAACAAGGATGGTGTCAATACTGAGAAGCCCCTGGTATGCTAACAACTTATGAATCTCAAAATAGCGGATGCACCTGAAGCAGGGCTTATTTCAGAGATCTTAAGAGACACACAATAGATTCCCTGTAACACTTTATGTACTCTGCTGATCAGCTTAAGGCTGTGATCGTCCAAGCAGTAGCCATCACTTCTTCAGGTGTAGTCCTGTTTCCAGGGATTGTCTCAGGTGGCAGGATCTACCGGGGCAGCAGATCCTGATGCCGATCTTTCTCCCACCCACCATTTTCTTAATGTAGATCTTCCCTCACCTCTTCCTCCCTGTAGAGAAGGGGGTGTCATCTGTCATAAAAATGATGCCGCCAACAAAAAGAGAGAGAGATCAACGGGCTTGGGGAACCCAACGGTTTGTAGAAGTGGGCTTCTTTTCCCAACAGAAAAAAACCTTAATAGAGGAACCAATGAGAACTGAGCAGGCTCACTGGTCAAAGAATGCTGGTACCACCATGGTAGTATGGAATGGAGCATTCTGGTGGAAGGTATGGGTGGAACCCTGAACAGGAGCATTCCATTTTGTGGTAAGTCTCATTCGTACCACACCAACCTCCCCACTGCCTCCCCCTCTCCTTTTCAGTAAGCAGCAGTGGTTCAGCTGTCCGGAGGTCAGGCGAGAACGGCAGCTCCCCCATGCCATCCACCACTGCTGCAAATATAAAGGAAGGATGTCATTTGGGCAATGATATCATATGAAAGGACATGGCTGGCGCGGTGGGTTAAACCACAGAGCCTAGGACTTGCCAATCAGACGGTCGCCGGTTCAAATCCCCATGACGGGGTGAGCTCCCGTTGCTCAGTCCCTGCTCCTGCCAACCTAGCAGTTCGAAAGCACATCAAAGTGCAAGTAGATAAATAGGTACCGCTCCAGTGGGAAGGTAAACGGCATTTCCGTGTGCTGCTCTGGTTTGCCAGAAGCAGCTTAGTCATGCTGGCCACATGACCCGGAAGCTGTACGCCGGCTCCCTCAGCCAGTAAAGCGAGATGAGCATCGCAACCCTAAAGTCAGTCACGACTGGACCTAGTGGTCAGGGGTCCCTTTACCTTTACCTATCATATGAAAACCAAGGCATGCACTAAAGGCTGAAGCATAGCGAGAACCCATGGTCAAGAAGGGAATCAACACCTTCCACTGATGCACTTGTATCAGGCTTAATATCTGCAAGCATTCCAAAAATGTTGCATTTTTCTGAAGTCACCAAGACTCCGTCACCTGAGCAAAATAATAATCTCTGTAAACATTCTTTGCAAGATCTTCCTGTCCCGTGGCAAAGCTATCATCTCCGGGAATTTTTAAGCAGTATTTTTATTACAATATTTTTTTCAGCCCTAGAGTGTTTTCCCACCCACTAGGCTGCTGGTAGTGATTATTTCTGTGTCGGAGCAGTCAAAACCACATGAACGCTCCTCGTTTGTCAGCCCTCTCTGGTACCCTCTCCCGTTTGCGATTCTCAAGAGGCAAACAGCAACAGTTATTGTACTGTGTTTTTTGAAAAGAGAGTAAAACCTCCTTACACTTTTCAACATCGTTACAGTTTTAATGGGATTTCCCCCCTCCCTCCCCAAAACGAAAAGCTTTTCTCCTGCCATGAACATTCCTTATAATTACCAGCCTATTAACACCTCTGTAACCAGAGGCTTAAACATATCAATGGTTAAAAATAAGATAAACAGCTCTTTCTAGTGGCAGTTGGAGTAATTACACCAGCAAGAGGAGACGCTATTCCTGAGGGGAATTGTGAGTTGAGGGCAAAGGAGTTAAATAACACAAAACAACGTTGCATTCAATGAATATTTTAAATTCCTACCCTGAAGGAATATAGATGAAGCATTTTAATGATAGTCTGCAACCGGGCTTATCATTTTCTAATTTAATGGGTAAACTTGTGGAGTAATTTGCTATGCACCGAAAGCTTGAAACTTTGTGACTTGCAATATAGTCCTATACATGTCTACTCAGAAGATCTTCGCATTGAATTCAGTGGGACTTACTCCCCATTAAGTGTCTATAGTAGTCCTCCTCGACCTAGTGCCCTCCAGATATTTTTGGACTACAACTCCCATCAGCCCCAGCCAAAGTCTGGCGTATAGGATTGCAATTCTTCTCAAAAGCACTTCTCAAGGGTAAGCCATTGTCTCTTGAGCCCACAGATCTTGCCTTGGAAATGTCAATGGAGCAAATGTTTGCTTGTTTCTTGAAAAGGACAAGGTAGGAAGATATAATCAGAGAAAATGCTTCTGAGCTGTAATGCAACCAAAAACGGAAAATGGAAAACAAATAAAACTTGAAGGCACCATCCAGGGTCAAGTAAATGGACTTCCATGTTTATAATGAGATTTCCCTTTCCTCTCCTCATCCCCGCAGCCTCCCAACTTTACCCAGATGGTCTTTGAAACTTCCAGGGTAGATTTAGTGAGTGTATGTGGGACTGCAGTGCCAAGGAGAGGGATGGGAATCTTAATTCATAGATGGGACCCCATTGGATTTCACCCTGTGAAAGATGCATATTTGATGTTGTTGTAAACAAAAATTGCCCTTTTCCCTTATGGGGTATCCAAGAGCCCATATAGAGTCCTTACATAGGTTCCCTATCGGTAGGAGAAAATAACAGAGGCCAGCCAGAGAATATTGAGAAGCAAAGCAGCTAGTAAGCTTGATCTTTATTGATCCGTTGCAACAGGGTGCTCCCCTCACCCTCAGAAGAGGAGGAGGAACCCAGAAAAATGGCGTGCAAGGCCTTATAAAGACTTTTGAAATTGCCACCCTGTAGATCAAGACCACCCCCAGAAACATCATACATACATCACAGAAGGGGTGTAACCTAAGACCACCCTCCAGATACATCACACCTATATCACAAAAAGGTGGTCTAAAACAGAAATTTGAATGTTGTTTTTCTCCTGTCCTTGTTTATCTCCTGTCTGGCAGATTACTTGATTGGATTTCCTGGGTAGCCTGGCCAGTCTTTTGTAATGATAAATACTTAGTTCCTGGGCCATGTCACAGGCTCACACCCTATTAAAACACAGACATACCCTTAAGACAGGATTTGTGAAGGAAAAGACAATGGGGAGGCTTTTCCATTTTCCTTTGACCTTGCAGAGAAAACATTTGGTCAGTTTGGGACAGTTTGGGAATCAAAAATGGTTCCAGGTCGGTCTTCCTGTGCTGATCTATGTACGTGCTTGGTTGGTACACTTATGAACATTAGGTAAAGGTAAGGTAAAGGTACCCCTGCCCATACGGGCCAGTCTTGACAGACTCTAGGGTTGTGCGCTCATCTCACTCTATAGGCCGGGAGCCAGCGCTGTCCGCAGACACTTCCGGGTCACGTGGCCAGCGTGACAAGCTGCATCTGGCGAACCGGCACCAGAGCAGCACACGGAACGCCGTTTACCTTCCCGCTGGTAAGCGGTCCCTATTTATCTACTTGCACTTAAGGGTGCTTTCGAACTGCTAGGTTGGCAGGCGCTGGGACCAAACGACGGGAGCGCACCCCGCCGCGGGGATTCGAACTGCCGACCATGCAATCGGCAAGTCCTAGGCGCTGAGGTTTTACCCACAGCGCCACCCACCTCAAAATTCCTATCACAATATCCCTCCTTTGGGGCTAGAATTTTTCTTTAAAAAAATTGCCCCACAAATAATAACATGGTATGTTGTAAATGGATGCCTTTGTGTAAATATAGGATATCACATAAAAATAACACATGTTGGATTTTGTTACTAAATTACTTGCGGCATTCTAACACTTTGGGAGAAATATTTACAAAATTGTGGTCTATGCTTTACATTTAGTAGGAGTCTGTGATATATCAGCAATAATATTATCTAGGCTCAATGAGATGTTTCTCTACTATTCAATTCTTCCCTGTGAAATATTCTTTTTCAAGAGACCATTCCCAGTTTTTAGCTTTCTGGCACCCCTGGGTAAGAGTCAAACAACAAACACCTAAAAACATTTGTTCTGGAATATACGGGTTGTATCCAGATGTGGATTTGCCTTCCAGATGTTGTAGCCTATAAGTCCCATGGCTGAGGCAGTGGTGTAGGAAGGGGGTGTGGGCTGCCCCGCGTGTCATCACTGAGGGGTGTGTGTGACAAAATGGCAAAAATAAGAGTGTTTTTTTTTAAAAAAATAAACATTGGGGCACTCAAAACTTTTTAGTTCAATCAACAAATGCAACGAAATGTGGCTGGCACTGGGTGCCACACCACGGGGGCTGGCACTTACCGTGGGGCCTGCAGCATGCACGAGCCACACATCTCTCCTGGGAGTGTCGTGGTGGCTTGGGTGCTGCCTGAAACGGCAGTGTGGGGCTTGTGTCTGCCCACCGCGTCTCCCTCAGCCGTCCTACAGCTGAGGGGGAGGTAGTGGCGAGGCTTTGTGGGACCGCCTCTCCTGGTATGTCCCATGGAGGATCTTACAGTCTTCAAACAAAAACATCTTGGAGGTTCCGGGCCACAGGGAGGTTAGGCTGGCCTCAACCAGAGCCAGGGCTTTTTCGGCTATGGCCCCGATCTGGTGGAATGCTCTGTTACAAGAGACTAGGGCCCTGTGGGACTTGACATCTTTCTGCAGGGCCTGCAAGACAGAGCTGTTCCACCAGGCCTTTGGCCAAGGCATACTCTGCCTTAGTAGAAAATGTTTATGCTAACGCAAGTCAAGGCATTTGTTTTCTGCCAATCCCCCTGCCCAATTAAGTGTGCCACCCTGCTCTCAAAACTAAAAGCTGCTTCAGGGGGCTGGAAGACCGCCTGAAACAAAATGGGAGATGGCACAGAGGGCTACAGTAATTAGGGGGCATTGTTGAAAATTGGTTACCTCCGATTACATGAGCTGAAGTGCTTTTGCAGAGCAGGTGTGAGGTCTGCATCTGGATCAGTGTGAGCAAACTGATGTTGGGTGCAGCTTCATGCAGAAGAAAGGGATGCATTAAAGTTCAAATATATTGTTTGCCGGGCAACCTTATTATTATTCATTGCTATTGTCATTGCTATTATTATTGCTGCCTATGTTGTTGCTGTTGTTGCTGTAGTAGTAGCAGCATTTCTTATACAGTGGTACCTTGGGTTACAAACGCTTCGGGTTACATGTTTTCAGGTTGTGGACCGCAGGAAACCTGGAAGTACTGGAAAGGGTTACTTCTGGGTTTCGCCGCTCGCACATGTGCAGCAGCACTAAATCTCGCTTTGCGCATGCACAGAAGACCAAATCACATCACGCGCATGAGCATGCACAGACAGGGCGTTGCAAGTTACGAACGCTGCAGGTTGCGGACGTTCATCCGTCACAGATTACGTCCGCAACCTGAGGTTCCACTGTATTCTCATTCTGCCCTTCATCTGAGGAACACAGGATGGTTTGCAATATAAAAACCTCAAAAATACACCGCATATTAACAAACAGAAACAACAACCCTTCATTAGTGCTCTCGTTTATTAACTGCCTTTCAAAGATGTTCCAAGGCGATGTGCAAGTTAAAAAAAACAACAGTTAAAAGCAGTGCGCACACACACACACACACACACATAACATAGCATTGTTTACATGATCTGGTATCAGCAGGTCACCTCTAGAGAGAAAGAAGGCCTTTCCAGTTGTATCTGGAGATTCCAGAGACTGAACATGAGACTTTTTGAATGCAAAGCATGGACTCTGTCACTGGAGATAGAGTCTGTTCCACAATGGAAGAGTTTCCTGCTTCTTTTTGCATCTTTCTCTAAGGGGGCTTCCAGGCTGTCACTCTTTTCGAATGGGATTCTGTCACATCCTGTGCAATTCAGGCTGCACATGTTTCTCAACAAGGCCTCCGCTGAAACAAAAGTATGTCATGAAAACAGCTTGGAAAACAATGGTGCCTTCTATTGGCCGTGGGAGTAAAGCAAAAGAGCAAGCACAGCTTTCCATGGCTCACTTCCGAATGTATTGTTTTTCCATTCTTCTTCCCCAAGACGTTAGTTAGCCAATGACCTGTTTATTGAGCATCCATCTTAATTTGTTTGCAGGGATGTAAGGCAATGTATGAAAGCTAGTGTTATCTAGGGTTGCTATATTCCCAAAAGTGAACATTCAGACAAAGTGGTTGAGTTTGGGGGCCTTTCAGGGTATTTTTTGTGGATTACACCACCACCACCCCACCTTGCCTGGATTTTCCCAGGCATTTTCCAAATTTAGTGAAATTCTGCCCAGATGTTATTATGCTGCCCTTTCCAGTGCATTTTCCCATCACTGAGTGACCTGAATTTGCCACAGGTGGTGAACATTTGTTCCAATTCATCAGTAAACAGTGGGTTTTCCCAGGAAAATCAGTAGGACAAAAGAATAACCTATTGGATTCATGCCTAGAAATTATGGCGCAGATGGAAGTGTGGATGTATCAGGTGTCAGAGGATCCAAACCCCGTTGATAGGAATGGATAAGACAAGGAAAGTTCTTGCCAATGTTGTTTATTCAATATTCACAGAGAGAGGCTTAGATATGCTGCCTCTTGGAGTAATGATGTTGCTCTGAGTAACTCTCCTACTTCCTCATTCGTCAGCAGCATCACCCGCTTAGGGCCATCTGTCTCTGAGCCCTTTGCTCTCCTACTTTCAATGCTCGCCAGGTTTTGGGAGATGGTGGATGTGGAATGATTTCCAGTGATAACGTGTCAGCCAGCTGCTCTGGCTCTGCCTCCTTCTCCTCTCCCATTATCTCCCAATTTCCCCCCTCATCTGCCTCTGAGCTGTGACCTCCTGCAAGCCACTGTTATAAATCTATTCTGTCTTCCTCTTCTCTGGAAGGGTCAGGCTGGGGAGGCAGTCTCCACCATTCCTCCTATGTCCAGGCCCTGACACCATAAGCCCTACATAAGTGAACCCCACCCAAATATACTGGCAGTCTGGAAGTGCCCTCTGCATCTGTTTTTGATTGTCATTTGCCCTGAGCCCGTAGATGTTCATGGAGTGGGGAATGAATTTACTAAATAAAAGACTGCCTAATCCCTTATATCCCTGCCTGATCACTGAGGTCTTGGGGGGAGTCATTGTTAGTGATCACCTATGGTGCAAATGCAAGTGCCCTTGGGGGGAAACAGGACATCCCATTTTCTATCACAAGAGCTCAGTGGCCATTTTGGGTGCCACGATATCACACACTTTTTTCAGGGCCGCAATCTTGCACATCTCCCCAAAAATGTACATTTGTGGGTGCCATCAATACCATCAATCATAACATCCTTCAGTACTGTCTAGAGGAGCTGGGAGTACTGTTGCACAGTGGTTCTGCTCCTTCCTACTGGGCCGTGGCCAGAAAGTGGGGGTGGGGGAATAAGTGTCCAGACTCCATTTGTGGGGTGTCTCAGGGTTCTGTCCTCTCCCCCATGCTTTTTAACATTTATATGAAGCCGTTGGGCTGGGTGTTCATCAGTATGCAGATGATACTCAGCTCTACCTCTCTTTTAAATCAGAACCAGTGAAGGCAGTGAATGTCCTGTGTGAGTGCCTGGAGGTGGTTAAAGGATGGATAGTGGCTAAGAGATTGAGGCTGAATCCTCACAAGACAGAAGTACTGTTTTGGGGGGACAGGGGATGGGCAGTTGTGGAGGGCTCCCTGGTCCTGAATGGGGTAAGTGTACCCCTGAAGGACCAGGAGTGCAGTCATTTTGGACTCACAGCTGTCCATCGATGCGCAGGTCAATTCTATGTCCAGGGCAGCTGTTCAGATGGAGCTGGTAATCTCGCCAGAGTGGTGCATGCTATAGTTATCTCCTGCTTGTACTACTGTGTTCTATGAGGGGCTACGTTTGAAGGTGACTCAGAAACTACAACTAATTCAGAATGCAGCAGCAAAACTGGTGACTGGGAGTGTCCGCCGAGACCATATAACACCAGTCCCCCCCAGTACATTTCTGAGGCCAGTTCAAAGTGTTGATGCTGACCTTTAAAGCCCTAAACAGCCTCGGCCCAGTATACCTGAAGGAGCATCTCCACCCCCATTGTTCAGCCTGGAAACTGATGTCCAGCGCAGAGGGCCTTCTGGCAGTACCCTCACTGCAGGAAGTGAGGTTAAAGGAACCAGGCAGAGGACCTTCTCGGTAGTGGCACCCGCCCTGTGGAATGCCTTCCCGTCAGATGTCAAGGAAATAAACAACTATTCAACTTTTAGAAGACATCTGAAGGCAGCCCTGTTTAGGGAAGTTTTTAATGTTTGAAGTTTTATTCTGTTTTTAATGTTCTGTTGAAAGCCGCCCAGAGTGGCTGGCAAAGCTCAGCCAGATGGGAGGGGTAGAAATAATAAATTATTATTAAGTAAGATCTCTCCCCCCCCCCCAAATGTGTTTTTGTCAGGACAAGAGCAAGGTTCAGGTCATGTGATTCACCTGACAGCATGTTCTGGAAAACACCCGTCCTGATTTTGCATCGGGAAAAGTTAGAAGGCATGCAGATATACTGCATGCATCCACCAGGAATCCTGTGCTCAGTATTGTGGGCCTAGTTTTATGGAACTCCCTTCTAGTTAAGATCAAACAGGCCCTCTCCCTACTGAACTTCTGCTGCCTACCAAATACTTTTGTTTAATTCTATCAGGCATTTTAATTGCAATTTGATTTTATAGTTTTAGCTGATTTTTTTATTTGTTTATGTAGTGTATCTTTCAAAACCACTTGGAGACTTTTGTCATCCTGGGGTATATAAATTGTTTAAATAAATGAACAAATGAATAAAACAATAGGTAACATGGCTGCTCTGCCAATATAGTCCTCACTTTCATCAATGTAGATGCAGCCAACAGTTTCAACTGGCAGCTGTTTTTTTGCATGAGGTTCATTTAAACCTAAAGGCCCCAGGAAAATGGTTGAGCAACTTTATTGTGAGGCTACTGGTGTTTAAATAAATATCATTATATCGCTGGCAAAGGGAGATTGTTTATGAAATATATGGCCAGCAGGTGGTGACAAGCAAGTAAAACTTCGACTCACTGCGGGGAAATGGTCCCATCCCACAGACAGTCCCGAATTCTTTACTCACACCCAAGATTCCCTCTGACACCAATGCATGCATGTATCAATGCTTCAAAGGAATGCAAGAACCAGTCTCTGTTTTTAAACCTCTCTGGAGAACATCTTCAATGAGGAACACATCCTTTTCACGCCTGAGGACTGACTGGTTCAAAGAGTGGAACTGTACCCAACACTAGCCGAAAATAAGTCTGGATTGCTGATATGTCGCTCTACAGACAGATCTCCACAGTGGCCAACTCCATTGCAAATGTAAGTCCCTGAAGCTATTTCCTTGGCCTTTTGGCTGAATATGTTGGGCTTTCCATCTATTTTTATCTTGCATTTTTTAATCGAAAGCCTGGAGGATTTGGAGCTTTCCTGCTTTTGCTCTGTCCATCCTTCCAATGTCTCCCCTTTCTTCTATCTCCTTTTATAAGCCCTGACTCTTTTCACTCACTTTGTGTGTTCTCTCTTGGCATCTCCTCCAGCAAGTGCCTGCCAAGTCCTTGCAAATCCCCATGTCTGTTTTTCCACTCGGCATGCTTTTTGGCCACCAGTCAATTCTCAGCCTTTAACATTTTCCAGTCTCTCTTCTCAATAAGGGTTTCATTCTCTCTTTCAATCTTGCACCCTGATTCTTAACACATGGCATGGAAGTCATGGCAGTGATTTCAGTAGAACTTTCTTAATCGCTATGAATTCTTTTCTTCTTCTTCTTTTTTGTAAAACTGCGGGGTTTGTACCTTTTGTATACATGCTTGTTAAAGAGAACCATTTAACCATTTGTAACAATAGTCTATTGTAAGATTTAAAGACAAACGACAAAGGTGAAATAAATTCATTATAAATTGGTTGCCATTCTTTATTATTTGTTCATGGAGTTAGGTGATAATACAACTCTGTTTTTCAGTGATTTAAATTGCTGGTGGTAGAGGAACAGAAAAGTGGCTGAGGTTCTCTCCACAAGTGCTGTTGTGCTTGTGTAAAGTAATTTGTGCAAGGCAGGTCAACCAGTCTTCTTCAGTTCACCTCTACCTATTGCCACCCACTGATCCTGAAGACAAGCTTATCCTGAGGACAAGGTGACCTTAGAAAACATCAGAGGGTATGGTGTAGTTTGTAGAAGATTTCAGTAGGCAAGGGAGGTTAGGCAAAAAAACATGCCCCTGGACCTATGCAAGTGGAAGTGTTTTCTGTTGATACAAAGCCATCATAGGATGACAAGATTGGATCCTGATTTGGCACTAGGGTAAGGAGCCTGCCTAGGTCTGAGGTGCTACAGAGGCTGGCAGATTTGTGTTGGGTCCTATTTGAGTCTGTCTCATCCCATCCCACTTGAATTCACTATTCGGAATCAAAACGGTTTAGAAGGTAAAAGGTACAGTGGTGCCCCGCAAGACGAACGCCTCGGAAGACGAAAAACTCGCTAGACGAAGGAGTTTTTCGTTTTCTTAACCGCTTCGCAAGACGCATCTCCCTATGGGCTTGCTTCGCAAAACGAAGCTTGCCCCGCAAGCTCCGGGGATAGCGGGGAAGCGCAGCGCGTCTTCCCCGCTGTCCCCGGACCTGTTTAAAGCAAGGGGCGGCGGGGAGAAGCGACCAACAGGTCCGGGGACAGAGGGGAAGGCGCGCGCGCCTTCCCCTCTGTCTTCGGAGATTGCGGGGCAGGCAACGGGGAGAAGCAATCTTCTCCCCGCCGCCCCTTGCTTTAAACAGGTCCGGGGACAGAGGGGAAGGCGCGCGGCACTTCCCCTCTGTCCCCGGACGGTCTCCATAGGAACACATTGATTGATTTTCAATGCATTCCTATGGGAAACCGTGCTTCGCAAGACGAAAAACTCGCAAGAAGAAAAAACTTGCGGAACGAATTAATTTCGTCTTGCAAGGCACCACTGTAGAGGTAAAGGACCCCTGGACAGTTAAGTTCAGTCAAAGGCAACTATAAGGTTGTGGCATTCATCTTGCTTTCAGGCCAAGGGAGCCGGCGTTTGTCCACAGACAGCTTTCTGGGTCGTGTGGCCAGCAGGACTAAACTACTACTGGTGCAACCGAACACTGTGACGGAAATCAGAGCGCATGGAAATGCCATTTACCTTCCCTCCACAGTGGTACTTTATCTACTTGCACTGGCATGCTTTCAAACTGCTAGGTTGGCAGGAGCTGGGATAAAGCAACAGGAGCTCACCTCATCGCAGGGATTTGAACCACCAACCTTCTGATCATCACCTGCTCTAGAACTACAATGTTACCAAGCAGGATTTGGTGACAATGTGCACTGCCCATATACAATCATAGATCACTGTTGAACAAATACAAACCTAAGATAAAACCAAAATAAATAAACCATGGGTATGTATCGAGTCTGCTTCACCCCACCCTGTTTCAATTCACAATTTGGAATCGAAACTGTCCATAATTTTTTTTCCTTCTGACAGAAAAGAGTTAAATTTGCAGGCTCAGCAGCCATTCCAGAGTGGAAGAAAGCCTACCAAATTATAGGCAGATAGGTCTGGATTGGTGAAGTGCCACAAAGTGCTTCAAGCAAACCCTGCTTTGAGTTATGAAACCTAGCACAAATCCTGCTTCCATCCCCATCAAGCCAAAAATCCAGCTGAGGCAGCCCATGTCACCTCAAGATTTCAAATTAATCTGAATCCAATGCAAGCCACTAGGTAGTCTGTTATTCAATTGATGCCTGATCATTTACATACGGTTCTGCATTGTGTGCATTTTGTCGAAAGCCATATTGTACGGTTTTAAGATTAAATTTAACATAGTAACAGCAGTTATTCATGGTGCGGGATCAGTTAGTTATCCAGGAAAATGTGTGCCATTGGAGAATAATCACACATGATTTGAACTGGTGCTACGTCGATCACCCTAAGCAAGCTATGTGCCACCTCCCACTAGCAATGCTATTGAACACTTTCCTCAAAAATAAAATAAAAATCTAACTACCTTTAGAATAAGTTGTGAGGAAACCCATGTGTGTTCCCAAAGGCTTTTGTGAGAACAGATATTTCCCCTGCATTTTTGCCCTTGATAACCTTAGTGACAGCTTCAAAGACACGTCACTGGTGCCAGAGTAACAAGCTCTGGTTGAGGATGCATAGTAGGTGAAATGGGGAGGAAATTCTGTCTGCTTTGAAGTTTCCACTGCTATCAGTGAAAAAGAATAGATTCTCTCAGTTTCATCCGCTGTGCCTGATTAAAAGTTGAATGTAAAACAGCTTAACAAGCAGAAATAAAAAATATTTCTTCCTTTCCTTTCCTTTCCTTTCCTTTCCTTTCCTTTCCTCTTCCTTTCATTCTTAACTGTTCCTTCCATGTGACAACTGCTGGAACATGAGGAAAGGAGTGTTACATGCAAACTCTTGCAAGTGTTTGAACCAGCTTATTATTATTATTATTATTATTTATTATTATTATTTATACCCCGCCCATCTGGCTGGGCCTCCCCAGCCACTCTGGGCGGCTTCCATAGAAACCAAAAATACAGTAAAATATCACACGTTAAAAACTTCCCTGAACAGGGCTGCCTTAAGATGTCTTCTGAATGAATGTCAGGTAGTTGTTTATCGCTTTGACATCTGCTGGAAGGGCGTTCCACAGGGCGGGCGCCACTACCGAGAAGGCCCTCTGCCTGGTTCCCTGTAGCTTTGCTTCTCGCAATGAGAGAACCGCCAGAAGGCCCTCGGCACTGGACCTCAGCGTCCGGGCAGAATGATGGGGGTGGAAGAAGTTGGAGAAGGAAAGCTGCACCTTTAATCATTTTTATATCGCTAGGGGACTGGAATATAGCATATTCCCAGTTCAAACACCAGATACAAAATTATGAACTAAAGAAAAAAGAAAAAAAGAACAAGTTCAAATTTCAGCACTGTTCTGGAAAATCCCAATTCTTTAAAAAGGATTGTTGCTGATTTCAGTTGAGCACCGTCAGCTTCTGCTGCAATGCTGTTCTTCTTGTAGGAAAGGCATAGTGGTTAAATCCTGAAATGCAAAATAATTCTCAAATGTTTCTGTTCTCCCTGCTGAAAAACATTGGATGGAGGAGGTGCCCCCATACTTATTTAGAGTCTCTTGTGGTTTTTTTTAAACTGACATAACTTCAAGTACTAAATCATAATGTAACAATCAGCATCCCCCCATTACATGTCGATTTCATGCTCCCTATCTGGGAACATTTCCAAACTTTGCTTCAGGTCAATGGTAAATTTTCTTTACAAAAAAGGCTATGGTACTGGGCTCATTGAAAGATTCTTATTGTTTGGCTCTCAGTTACTTTCATTAATATTGCCTAGATGTAACTGAGAGCCGTAATTAGCCAAGAGAGTTTTCATTAAACATCTGTTCTTGCTCTTCATAGAAAGAGGAAAATGCAGATTGATTATGTGCTGAGGTTTTTATGCATATTGTTGATCCTAGTAATGAATGTACAGAAACACATGGTGTCAAGGGGGAAATCTAGGAGAACTGAATATTCAGTGGCTTCAAACCTGAAAGTCAAATTGCTATGGTGATATTTCTCTTTTTTTCTTTCAGGCATCTATGATGAAAAGTTCTCATCACCACGTGAAAGAACAATGTTTGAATCTGTGGCTGAAATCAGCTGCATTTCAGCTCTATATAACCTGAGACATTACATTCGTGACATATTCTACTTTTCTTCTAATGCTGAGGAATGTGCTGAGGTCCTGAATGTTTGTCTGGGTGCAGTGATGGATTGGATGTCAGCTAATAAGACGAGGCTTAAGCCGGTCAAAAGAAATGCCTTTTTTGGTCAGTGGGAAAACCAGTCCATGCAATCCCTGAGTTGTGGTTTGTGCTGGGTAGGTTTGCATTCTCTTTCAAGGATCAGGTCTACAGCGTGGGTGTTCATATAATAATAATTATTATTTATTATTTATGCCCCGCCTATGTGGCTGGGTTTCCCCAGCCACTCTGGACAGCTCCCAGCAGAGTATTAAAAACATCAAACATTAAAAACTTCCCTAAGCAGGGCTGCCTTCAGATATCTTCTAAAAGTCAGATAGTTCTTTATTTCCTTGACATCTTATGGGAGGGCATTCCACAGCGCGGGTGCCACTATCAAGAAGGCCCTCTGCCTGGTTCCCTGTAACCTCAATTCTCGCAGTGAGGGAACCACCAGAAGACCCTCGGCGCTGGACCTCAGTGTCCGGGCTGGACGATGGGGGTGGAGATGCTCCTTCAGGTATACTGGGCCGAAGCCGTTTAGGGCTTTAAAGGTCAGCATCAACACTTTGAATTGGGCTCGGAAATGTACTAGGAGCCAATGTAAGTCTTTCAGGAGCGGTGTTATATCGTCTCGGCGGCCACTGCCAGTCACCAGTTTTGCATGCCGCATTCAGGATTAGTTGCAGTTTCTGGGTCACCTTCAAAGGTAGCTCCATGCAGAGCGCATTGCAGTAGTCCAAGCGGGAGATAACTCTGGCGAGACAGTCTGCGTGCAGGTATTGTCTCAGTCTGTGTACCAGGGGGAGCTGATAGACACAGAACTGACCTGTGCCTCCATGGACAGCTGTGGGTCCACTTATCAGAACACATTATATTACATCTTTATTTTCCATTTGCAATATGTTCTGAGCCAAAGTCACAGTGCTTGTTATTACCTAAAAAGCCCTAAATGGTTTAGAAGCAGAGGTGCCATCTTCTCAAGATGATTGAGGGGACCCAATGCTACCTCCTGACGACACACAACATCCCACAATGTCCTGAAGTCGTGCACGCATGCAACATCACAAAGAGCCGGGGTGTGTGGAGCTGAACACCCACTGAAGGGGTCCAATTTCCTCAAAAAACAAACAAACAAACATGGGGGGGGGTAAAGTTGCTTTGCCCCTTTTTGTTAGAATTCCTGCTCCATGATTGCAGTCATGGGATTGTTGTCTTTCACATGACGCTGTATGTTTTGACTCCACAGAGTGGGAAGTGACTGAGACAGGATGTTTGTGTTACTGTGTTCCGTGAAGTGGGATTATTGTCCTTTGTTCTTTCTCTCTTTGCTGTCTGATGCTAGATAAAGAGGGAGCCATGTTGCAGTGCTCTGTGTGTGTTTATATGTAAATAAAGTAGATTAGCCAAAATGCTGAGTTGGTGAGGTCTGTTACGCAACTGCGCAAACTCTGTGGATCCCTAAGTGTGCCGGTGTCGGTTGGCATTGGTCGCTGTGATGTTCAGGCAGAATAAAGCTTCTGAAGCTCCCAAACGATTGACCAGGAGGGAGAGAACATGCCAGTTAGGCATATGTCTCTGCCAGGGTCCTACTTGAGTGTAGGCTGAACTCCTAACAATTTTCTCTTCACAACAATCCTGTGACGGAGGTTAGGCTTAGAGTGAGTGACAGCCCAAGGTCACCCAGAAAGCTTCATAGCTGAGTTGGGACTTCTAGACCCTAGTCTAACACTCTAACCACTACACCACATGTTTTGGGGGGGAGAGAGCACTGGAGCATGGTGGGAAGAAGAGGACGCAGGAAATGCTTTTGCCCACAACTTCTGCTGGTAGATTTCTGCATCTATTATTATGATGATGGTGATGATGATTACTATTACTGTCACTGCGTTATCATCACTGTCTCTCATTTTAGCTAAAGAAAGATGTGTTACTACCTTTTGATAAAATATTTCTCCATCATATAAATGGTTTTCTTGATCTCTCTCTCTCCCCGCCCCCCTTTTCAATTTATTTTTTCCATTACTCAGCATGGATCTCATTTTCAATGTATTTGGTTTACTTTATAATATCTATTCTAAATAGCGCTTTTTTCAGTGATTCAGTTCCAATTCTTTCTATAAGAAGCAGGCTGTTCGCTGAAGGGAAATCAAATAGGCAAAACTGAAAGCTTATGTAAGTGAAATGATGGCTCACACTGTAGGACTTTGTGGGAAGCAGATTTTTTTTTTAAGAGACAGATTTTTAAGGTCTTTTTTGTTGATCCAAAAGGGGCTTGCTTGTTTGGTTGGAAATGCAAACTCCAGCTTCACTTAGCTTGGAAAAGAGCTTTTCATCGCATATTTTAATTTAAAATGAAATAAAATCAACCCGAAAAGAAAACCATGCTGAGTTTTTCTTCTGCTTGAATTGAGGCTATTATGCATGTTCTGCAGCTCCCATGCACTTGCTAGTTTACTGTTTAGACTTAAAAAAAAAATCCCCTTTTACAGTCTCTTTTTAAGAAAACGAAAACAAAGAAAGAATAGAAATCTTTGCTGGCATCACACTTAGTTTCTCAGAATCAAGAATTTGAAGACCTTGAAGTTTCACAATTGAACTATAATTATAATTAGTTGTTTCCTCCAGGTTCTGTTGTTGCTGTTGTTGTTGCATGTAAATATATTGTGGGTGTGCAGCCCATTTGAATTGTATTCAGGTCCACTTGAATCAGGAAGAAGCAGGGGGTTTCACAGGAAGAAGAACCTAGTAAGCTTGCAGAAAAGAATAGAATGACTACCCAGCACTCAAGAAGATAAGGAACTGCATTTAGCTAACCTGCGTTGTTTCTCTCCTACAAGAAACTGCACACCCCAGGAACATCTTCAATCCACATCCAGAGATGGAATTAGGCTTGAAAGAAAACCTCTTCACTTTGACCACAAGAAAAAATCCCCCCACCTCCCCAAAAAGCCTAAGTCTTGCATGTGGGTGATTTTTCTGAAGATTTCAGAACCCAGAGTCACCCTCCATTAGGGTTGGGGCGAAGGGAAATGTAAGAAACAAAAATTTGCCCTTATTCCCTTATGGGGGACACAAGAGCCCTTATAGAGTCCTTTGTAGGTTCTCCATCAGTCAGAGAAAATAACAGAGGCCAACCAGAGACTATTGGGAAGCAAAGCAGCTGGTAAGCCTGATCTTTATTGAAACTGTTGCAACAAGGAGGAGGAGGAGGAGGACCCTGAACAAAGGTGTGCCTGCCCTTATACGTATAGATATTTTAAATTCCCTGCCCTGGAGCTCAAGACCACCCCTCCATACATCATACATGCATCACAGAAAGGGGTGGAGCTCAAGACCACCTCCCAGATACATCATACTTACATCACAGAAAGGGCGGTCTACAACAGAAATCTGAGTGCGTTGTTTATCTCCTGTCTGGCAGGTTACCTGTTAATGGTTACTTGATTGGATACCCTGGGGAGCCTGGCCAGTCTTTTGTAATGACAAATAGTTCCTGAGCCAGGTCACAGGCTCACCCTATTCTTACACAGACATACCCTTAAGACAGGATTTATGAAGGAAAACACAATGGGGAGGCTTTTCCATTTTCCTTCAACCTTGCAGAGAAATATTTGAGGTCAATTTGGGAGGGACAAAACATTTTCAGGACTTTCTCTGTGGGGTTTCAAAGTCAGTTTGCTTCAAGGGAGGGATAATGAGTGTGAGTACATGGTTGTGGCATGTACAAGTGGTAAGCACATCCATTTCTCTGACTTGCAATGCGCCCAAGTGGCCCAAAGGGTTAGTGGGCCTTGCGCTAAAATCTGAAAGCAACCACTGTGCATTACTCCACAATTGGGGTAAATTTGGTGCACAATTGGCTGGCCATGCCACCATAGAAGCGAAACCCCAGGGAGTTAAATAAGCAGTTAACTTTGAACCGCAGTACTCCCTGGCAGACATAACCGTGGTCAAGTTGCCTTTCCAATAAGCAAAACGGCCAGCAGTGATCTTCTCACTGCAGAACCACCGAGCTAGGGAAACCACTTGCTCATCGGTGAAAAAGAAGAAATGCCTCAAAACCCCCCCCCCCAATATTTTTTTTGATTAAAATCAGCACACATGAATTTATATGTTTAGGTGCAAATCTAGAAATGAAGTCTATAATTTAAATAGGAATACAACACATATTTCACCATAGTAGGGAAATACTGTGACTTTGGTGCCTGCACAGGTTGCTGTCTAGGTGGCAACTGTTGATAGGCAACTTCAAGGCCCCTGATGCTCTCTCTCTACTTATGGTTCTGGGTGGGAAGAGGGTGACGCTGTGGTCTAAACCACTGAGCCTCTTGGGCTTGCCGATCAGAAGGTTGGTGGTTCGAATCCCTGCAACAGGGTGAGCTCCTGTTGCTCTGTCCCAGCTCCTGCCAATCTAGCAGTTCGAAAGCACGCCAGTGCAAGTAGATAAATAGGTACTGCTGTGGTGGGAAGGTAAATGGTGTTCCCATGCACTCTGGTTTCCGTCATGGTGTTCCGTTGCGCCAGAAGCGGTTTAGTCCTGCTGGCCACATAACCCAGAAAGCTGTCTGTGGACAAACGCCGGCTCCCTTGGCCCGAAAGTGAGATGAGCGCCGCAATGCCATAGTTGCCTTTGACTGGACTTAACCATCCAGGGGTCCTTTACCTTTTACCATTTTTACTTATGGTTCTTGAAACCAGACTTGGACCACACAGAATTTCAAATGAAGATGTCTTCCAGCAGAACTCTTTGTTTAAAGGGGTGATGGGATTCCAGCAGTCCCATTGACCTGAGCAGCAGATAATTGACTGCTTGCAGCAATGGTTTAAGAGATCGCATTACGAATGTTTTGCCCACTATTGGAAAATAGATAAACAGCAGAAAAACTCAACTGGCATTGCCCCTAGCATGGAATGTAGTGTGAGTTTTCCTTACTGATTAAATGAGAAACACAGATAAAACACACAACACAACATGCAGCCAAATTTTACAGCTCTTTATGAAATACTGGTTGAAAGGTGTGTGCCTCTGTGTGTGTTTAAAGATCCAACTTGGCTTTCTTGACATCCCATTTTTAATCAAGTGGAGATGTTAATTCAGAAGCAAAGTCAGACTATACAGCCAAGGGGCATAGGAATATTGGTTGCCATTCTTTAATTAAATCAACTATGTTCAAGTTGGGCCACTGCCAGGCAGAGAGTAAAGGCACAAGAAAACAGTCTCCCCCCCCCCCCATATCACACAAGAGACAGCAAATCTCTCTTAAAGCAATCTTCAACTCTGTTTAATCTTCCTCCTTTTTAAACAATCAAATGCTGCTGCTTGTTATTGTTTTTACAAAGTTATTCTCCAAGCGTGTTTCTTTTATTATTGACACACTTGGAAGATACAAGGTTGCATCCAGTGCCAACCCTGCTCAGAGTAGACCTACTGAGGTTAATAGGCATGACTAAGGTTCATTAATTTCAGTGAGTGACATTCAGTTAAGTTTCACTCAGACCCACTGAAATTAATAGACCTCTTAGTCATGTTCTTTCATCTAATTTGGGACAATACCAGGATCCAACCAGAAGCTGGGATGTCCCACTTAGCAGGCAGTTGACAGGCATGCTAGTGAAATGTATTAGCGCAACCACTGCACCACAAGACCCAAGATATTTCCATGAAATATTTCCATGTAATGATGGCTGTACATTTCTTCCAGTTTCATACCAGTTGCTGGGGAACAGAAGTGGGGAGAGGAGAGAGAGTGTTTGTGGGTTTTCCATAAGCATCTGGACAGCCAATGTGATAACAGAATGTTCAACTAGGCTAGGGTTGCCATATTTCAAAAAGTAAAAACCAGAAACAGTTGTGCTGTTTTTAGACAAACCTCAAAGTCCAGCTCTAAGGTCAAGCTCTGGCAGTTCCCTCAAGGCAAGAAGTGAAGCTACAGGGAACCAGGCAGAGGGCCTTCTTGGTCGTGGCGCCTACCCTGTGGAATGCCCTCCCATCAGATGTCAAGGAAATAAAGAACTACAGTGGTACCTCGGGTTAAGAACTAATTTCGTTCTGTAGGTCTGTTCTTAACCTGAAACTGTTCTTAACCTGAAGCACCACTTTAGCTAATTGGGCCTCCCGCTGCTGCCATGTCGCCGGAACACTATTTCTGTTCTCATCCTGAAGCAAAGTTCTTAACCTGAGGTAATATTTCTGGGTTAGCGGAGTCTGTAACCTGAAACGTATATAACCTGAAGCGTACGTAACCTGAGGTACCACTGTATCTGACTTTTAGAAGACATCTGAAGGCAGCCTTGTATAGGGAAGTTTTTAATGTTTGATGTTTTGTCGCTTTTTTAATGTATTCTGTTGGGAGCCGCCCAGAGTGGCTGGGGAAACCCAGCCAGATGGGCAGGGTATAAATGATAAATTATTATTATTATTATTATTATTATTATTATTATTATTATTAGGATCCAGGACAAAGCACCGCCTTTCGGAAATTCCCCCCCAGACATCAATTCCGCGTTTGAAATCCCAGCAATGCCTGGGAAAATCTGGATGTATGGCAGCCCTAAACTAGGTAGGCCTTTGTTCTGATCTAGAGTAAGGTTCATCTTATGTTAACTATTAGAAAGTGATCTAAAAACAGAACGTAAGAAGCGTTTGCTGGATCAGGCCAATGGCCCATCTAGGGCCTCCTCGTCCGCACACAATGGCCATCCAGATGCCTGTGGGAAACCTGCAATCAGGACTCAATCACAACAGCAGTCTTCCCTCCTGTGGTTTCCAGAACTGTTCTTCAGAAGCATTACTGCCTCCCAGCCATGGAGGCAGATTACAGCCATCAAGGCTTTTTTGTTGTTGTTTAGTCGTTTAGTCGTGTCCGACTCTTCGTGACCCCATGGACCAGAGCACGCCAGGCACTCCTGTCTTCCACTGCCTCCTGCAGCTTAGTCAAACTCATGTTCGTAGCTTCAAGAACACTGTCCAACCATCTCGTCCTCTGTCGTCCCCTTCTCCTTGTGCCCTCCATCTTTCCCAACATCAGGGTCTTTTCCAGGGAGTCTTCTCTTCTCATGAGGTGGCCAAAGTATTGGAGCCTCAGCTTCAGGATCTGTCCTTCCAGTGAGCACTCAGGGCTGATTTCCTTCAGAATGGAGAGGTTTGATCTTCTTGCAGTCCATGGGACTCTCAAGAGTCTCCTCCAGCACCATAATTCAAAAGCATCAATTCTTCGGCGATCAACCTTCTTTATGGTCCAGCTCTCACTTCCATACATCACTACTGGGAAAACAATAGCTTTAACTATACAGATTTTTGTCAGAAAGGTGATGTCTCTGCTTTTTAAGATGCTGTCTAGGTTTGCCATTGCTTTTCTCCCAAGAAGCAGGTGTCTCTTAATTTCGTGACTGCTGTCACCATTTGCAGTGATCATGGAGCCCGAGAAAGTAAAATCTCTGACTGCCTCCATTTCTTCCCCTTCTATTTGCCAGGTGGTGATGGGACCAGTGGCCATGATCCTAGTTTTTTTGATGTTGAGCTTCAGACCATATTTTGCACTCTCCTCTTTCACCCTCATTAAAAGGTTCTTTAATTCCTCCTCACTTTCTGCCATCAAGGTTGTGTCATCTGCATATTTGAGGTTGTTGATATATTTTCCGGCAATCTTAATTCTGGTTTGTGATTCATCCAGCCCAGCCTTTCGCATGATGAATTCTGCACGTAAGTTAAATAAGCAGGGAGACTATAGCCCTCTCCTCCTCTGTGAATTTGCCCAATCCTCTTTAAAGCCATCCAAGTTGGTGGCCATCACTGCCTCATGTGGGAGCGAATTCCATAGTTTAACTAAGCATTACACGAAGAAGTAAAGGATGCGGGTGACGCTGTGGGTTAAACCATAGAACCTAAGGTGGCTGATCAAAAGGTCGGCGGTTCAAATCCCTGCGTCGGGGTGAGCTCCCGTTGCTCAGTCCCTGCTCCTGCCAACCTAGCAGTTCAAAAGCACGTCAAAGTGCAAGTAGATAAATAGGTACCACTCCAGCGGTAAGGTAAATGGCATTTCCGTGTGCTGCTCTGGTTTGCCAGAAAGCGGCTTAGTCATGCTGGCCACATGACCCGGAAGCTGTACGCCGGCTCCCTCGGCCAATAAAGCGAGATGAGCGCCGCAACCCCAGAGTTGTCGGCGACTGGACCTAACGGTCAGCGGTCCCTTTACCTTTTACATTAAGAAGTATGTTCTGTTATCTGCCCTGACTCTTCCAACATTTAGCTTCCATACATTGGATGTCCCCAAAATGAGGTGCTTTATGAAAGCAAAAGGTGATGCATCTTAATTTATTTTTTTAAAAAATGGGATTGCAAGTGTCTTATGGGCACAGCTACTAATACAAATGGGTTTCCCCTTCTTTTCCCACCATTTTTTGTCCCTTGCACAGTCATCTCATGTGCTCTCTGCATACAAAGAGAGGGGGAGGGCGGGGGGGGGGGGAGACCAGGCCCAGAAAACGAGACCTCTCAATGGCAAGGCAGCCCTGACCCCGTCCAGATATTGTTCTACCCACTTCCAAAGCTTTGCCCCCTCACCCCCGTTTCCAGTAGCAACCACAAACTCTCCCAGACTATGGCAGACAATGTCTCACATGCGCTCTGGTTTGTTGTTTCGTTCTGCGACCCACTTTTAAAATGCTTATCGTGTCTTGGGGCTGAGCTACATTGGGGATCATTCAAAGCATATGTGGCATTTTATCTCCAAAATGCTAGTTTCAACATTCCCCACGTGACATGTTTTTAACAGATGAAAATAGGGACACAGTTGTGGCTCGGTCCTATGCATATTTACTCAGTAGGGGTACCCCAAGTGTCTGAGGCCTTTGTCTGGGCCTCTTTTCTCCACCTTCTTTCTACACCATGAAAGACTTTGTCTGTTTTGAAAAATGGGAGGATTGGCACCCCTTCATTTCTTTAGGCCCCTTTGTTTAGGTCCCCTTGCACTTCTGGTCCCCTAATTTGTATTTACAGCAGACACAGCAATCTGTCATGTATGCATGTACACGAGTAGCAAATGCTCTTCAGACATTGCTCCTTGTTCCTGGTGTCCTATCTCTGGCCTCTCACTAACATCATATTTTTGCAACAAGAACAAGTTTAAATTAAGCTTCTGTATGGCGTGAACTCCATTGCTGCCTCTGGTAACCTGACAGCATGCATTCCTTGTTCTGTATACGGTATTGCAAGCAGGATTGAATGCGTGTTCATTCATTTATTCATTTTCTTGCTTTCTTGTATATCTCATGCATCTTCCATCATGGAATTCAAAGTGGCAAACAAGTGACTTGCAGAAAGTATCCCATCCAGGTAATTGATCTGACACAAGCCTGTTTTGCTTCAGCCTTCAGCCTTCCATAGACTCTGGAGACTAGGTGCTTAAGTCATTTACGCATATATGTTCCAGAGCAGTGGGCAACCTGCAGCCGTTGACTGGATTTTACACGATCCTTGGCTTAATCTCAAAAGACCTCTGCAAACAATGAGGTCAGACCTCTCGCAAGTTTTAAACTTTTTCTGTGGTTTTTATTTTATGGTTTTATGTTCCATTGCTGTAAACCGCTTTGACATCTTCTGTGTGTGGACATAGTGGTATATAAATGTCATAAATAAATAACAACAGCTGGGTCAAAAGGTTTCAGGTACCAAAAGTGGGATACCTGTAATTGTTTGGGGCTTCTGCAAGTGACAAGGATGCTAACCCTGGATTCAGATCAAGTTCGTTGCAATGCATTCCCACTGAAATCAACAGAACTTGAGTTTAATCGTTTTCACTAAGATGTCAGTAACAAAAAGCATGCAATCTGGATCTAAAATATTTTTTTCTAAATTCCTGTGGCTTTTGTTATGGTTGGGGATATGCGACTAGAAATGGACAAGTGCAGAAAGAAATGCCACAAGCTTTGAAAGCTATATTTTTTTTGAAAAAAGACACAACCCCAGCAGAAACACATTTTTCACTTTCTTTAATATAATAGGTGCTGAGGGCTATCAGTGGCTATCAGCCATGAAGGTTATGTTCTGCCTTCAGGATACCCCTGGCATACCCTCCAACATTTCCCATATGAAAATAGGGGCATCCTATTCCATACCCTCCAACATTTCCCAGATGATAATATGGATGTCCAGTGCTATTTTTCCAGAAAAAGTGGTGCTAGAACTCACCATGAACACCCCCTTCTTTTCTTATAATGGCAATGGTGCCCACAAGAGAGGCACCAGAACTGAGTTCTGGCAAGTTCCATCAGGGAAAAAACCCCTGAGGAGATCCTATTGTTGGCTATTTGCAGTATGGTAGCGCTGCAGAGAGCTTGCTGGGGAGACCATGCATTAAAAAGGGACTCAAAAATAACTTAAACAAGGTTTTAATTACAAAAACAAAAACTCCATTTACACTAAATACATCAACAACAAACCAGACCCAACCACGAACCCATCCCCCAGGGTAAGGGGAGAGCTAGGTGCTGCTCCTTATATACTACACCCAAATGCTGACACACCTTAATCAGTACAACTCAGCAGCACCTGCTGGGTCTCTTATCTTGCTCTGGCCCTTGCTCTGGCCCCTTAAAGACATACACATCGGGTGGAACAATGATGAACCTTTACATTTAAAGAAACCATTCAACACCTATTACCTTCCAACATTTCTCTGATGAAAACAGGGACATCCTAAGGAAAGGCGGAGCATTCTAGCATCAAATCAGAAACTAGGACAGCTTCTGTAAATCCGACTGTCCCTGGAAATCTGGGACACTTGGAAGGTCTGGACCAGTTGCTGGAAATCACAAGTGGGGAAGGTGTTGTAGCATTCAGGTCCTGTTTACGGGATTCCTATAGGTTGGCCACTGAGACAACAGGATGTGCCTTTGGCCTAATTCAGCAGGACTCTTAGCATGATCTCATTAATAACATAAGTGCAAGAAAAGAGGATGAACAGGAAGTGAGTGGTGGGTAGAGACAGATCTCAGCTGGCATTTGCAAAAGTGAAATCTGCTGTGCAAGGAAGGGATGCCGCCCCACTGTGTCTTATTGAGCAATAATGCCGATAAGAAAAGATACTGCTGAAAGCAATCACAATACAGAGCCTGATCTATCTTTGAGTTTCTGCCTAAGGTGGAATTGTGCCTAGGGACTCGCCAAAAGGCTGGCTCTTGTTTGCAATGTAACAGCTCCTCCCCCTCTCCCATGTAAATTAAAGGACATAGTTACAGAGATGAAAATAAGTACCTACAAATTTAACCTCAGAGCTAATTGGCTATTTATTTGCAATTTGTTTTGGAAGGTAAAAGAGGATCAGAGAAAGAGAGAGAGAGAGAGCCTTAAAGTACTGATTTATCATCTTAGATAGCCGAATACGTAACGAAAAACAAAAATCTCCCGTTTCAAAGAGGTTTTAAAAAGCTTGGACTGACTCCAAGGACACAGCTAAGTACTTCCTATTATAAGAATATTCCAAACACAGTCCTCATGTTCATTAGCTTTGAATTGCTTTCAGGCTGATTGTATTATTAACTTCTTTCATTCAAATAGACTGCCTACAAAAGGCCTTCTTGGTATTGCCACTACCAAATCAGAAATTTCCTTTTAAGGAAATGTCTCTTGACTGAGAACGACATGGTAGGGAGACTGAGGTCCCTGCACTGAGGAGCTTACAGTTTAAACCAGTGTTTTCCCAACTTGGATTTGCAGCTGTTTTTGAACTATAATTCTCATTATATACCAGTTGGCCACTGGTCTGCCAGCTAGTGATGGTGAGAGCTGTAGTCCAAAAACAGCTGGAGACCCAAGTTTGGGAAACACTGATTTAATGTTCATTGTTTCATCCAAGATAATATCCTTTCGGCCCAATCCTCAACTGTCTGTGTCAAAGTTGCCCAGAGCAAACTTGTCACTGTTGTCTGGCAGTAGATGGTGTTTTCCACATAGGAGGAAGCTTGAGAGATGAAAAGGTCCCATTTATGGGAAACATGTGATTGTCTAAAGCAGTGGTTCCCAATTTTTTTTGGACCCCTGCCCCCTTGGTTCTATAAACCCAATCTGCTGCCCTATAAAAAAGCATTCTTTAGAAGAGCAGTTCACGCTACCCACTAAGAAAGATGATAACACGATAAAATTCAAAACAGTAACAGTGAAGGTGGACTTTCCTTCACTGGAGTCTTTTACACTCAGGTTGGCCTGCCATCTGTCATGGATGCTTTAGTTGTGATTTCTGCATTGCAGGAGGTTGGACTAGATGGCCCTGGGGACCCGTTCCAGTTCTACAACTCTTTGATTCTAAGTTTCCGAAGAAACTACTTCCAATTCATTTTTAAGCTTCACATTTTTCACTTCTCAGATAACGTTTGATATTGAATTACTATTGCATACCGAAGGGCAGGTTGGCTGTGGTCCCAAGTCTTTGTTTCAAAGCTTTTGGTGCGTGTATGTTTTGAAGTTGAAATTCGCAGCAAAAAGCAAACTCCTCCTCACAGAGGGCCCTTTGCCCACGCACAAGGAAATTGGCAATACCTATACCGAAGGATTGGCTAGTGTGCACTCGCTTTAGCAGTTTCCTTTTAAGCTCAGTTTCAGAAACAATGACCTAAATATTTCAGAATGAATTCTGGTGGCAGGAAACTCGAAGGTGCAAGCCAAGATTAACAGCAATAAACAGAAGGCATGTGCAGCATGTTCCAAAATAATGTCTTTGCATGAAACTCAGGAATGAAACTAACTCCCAGATGCAAAGAAGAATATATACTCTGGAAGGCTTTGAATCTAACACTTCCAGAGTTTAAAAAGGACCTGATAGATAGCCTAACTTAATGGTACGGAGATTTCTACTCCTACTGGAATTTTTGGCCTCTTCTTCACATTATAATTTTAGGTGCACCAAACAATGTAGCATGTGAATCGTCCAAACACATGTTGGCAAATGAATATATACAGTCATGAGAGAGCTAGGATTGATTACAGTTCCCTGCCAGGTGTATTCCCAGTGACAAACCCAGGTTTCTTACTGTGTAAAAGTCAGCCTAGGTCCCAGAGCTAATTCACCAGTCTCTTGTGCCCAATACTCCATCCCAGCTGCTAGAGGGAGCACTGCCACTATAGGTGAATTCCACCGGGTCCTGAGTTTGGCACTATACTTCAGCTTAAAACACCTCAACATTTTATCAGGACCTATATCAACTTTTAACCATGTACTAATTAAAGGTGATTTTCATGACCAACCAGGGCATTCTAAGAAATCTTCATTCTTTAATTTCACATAAAGGCACACGGCTGAATAATTACCCAGTAATAGGGAAGACCTTGGCATGCCTTGTTGTTACTGTTATTTAGTCGTTTAGTCGTGTCCAACTCTTTGTGACCCCATGGACCACAGCACGCCAGGCACTCCTGTCTTCCACTGCCTCCCGCAGTTTGGTCAAACTCATGCTGGTAGCTTCGAGAACACTATCCAACCATCTCGTCCTCTGTCGTCCCCTTCTCCTTGTGCCCTCCATCTTTCCCAACATCAGGGTCTTTTCCAGGGAGTCTTCTCTTCTCATGAGGTGGCCAAAGTATTGGAGTCCCAGCTTCACGATCTGTCCTTCCAGTGAGCGCTCAGGGCTGACTCCCTTCAGAATGGATAGGTTTGATCTTCTTGCAGTCCATGGGACTCTCAAGAGTCTCCTCCAGCACCATAATTCAAAAGCATCAATTCTTCGGCGATCAGCCTTCTTCATGGTCCAGCTCTCACTTCCATACATCACTACTGGGAAAACCATAGCTTTTACTATACGGACCTTTGACAGCAAGGTGATGTCTCTGTTTTTTAAGATGCTGTCTAGCTTTGTCATTGCTTTTCTCCCAAGAAGCAGGCGTCTTTTAATTTCATGGCTGCTGTCACCATCTGCAGTGATCATGGAGCCCGAGAAAGTAAAATCGCCTGTTGTCTTTGCCCATGGAATTTTCTTGGCAGGGATACTGGAGTGACTTGCCAGGTGGATCACGTCTGGTCAAAACTCTCCACTATGACCTGTTCATCTTGGGTGTCCTGCACGGCATAGTTCATAGCTTCTCTGAGTTATTCAAGCCCCTTCACCACGACAAGGCAGTGATCCATGAAGGGGTGGCATGCCTAGTCCATATATTATACTCCCTTTCTTTCACCCAATTTTCTACAGTTTATAAATTGGGATGTTCTTCCTTGAACAGCTGGTTCCAGGTTTAATCAAACAGAGACATATGTAACTCTTGACTCTGAACAGGAAACATGTAAAATTAAAAGGTACCCTATGTATGAAAATAATAAGATAGAGAGGGAAGAAGAATCTTTGTTTGCATCAGCCACTAGCCATAGCAATAAAACAAAACATAATGTACTGAAGATAGAGGTAAAAACTTAACTATAAAAATACATTCTGGAGGTTTACATGAATAATCAAATAATAGATCTTATTATAATTGCCCCTGCTAATTTTTTTTGCAGTTTTTGCTGTCACCAGGTTATCTTGATCTGCTAGAAGCAAGGACACAGTAGAAGTGGTTGAAAGTAATAATATATTTCACTCTCAATTTAACCAAAAATTCTGTGTTGTTCCAGCTCAGTTTTGGGTGGGTCACAGAGATGAACCCTCTCCTTTTCTTGTGTTCAATTAGAATAGGGAGCAACCAGAATTCACTCATCTAGGGGTTCATTTGGTGCTGGCTATTATCAGAGAACTATCAGCCATCCAGACAGCCATCTTCAAAGGAATATATAGGGCCCACTGCTGTGTTTATCTCACTTTTTTATGGTAGGAAGAATGATCCCTGGATTCAAGGATGCTTAGCCAGCCTTTTTTTTCTGCTCCTCCAACCTTGGACCGAAGCATAATGATCATTGTGGCTTCCTTGAACCTTTGGTTTATACAATCTGCTCCTTCTCTACAGCACTCCAGGAAAATGAGTCGGAAAACTACATAACTTAACACTGGATTACAACTGTAGGACCACAGGATTAGTCCTTTTTGGACTAATTTTCTTGGGCGCCATAGAGAAGGAGCAGATGCACATGTTGTTAGTCCAACTCTCATCAAACCCAGCCAACGTGACCAATTGTCAGGGTTGGTGAAATGAGTATTTATTAATTTATTAAATTTGTATCCCACCCTTCACTCCAAAGGATCAAAATGTTAAAACAATACAATTTAATTAAAATAAAACATTTTAAAATACAATTAAAAACGATCTAAAAACATTAAAAAGCATTTAAGGTAAAAGGGACCCCTGACCATTAGGTCCAGTCGTGACCGACTCTGGGGTTGCGGCGCTCATCTCGCTTTATTGGCCGAGGGAGTCGGTGTACAGCTTCCGGGTCATGTGGCCAGCATGACTAAGCCGCTTCTGGCAAACCAGAGCAGCGCACGGAAACGCCGTTTACCTTCCCGCCGGAGTGGTACCTATTTATCTACTTGCACTTTGACGTGCTTTCGAACTGCTAGGTTGGCAGGAGCAGGGACCGAGCAACGGGAGCTCACCCCGTCATGGGGATTCGAACCACCGACCTTCTGATTGGCAAGTCCTAGGCTCTGTGGTTTAACCCACAGCACCACCAAAAGCATTTAGAACATCCTAAAAGCCTTTAGCAGCAGTCCAGCAATGTTTGAGGGGACAGTTTCCCTATCCTTGGTGTATTGTTAATGACACTGATTGGTGTTTAAATGGGAAGGCTGAGTGTTGAGGAGAAACCTATGCCCACAATCTGCTGCAGCCACAAAAAAGTAAGGCAAGACCAGTGCTATTTTTCTAGAAAAAGAGGTGCCGGAATTCACCATGAACACCTCCCTTGTTCTCTTAGAACGGCAATGGCACCCACCTGAGAGGTGCCAGAACTCAGTTCTGGCAAGTTCCAGCTGAAAAATCCCTGGGCAAGCATAAAGATCTATGTAGTCTAGCTTTCTGCTACTTCCTTAAAACTGGAATAATCAACAGCTGTTGAGACACCAAGTGAGAAAAGAAATGCCAGCCATATTCACCCTTAAGGAAAGGATTGGTTCTAAAGCTAAATGAACAGTAACTGCATTTCCTTTTTCCTGTACTAAGCTAAATCCTGTAATTATGTTTTTGACATTACTTTTTATTTACAAACTGTGAGAGAAGGTGCCTGAACATTTTAATGTGCACACTGGCTATCGGTTGCCCCCACCCACCACTGCCATGTAGCTTCCTAAAGGTTCCCCATGAGGAAATGCAGTTTTTGGTCTGAAACAGGTTCCCTACCCCTGCTCTACAGTGTTGCAACTACAAGCACCGCCTCAGGAACAGGATCTTGCCTCCGTACTGTTAAGATAGATGAAATATCCTCTAAGAATCTGGTGCCTTTAACAGACAGGGGCAGGACTCTTAGGAATTTGTCATATGAAATTCAGCGAGTGAGAGAAACATCACCTGCTGCATTTCTGGCTAGCAAGAGTCCTGGGAAAGAGAGAAGAGTTGACAAATCTGCCTGTCCTCTAATGACTGCAACTGGCAACAGGGAGATGCCGAGACATGAGTAGGGAGTCTCTTGCGGAGTATGTGAGAAGCAGAAGGCTTGATCATTGTGTTTATTACCTAAGAAGATGTTTTTCTTCTCCTTGAAGTCACACTGTGTACCAAATCCTTGTGAAATTGCGACATCCCTCAAACCACAGACTTCCATGCTTATGTGATTTATAAAGATTGCCAGCAACGCTCCTGTTTATTTCCTCTGGTATTATGACCAAATAGTTCTATCCTTTCTGCAGTGTTTGTCTTAAGCTTATTTTTGGATGCAGAAACAAAGGCAATAGCCACACAAAGAGTTGGAAGGGACCCTGAGGATCATCTAATCCAACCCCATGCAGGGCAAGGAATATGCAGCTGTCCCAAATGGGGAGTGAACCTGCAACCTTGGCGTTACAGAACTGAAAGTGGAGATCATCAGTTAGATCTCTCTCTCTCTCTCTCTCTCTGTGTGTGTGTATGCATGTATGGTATGTGCTGTATGTATGTACTAGTGTTGTGCTTGGTAGCCCACAGGCCACATCCATCACTGACATGTAGTCACTTGGAAATTGAAGCCTCAAAAGGGAATTTTGTCCTAGGGAACTTGGAAGCAGCCAAGGCATTCCAATGGCCATGGGGGGGGGGAATTCCTTCTAATCCTTCCCTACAATCCTTCTAATCCTTTCCTTCCCTACAAACACTACACATTGGGGCCAATAGTTGGTTGGGTGTACAAAGCTTATTGCCTTTCCCCCCTTTCAATTCCAGGTGCTAAATTGTTCCACTTGAAGCAGGGGTGGATAGTCAATCGAGGCACTAAAGATGTGGCTGAACTACAACTCCCATCAGCCCCCCAGGTAATAGTCGGGGATGGATGAAGTTCAGCAAATATCCGGAAGGTCAAAGGTTGACCTACTCACCGAACCCCCCCCCCTTTGCCTTAAAGGAATCACGCCATCCAGGTATCCGTGTAAGCATGAACCCAGTTCAGTCAGTGTCCCCCCAGCAAGATCGAGAGACACAGGTTCCTTAAGTAAAGGTAAAGGGACCCCTGACCACAGTGGCGTAGCGTGGGGGCCGGCCGCATCGGGTGCAACACCTGGGGGTTAGGGTTAGGGGGCGCAAATCCACGGGTTAGGGGGCGCAAATCCACGGGTTAGAGGGCGCAAATCCACGGGTTAGGGGGCGCAAATTAGTTCCCTTGCCCCGGGTGCTGACAACCCACGCTACACCACTGCCTGACCATTAGGTCCAGTTGTGGCTGACTCTGGGGTTGCGGCGCTCATCTCGCTTTATTGGCCAAGGGAGCCGGCGTACAGCTTCCGGGTCATGTAGCCAGCATGACTAAGCCGCTTCTGGCAAACCAGAGCAGCGCACGGAAACGCCGTTTACCTTCCCGCCGGAGCAGTACCTATTTATCTACTTGCACTTTTGTGCTTTCGAACTGCTAGGTTGGCAGGAGCAGGGACCAAGCAACGGGAGCGCACCCTGTGGCGGGGATTCAAACCGCCGACCTTCTGATCTGCAAGTCCTAGGCTCTGTGGTTTAACCCACAGGGCCACCCGCGTCCCTTACTCATGACTTAATTCTAAAAGGTCTCATTGGGAAAGGCTCAAGTCACTTGTGGATCCGAAAGCCCCCATCCACACATTTCCGCGCGCTCTACCCGGACGCTCCGGCGGGGCAGGGGGCTGTTCACATGCCCTCGGCGGCCCTTCCCGCGCCTCGGCTCCGACGCCAGGGCTCAGCCCTTCGCATGCAAATCCAAGCGGCTGCTGCCGGGACCTTGGCAACGGCCGCGGCGCCATCTGGCCGTGCGCCCGCGGGGAGGCAGCTTCGCCTTTCGCCGCTCGGCCGGACGGCGAGGGCGGCGCTAAGGGCAGCGGGGAGGCGGCGCTAAGGGCAGCGGAGGGGGGGGGCGAAGGTACCGCGGCGGCGCTGGGCGCGCGAGGAGGGACGGTGGCTGGGGCGGGCAGGTCAAGTTCCCGCCGGGCGGTGCGCTCTGGCTCCGCGTCGGGACTCCCTCGCCGCCTCAGTCCTGGGAGAAGGAGACACGGCGCGGAGGGAGCTTCTGTTTTTGCAGGTGGGGCGGACGGACGCGCCGACCGAGAGCGCCCTTGCCTCGCGCGCACGCCGAAATGAGGTGAGCGGCTGCGCTTCGTTTGGGTGGGGCGCTTGGCGGGAAAGCGCCGCGGGGACCGTGCGCTCGGTTGGGACCTCCGTGGCGCAGGCAGGGAGTCCCGCGCTCTCCTCTCCTACCTGTGGAAAAGAAAAGTTTTGCCTTAGTTGAGTTGGCCGCTCTTCCCAACCCCGCGCCGCCGTCGCCGCCTCGGTGGGGAGGTCGCAGGAGCCGGGCGGGAAAGAACATACAAAGCCCGCGAGAATGCGAAGAGAAGGGGGCGGTGGGAACGGGGCCAGGGGCTCTAGAGCATGGAAGCTGAGGAGAAAGGCGTGGGAATTCCAGCAGAGCCCGGGAGGTGAAAGAGCGCGGCGGCCTTGCTTTACTTTTATAGAGAAAGGTGTGATCTCTTTCATCTCGGAAGTCTTCAAAAAGTTCACGGCGCGCGAGGAAGCCCGCATGCCAATAGCCGGTGACAATCCAGTTGAGGGGACTTAAGTGGCTCATAACTCTCTCCTCGCCTCCGGTGGCGGGTAGTTTGTTAAGGGTTCACTTTTGAGGAGGACAACTCCGTGCATGGAAATAAGCCTCGCGGCATTTAATGAGCTTTCTTTCCTCTTCCATATATGCACTCGAAGGAAAGAAAGCCCATTACAGGCTGTGAGGCTGATTTCCAAGCAAACAGGCACTCAGGATTTCTGCCCGGGGCTCAGTGTGGGTACTTGCTTCTTAGTAAACGGGCTGCGTGGGGACTGTGCTTCTTAGCTGCTGCAACCTTAAAAAAATACCCAGCACATTAGTTTAGGTGTGAGTTTTTGATCGTCAAATGCATCAGTAGGAGTTGGCTTGCAGAAGTTCCTCCTGTGTTATAAGTGTCACTGCACTTCCTTGTTTTCTTATCAGGTTGGAGATCAGGCTTTTGACCTGAACTTGAGGCAGGAACTAAGGAACTGTGCCACTCCGTTCTTATTTTAACTTCTGCTGCTTGGCTATAGGAGCCTCATTTACAGTGTCTGGAAAGCCTTTTAAAGACCCGGAGGAGTTTTGGAGGTAGTTTCTGATGTTCATGGTGGTCTACTGATCTTTTATTTTCATTTTTTTAAAGCATTTTAAGTGTGTCTTTGGACCCCAGCCCTAGTTTTTAAGTAGCTCCACCCTCCCTTTTCCCCCAGTCATCAATTCATGACCTGGGTTTGCCTCCAGCTGCTGGGCTATTTTCACATGTGTTAAATGGGTTGATGGTTAGTAATGCTGAGTGATGGAATAGTTTTGCTTGTTTCACCATGTGCCCAAGCCCTGGTTTGTTTGTTTTTTCCTTGTGCAGATTCCCTCCTTGCACCTATGCGCCATAGGTGAATGTTGAAAAAAGTGAAACGGATTGCATGCCTGCTGTAATCTCACTCTGCCTTCAGAACTTCATAAAATACCATTCAGAGTGCTTTAATTGCAGGAAATATTCTTTGGAGGGCTTTGCTTGTAGGAAAGATGGAGAATTCCTTAGCTGTATGATTGATGAAAACTTGTGTGTGACATGGCACATCAACAGAAGTTGGTCCAACAAAAACAATAACTTTACATGTTTTATTTCTCTTTCTAGAACCACCATGGCAGCAACCACCTATACTAAATGATTCTTGGCAAGCGTTGTAGTTCTGTAATTGAATAGTTCCTCTGCTTTGTTGTTTAACAGCTAATGTACATGTAGGATAAGAAACTCCCTACTCTGCAGGTTTTTAAAATTAAGCTGGACCTTGCCCTTGCTTTAAATGCTTCCAGCTCTTTAACCTTCACCACATTGCCAGCCAAATGGTGCCTGGGTTGCTCAAACAAACCATGGTTAAGGAAGGGTGCTGGGTTCAGACATAATGCCATGCCGTAGTTAAAACAAACCAATATTTCTAAGCCAACAGCAAACCATTGCTTCCGATTGTGGTTTGTTGGTAGTAAACAAATCACATATAAGATGCTAGGTAGGGTTCATACCTAATTGTAATAGTTTTGCGTTATGTGCGTATCAGGCTACTGAATAATTGAAGTTTTAATTGCTTCTGTTTTCTTGTTAAAAAGGGCTGTCTGCATTCCTCTCCCAATGTTGGGTTGACCGTCGCCCTTGGTTATGGATGGCCCAAATGAAGTGGACTTTTCCAACAACAACATTGCACCATTGTGGAGGAGGAGGTCAGCCCACCAGACCCATTTGCACACAAAGAACAAACCTAGGCCTCAGTCTTACCAGAGCTCCACTGGGGTTCTTTTCACAGATTTTCCCGTGGAAGACAAGGATACGTTTACTTTAACTCAGCCTGATGAAACTATAATTACTTCTCTGGACAGCAGATCCATTCAAAGGAGCCCTTTGCTTTTCAGCTGCGGCCTTGGTTCTGTGCCAAATGGAAAGGTTCGGTTTCCGGAGCATAAGGCTCTCTCCCCTAGGCTTTCTGACCAGTCACCCCAAGTCCTGAAAATGGTTTCAAATAATTCTATAAATTTTACAGCCAGTGGTCCTATAAATTCAGCAAGCAGCAAGCTAGCTCACCCAGGGAGGATTTCCAATCGAGCAGCACTTTGTCCAGAGAAGGAACAAATTGTTTTCTCATCAAGCCTTGGATTGTCGCCTACGGAAATCGTGCATTCGCCAAATAACAACACATCCACCGCCTCAGCATTGCAACCCAGCCAGCTTCCTAAAAGCTCAGAGAAGGCATCTGTTTGCCTGTCTGCTCCCTTGGAACAGCAGCATCTGCCTCTCCAAAGACTGCCGTCAAATCAGAATGAGCTTGCAGAAACGCCGCCCGTGGTTCTGAGTACGCACAGTCCTGCTGCGTTGAAAGTGGGGAAGCAGCAGATCATCCCTAAGAGTTTGGCTACTGAAATAAAAGTAACCAACAAAGCTAATAGCCAGAATGTGGAACCAAGCAGGAGGGCTCTCAAGGTCCGTAGCATGGTGGAGACCCTTGGGTTGCCTTTGGTAGCTGGTGGAGGTGAAGAAGCAGAAGCGGATGTGGACAGCCCAGGGATGCTGAAACGTAGTTTGAGGTCTACTTCCTATCGGCGGGCCGTTGTGAGTGGCATTGACTTTGACAGCAGTGCCAGTTTTAAGACAAAAAACAGAATGTCCCAGCCAGTTCTGAAGGCGGTTGTGGAAGATAAGGAGAAATTCTCTAGCTTAGGAAGAATAAAGGTAAGGAAATTGATGAAACTTGCTTTGTTAATGAGTTGCAATGATATGTAGGTTTTAAAAATGGAAAAAATTGTGTTTTATTTGTATGCAAAATTTGCATCCCTGCTACCCTTCAAGCAGTTTAAAGTAGTATGTTAACTTCATACCAACCCTGTGATGTAGGTGAGAGATAGCGATTTGCTCATGGTAAATTCAGTGGCAATCCATCCTACAGTCTGCATTTATGTTTAGTGTGTTGAACACACCATCAAACATGAAGGGAAGATGCAAGTCTGCAGACAGCAATTATGGGTTGTATCCAACTAAGTTCTGTTTGGAAATCAATGGACCTAGGTTGGTCATTGATTTCAATGGGTCTACTCTGAATAAAGGTAATATTGGATGCAATCTGACGTTTCCACAGGAAACGGACATACGTCAGGTGTAGAGCATATGTGAAGGTCCTGTGTTCTGTCAATGGTATTTCTAGGTAGGGCTGGGGAAAACTCCTGCTTGTCTGAAAAATACTAAGCAAAGTGGCCCAGTGATCTCACAGTATAAGACAGCTTAGTGTTAAGCTGGAGCAGGTTGTCAAGTTTGTATCCCTCTATGAGCTATATTGGCTCATTGGTATGGTGGAGAATATTGGCAGGTGCAACTCTGTCTGGACAGAATAAGTGCCCCCTCATTCCCACACATGAACGAATGACTCTGAGCCATGCTGGAAGCAGAATGGGAGATTAAACCACTCCATAGAAGGGTTTATTGAATTCTAAAGGAAAGTTGGAGGCTTTGTGGCAAGGAGGGGTGGTGCGTTCTCCAGGGTCAGCTCTGTATTGTGACTCGTGTGTTTTGCTGCTGCTGTGTGTGTCCAGCTGCCTTCAGTTTACCAGCACCAGCTGGGAAACAAATGGACACTTCCTTTTCTTCCTGCATAGTCTTCTCCATTCAGCACTTGAATGCTGTGGTTCTCAACTTTGCAGCAATGATAGGAACAGAAAGCAAACAGAACTTAAACATGAATGCCATCTTCTTAGAGTGTGGGAGATTTTTTGTAACATTTTTATCCTCTTTTGAGCTGTAGTGTAATTGCAGCATCAGTACCTATTCTGTCAAGCCAAGGAAGTTCTTTGACGTAATCAGGCTTCCTCAACCTCGGTCCTCCAGATGTTTTTGGCCTACAACTCCCATGATCCCTAGCTAGCAGGACCAGTGGTCAGGAATGATGGGAATTGTAGTCTCAAAACATCTGGAGGGCCAAGGCTGTAATATGACCCTTTGAAATTATTTCTTAAAGGGGGACATTAAGATGTGCTAGGGACGCAGGTGGCGCTGTGGGTTAAAGCCTCAGCGCCTAGGACTTGCCGATCGAAAGGTCGGCGGTTCGAATCCCTGTGGTGGGGTGTGCTCCCGTCGCTCGGTCCCAGCGCCTGCCAACCTAGCAGTTCGAAAGCACCCTCGGGTGCAAGTAGATAAATAGGGACCGCTTACTAGCGGGAAGGTAAACGGCGTTCCGTGTGCTACGCTGGCTCGCCAGATGCAGCTTGTCACGCTGGCCACGTGACACCGGAAGTGTCTGCGGACAGCGCTGGCTCCTGGCCTTTAGAGTGAGATGAGCGCACAACCCTAGAGTCTGTCAAGACTGGCCCGTAAGGGCAGGGGTACCTTTACCTTTACCTAAGATGTGCTGCTTCATTTGTGAAGTTGGTGGGAAGCCCCTGGCTAAGAAACACATTGTGAATTATTTTTCATACACAGGGGTTGGCTAATCTTGGCTGGCTTTATTCAACTGAAAACTAGTTGTCACCTGGAACCCCTTCTGCTCCTGGCCTTGTGCGGTGTGTCTGAAATGCAGCAGGCATTAGAGCTAGGGAGAGAGGGGGGCATTTTTGCTCAGTGCTGAAGCAAGGTGGGTGGGTAGAGGCTTTCTATCGCTCTGGCTATTGTACTGCACTGGGTCTTGCTTGGTTGGACTCCTCTATGGAAGTATGATCTATGTAACTGCACTTCAGTCACACTTCTATGTGAATCGGATGGGTCAAGTACAATGACATACCCAAAAGCTGCTTTCAGGGGAAAGAGAAGCTGGCAAAAAAAAAAAGAAAAAAGGTGGAGGTACTCTTCTTTCTCCAGTTCATTAGCCTGTGCAGATTGAAGAGGCAACACTGATCTCATTGGCAAGGACTACTTGGAATTGTTGATTGGGGGACATTGTAGGGCATGGATGGATCTTACCATTGTCCATCCTGTAGACAAGAATACAGAAACAGGAACCAATAGCTGCTTCTCATCCATTACCTACCTCTGAATACAGGTTTGTCACCTGTACCCCACTTACCACATCCCTTTGTATGTGAACAAAGGAAATAATTCTATATGCAGGCAGCATTTGCATAACACTGATTTTGCACCTAAGCTAAACCATTGAGAAGTCTAATGAGGAAAGTTAGGTTAAACATATGTAAACAGCAGTTTTGTATAAGCAGCATTTATAGTAGTCATTTTACTCTAACGTCTTTGCTGAAGTAGAATGCTTAATTTAATCCCCATTTTAAATATGTTTGAGTAATAGCCTTGCAGCCTGATCACACAGTGGATTTATGTCCCAGGTAAATGTCATAAGATTTCAGGCTTAATTACATTGTGTCTAGATAATGATGCATTAAGATGCTGCTAAAGGAATGTTTAAGCTGATGCGGAAAACTTTGATTGCCTGAACGTGCCATAATTTTGATGTTTTTAATTTGCACCCTACCTTATGGGTCCTGGATACCTTTAATAACAAACATTTGATTAAAATTTCTGTAGGATGCCTTAAAATTGCATAGTGAAGCACTCAAGGGCTAACCATAATTAGGGGTCCTGCATCTAAACACACACCCGTGTAGCAGAGTGGACACTTAATTATTTTGCATTCATGGTGATATACATAGTTGGTTGTTTTTACACTAGTGTACACCTATTTAGGGACATGGGTGGCGCTGTGGGTAAAACCTCAGCGTCTAGGACTTGCCGATCGCATGGTCGGCGGTTCGAATCCCCGCGGCGGGGTGAGCTCCCGTCATTCGGTCCTAGCGCCTGCCAACCTAGCAGTTCGAAAGCACCCCCGGGTGCAAGTAGATAAGTAGGGACCGCTTACCAACAGGAAGGTAAATGGCGTTTCTGTGTGCTGCACTGGCTCGCCAGATGCAGCTTGTCACGCTGGCCACGTGACCCGGAAGTGTCGGCGGACAGCGCTGGCTCCCGGCCTCTAGAGTGAGATGAGCGCACAACCCTAGAGTCTGTCAAGACTGGCCCGTATGGGCAGGGGTACCTTTACCTTTACCTTTTACACCTATTTAAGTGGACTATCTTGTGAAGTGGCCATCAGCAAAACATCTATAAACCATTGCTCAAGAGTAGCCTTTCTTAGCCTGGTGCCCTCAAACACTTTGGAACGCAGCTCCCATCATCCTTGACCATTCTGGCTAGGGTTGATGGGAATTGCAGTCCAGTGGCATATGCAGGGCAGCAGATTGATGCAAAGGCTACACTAGAGGAAACTGTTCTACAGCAAATGGGAGACAACCTTGCCTGCCTTAGACAAATGCCATCGACTTTAAAGACTGTTCCAAACAAATGAAGTCACTTGCATGTTTACTAAATGGAAATATTTCTATGTGGGGTTTTTAAAATCTGAAGAGTTTATTCCATTTAGAGAGAGAAAATTCATTATTAAAATGTATCGTGTGATGGAATCTGGTATACACGCGAACCTCCTCCATTTTCAGATTTCTATTAATTTTAGTGAACATAGCAGGAGCATGTGCACATTTTCCCCTGAAAGTGTCTAATTGAGGGCCACAACTTCCCAAACATTATAGACCTGTTGAGATGGCTGACTTCTGACATGACTTGATGATCCATCCTGTAACAGGAAGGGAAGTGGCATTTCTTAAAGTAAATAATTTGATGTATCTTATTTGAACTTAGTTTTATGCAAGGCGTAATGAACTCAGTTTTAGGGGAGGGGGTTTGCTACTTGCTGAACCTTCTTGATTTCACTGGTTTGCTTTTCCTTTCTCTCCCCTCTTTTAAAATAATCTTAGAAGAAAATGCCAAAAGGACAAGGGACCTTTGATGGAGACGGTAAGAACACTTTTTTGGACAATTCCGTGTGAAACCTCAAAAAAGCATGTATGAGGAAACTGAGCCAAATGAGTTGTGTGTTTTAAGCAAAATCATGTACAATTAAATTGTCTTTAATATGGGGTTGTTTTTTTTAAAAAAATATTTATTTATTTATTTATTTATTTATTTATTTATTTAAAAAATATCTCCAGTGAATTGTGATTGTGAAATCAACTTTTGCAAAATAGGCAATTTCAGAAGTTCCCAAATTTGTGTTTCTTTGCCTCTTGCATTTGGCTATCTCTCTTGTCAAATGTTGCAGTTTATTGTTGATAGTTCCTGCTTTGTGAATGTTGTCGTTCAATGTTTTTGTTGTAAGTTGGCTTAGATAATACAATGCAGGCAGTCTTAGAAACCTGGATAGAAAAGCTAGGAGCTAAATGGCTCTTGGGACCTGGGTTGTGGGTGCCGAAACAGAATGTCTAGTCGCCATTGGGAACACATTTTATTATTTTGATAATAGTGAACTAATATGCAATTCACATAGTGAACTAATATGCAATTCACATAAGTGGCAAATTGTTAATTTCACATTTGTAACAGAAATTGTTAATACATGTTTAATTTGCTGTTTACAATAAAAATATTGGCACCATACTTCAGTTTTCAAAACACTCTACTCTTTATTGTTAAACTCCTTAACATATTGTCCATCCTTAACCTATACTTTGAGGCTTCAAAGTACATAAAAGGTAAAGGTACCCCTGCCCGTACAGGCCAGTCTTGACAGACTCTGGGGTTGTGCGCCCATCTCACTTAAGAGGCCAGGGGCCAGCGCTGTCCGGAGACACTTCCGGGTCACGTGGCCAGCGTGACATCGCTGCTCTGGCGAGCCAGAGCCGCACACGGAAACGCCGTTTACCTTCCCGCTGGTAAGCGGTCCCTATTTATCTACTTGCACCCGGAGGTGCTTTTGAACTGCTAGGTTGGCAGGCGCTGGGACCGAGCAGCAGGAGCGCACCCCGCCGCAGGGATTCGAACCGCCGACCTTTCGATCGGCAAGTCCTAGGCGCTGAGGCTTTAACCCACAGCGCCACCTGCGTCCCACTCAAAGTACATACATTTCAGTAATCCTTGAGTGTCAGCCAGACACAAAAAAATGGTGCCCAGACTTTTAGAGGTGAATCTTTAGGTGCTAAATGCGCCTGGTGCCCTGCTAATTTTGAACCCTGGATGTAGGTGACTCATAACTGAACAAATAAATACCACAGTTGCTTCTTTATAAATACTGCAAGCCATCAGTCTTAGCTATAGTAAAATAGCTCTGCATTAACTCCTCCCCCTTATTGCATTTGCCCTAAAGTCTATCATGAAGATCTGTTTGCCATCACCATTGCCTCTTGCAATACCATTTCGTTGGTCATTTCAGGTGGTATTCAGCTAAGTTTTTCTCAGAGCAGACCCATGGAAATTAATGGACCTAACTTGTCATGGCCATTAATTTCAATGGATTTCCCCCCGAGAAAAACTTAGTTGAATACCACCCTTTACTTTTGTTTGTGGGCTGGACCTATTCAAAAATTTCAGGCATAGTGATGGTTTACTTTTCAGAACTTTTACCTGTGCTATATTTCACTCTGGCACTGTCACGTCAACCAGCCTGTTTTTCCTCATTCGACTTTCAGTATCAATTTTGATCTAGTTCCTTCTTGCAGTGCTTCAGTTCTCATTACTTTTGAAACAACGCCATGTTCTATTCTATGATGTTAATCAACTGGTAATGCCTTTTGGGCTACTGGACAATGGTTCAGTTGTTTGGCAGAGCCTTTAAGTCAGTGGTGTTCAAACTTTTTTCAAAGAGGGCCAGATTTGATGAAGTGAAGGGCTGTTGACCTTTTTTTAAAGATTTTACCCCCAAATTGCTTTTTTTAAGGTTGGAGTTGTTGAGGTTTTTTTTTAAGGATTGAAGTTGTTGAGGTGTTGTTGTTTTTTAGGATTTTACCCCAGAAAATAAACTGCCACAGGGGCCAGATTAAACCGAACGGCAGGTGGGATTAGGCCCCCAATATGGACTTTGGACATGTCTGCTTTAAGCCATTTGCTGTTTGCATCATTATATATTTATGTATGATACATATTTTCCCACACTTTATAATCTCTAGGGTGGCTTTCAAGCTAAACTGTAAAGGGCACAACAGCTGGAAACGTGACATAGGAAACTGAAAGAAGTGAGTTTGTGGCCACTGAGAGGGTCAAGTTCCGTTGCTGCCTCCACCCAACAAAGAAAACAAATAAAGGGAGAGGAGTGATGGATGAAAACACACATATCCTCATCTTATGCAAAAATGCTCAGAGGTAGCTCCTACAGAGTCCACAGAGGCTTACTCCCAAGTAAATGTGCATAGGATTGCCTTCACACCTGCAGCCTCATCTATCACTCCAGCCAGGGCGGAGGGTGGGATGCAGGCAAAACACTACTTCAACTATGTCAGCCTGGAACTGATGTAGCATCAGGTCACAGTGCCATCAAATGATGGCACTTGAACTGGCTCAGAGCTTCCCTGCCACTGAAGCACCCTGTTTTGGGGGCTGGTGGATTTGTTTGTGGGGTGAGGGACCAGTGCAGTGAGTGGCTTAGGGATTTAAGTTGCAGCTATAATGTAAACTTATTTGTTCTTACTCAGGATATTCATTGTAAAGTTAAAAACAACAACAAGAAGAACTTGGTTCTCTTTATAATCTGTACCCATTCCATTCTTTGGCCATGTCTTGTCTTCCAACTTTAAAACTGTTTCATGTGGCGCCTTCTGAAGTTCCCACCGTTGTGGGTCCGTATTATGCCTCAGAACAGAAGGTGTCATCATTTTGTCTTGTATTTTATTCTTCAGCTGTTTTGTCGCCTTAATATAGGGGCACCTCAGGCCTTGGGCCTGAATGTGGGCTTCCAAGCCTTGCTCTTGGGCCTTGCAACTCTCCTCAGGCCTTTCCCACTTCCTAGGCTACACCTCTCACCAGTCCTACTCCATGCTCTCCTTGAGTACTGTTGAATAGCAGGAATGAATTTAGGGTAATGCTTCCTGTTTGCCTGGATGCAGAGAAGGGGCTGGAGGTAAATGTAGAAACCTCTGGCGTGGTTGGCATGTAGCCTACTATGGGAAAGTAAGAATCGAAATCTCGCTCCACCTACTTGGCTGCTTTCACCACTGGCATGCAGCCCTCAGAAGCTTGCATATGAGGAACTGTGGCCCTAAGCCTGACAGAGGTTCCCCACCTCTGCTTTAATATATGATGGCAGCGAAAGTGTGAAAACCGAGTGCTAAATTCAGTCCTTTTGAAGACCAGATGTTTGGAACCAAACCATGGGCTTAGAGGAATATTTTTTTTTTTAATTTAAAAGGAGAATTGGCAGTAGTTTAAAGCCCTCTGACTCTTGTTAGCAATGACAGTAACTTCTATGTTGCATAGGGTGGAGGCCTTGCTTATGTGACCAGAATGGTTCATTAGTGGTAATGGTCTGAAACCACAACGAGGTGTTTACAATAACATTTTCTTGCTAGTAGTGCTGAGTTCTGCCATAGAAGAACTTGTTATTATCTCCTTGAATATAGGCAGAGAGTAAAAAATTAATTGTTTTCTCAAAGTTTCCATGTGCAGATATTTTAACTTTCCTCTGACTGGATACTGCATCTTTTTGATATCAGTATTTACGATTCGGAAGCTGAGTCAAGACAATTGGTTTACCTCGCTGCTCTAACTGGCAGTGGCTCTCCATGGTTTCAAGCAAAGGCCCTCTTTTCAGAGCTACCTGGAGATGTGGGGATATTGAACCTGAGACGTTCCACATGCAGAGCAGATACTGTACCATTGAGCTATAGCCGTTATTGACTGTTTATGGCAAGTAAATTGCCTTGCTGGTGATTTTATGGAAAAGCAGATGAGAAATAAAATTAAGTACCTTTAGGTTTTTTTTACCGTAATTGACAGATTAAGGTGTTTTAGACGTAAGGGTCTCATTTGGACTGCCAAATTTTAGCTTTGAAAACTAAGATATGTGTGAACTTTAGGCACCTGCAAGCAGGGGCGGAGGAAGGGGGGTGGGGGCCACTCCGGGTGTCACCACTTGGGGTGACAAAATGCCGGGCGGCACTCACTGTGGGGCCTGCAGTGCTCCAGAGCCACACGTCTCTCCTGGGAGAGATGCGGTGGCTTGGGCACATGCAGGCTTCGCGCTGCCCAAACGGTCCGCCCGCTGCCTCTCCCCCCCTGCTGTAGGGCAGCTGAGGTGGAGGAGGCAGGCAGACTCTGGAGGCCCCATGGTGCGTCCCACCCGTTTGGGCGGCTTGCCTCGCCCTTACTCCGCCCCTGTGGGCGGCGTCTGGTGCCCCTGGGCGCGCTGCCCCAGGCACACGAGCGGCTTCCCTCCGCCGCTGCTTGCAAGCAATCACTTTTCTCCTCCCTTCATGCATGTGTGTGGGCATACAAGTCAGCAAATTTCAGTTAACCAATTCTGCTCAAATTGGGAAAGTCTGGTTAGTGGCTTTTAAACTTCCCTTTCACTTCAATGGAAGAGGCTTGATAATGTGTATAGGCTTCCTTTGCAGCTTATAGAGTTGTCCCTCCATTGAAATGCATGGAGAAATTATTTGGGGAAAGGGGTTCCTTATGCATTTATTGCATAATCATTTGGGATGCTGGATAAAAGTCTGAGAGGTCTTCCAGCATGAAGGGCAGTGGAATGCCTTCTTTATTATTGTTTATTGAATTTATATCCAGCCCGTCCTTCTGAAGGGCGGCATAGATTCCCGGCACGGTGCTCTTGCAACCTCCCCTCCCAAATATGTTGTATGTCAACCTTATCTCCTTGACTCCTAACAAAATAACGGAACAAGTTTTAAATACAGTGGTGCCTCGCAAGACAAAATTAATCTGTTCCGCGAGTCTCTTCGTCTAGCAGTTTTTTCATCTTGCGAAGCAAGCCCATTGACGGCTTAGCGGATTAGCGCTATTAGCGGCTTTTAGCGGCTTATCGGCATAGCGGATAAGCAGATAAGTGGCTTAGCGGCTTAGAAAAAGGGGGGGGGGGAAACCCCGCATGAACTCGCAAGACATTTTCGTCTTGCGAAGCAAGCCCATAGGAAATTCGTTTTGCGAAGCACCTCCAAAACGGAAAACCCTTTCGTCTAGCTGGTTTTCCGTCTTCCAGGTTAGCAGCGTTTGTAACCTGAGGCGTTTGTAACTCGAGGTACCACTGTAATATATACTGGTGCCAGAATTCAGGTTTTGCAGCTTCAGTAGTTGGTATTTCTGGTAGAGAATTTTAGGTGCTTAGGCCTTACAACTGCTAGTTTTCATTTACGGTAACACTTTCCATTTGATTATGCAGCTAGTGGTTTGCAGCAAGTTACTATGAGATTAATAAATTATTGGACCGTTAACTTTCTTTATTATCTGCATTTAAAATAAAATCAAGGAAAGCTGTATTTAATAACCTGTGTAAATTATAATAATAATTCAGCTCAAGCAAATGCACACCAGGTTGCTTATCATGCATATTTTTTTTTTTTGGGGGGGGGGGTGTTTCCACTATCATCTGTGGGGCAGGGGGAGAATAAATGTGTGGCATCAAAGTTTGTTTCCTGGGAATTTCCCTGAGATGTTATCACACTCTGCATCCACATGTTTCAAGCCCACCTTTACTGTCCTGAGGACTAGAGTCCTTACTTAAAACGAAATCTCTGCTTTTAATTGTGTGCTTACTTAGAAACACCCAGAGCCTAGTTTATTAACTAGTTAAATCAGGTGTCTTTCACCCTAACATTTCGTATTCTATTAAGCACAAGCTCTCAAATAATAAAAGTGTTTCTGGTTTTTCCTTAACAAAGAACACAGGCTATTATTGAATTCGGGTGGAAGGCATCTTTTTGGTGGTACAGTGATCTATTGTTACTTTAATATGTGCTATGCTCTCCCATTGTCCTGAACAAGCCTCTATCTTTGTCCGCAGAGTTTGAGAGGCATATTCATAATAATGTTACTTAGAACCTCTCCTTAAATCAATTTCTTTTTCGTGCTATTGTAGAAAATGCTGTGTTGTATCAGAACTACAAAGAAAAGGCTCTGGATATAGATTCTGATGAAGAGGTAGAATTGAAAGAACAGAAGTCAGATGAAAAAATAGTTATTCAGTACAAACCTCTGAGATCAACATGGAGTCAGTTGTCTGCGGTAAGTGTCATAATGTTAAATAGCCCGAAGCCAAACTGGAATGCAGCAGTGCTTATAAGCGAGTCTCTTTTATCTCCCAGTGTCCTTTTCAACCCAACATTTTATAGCTTTTCGTTTGCCCTCAGAACTACTTCCTGAAGTGAAGTGTTTATGGGTATGCAGCTAATACCCAATGGTTGTAATTGGTAAAGTGGTACAGCTGCTAGACTTGCATTCCTAATTTCGTTTGCCTTATGGGTTTTTTTCTTTTTTATGCAAGCAAACCACAAGTCGCCAACTGTGTTAGGACTTCAGGATCCCTCTGCTTTGGAATTTAAATTGCAGGGAAGGGGGCAACCCTTAGAGCATGTTCAGTAAAATAGCCATATGGAGAGAATTAATGAAAATAAGCATCTTGCAAATGGAGAGGATAAGCAAAGAGGCTTGTCTTTCTAATGTCTTTCTGCGGGAAATTTAGGTCTCACAACACGCCAGCTCTCTGCAAATCATAGTTTGTAATACATGTATGTACCAGAGTGGAGCCATAGCAATAGCCTCAAAGCAGCAGCATCACTGGTAAGGATGGGGTGGTTGGGACTACATGGGCCTTGACCTTTTTGCCACCTTGCCCCTCTGGTAAGCTGCAGTGCTGCTAGGAGAATATTTCTGCAGCTCCACCCCACCAGGTAAGTCACTTTCTTATCTTCTATGTCTGCTGGAGGAGGAGGAGTAGAGAAGAGGGTGTTCGAGCCCAAGGCTGCTTGTTGGCATAGTACCAAGCAATATTTTAGCACTGTGGTTGGTACTTTCACATGGCTGCTCATCAGACCATTCAATGGCGATTGGGATTCTGTAATGGGAAGCAACCATGTTATATCACCTGAGGTATTGGCAGGCTCCACATTACTAGAGCAGCGAAGGAACTGACCGTGCTGAAGCAACAGCCATGCCACTTAAGGCAGAAGTTGCCAACTTTCTTTGAGTGAAAATTTGCATGCTAGAGAAAACGTTGTGGGCATCATTCTACCCCCACCATCCCAACCAAGCATACACCACAATCTATTCCACTGTCTAAGGCTTCTTTCAAGCCTAATTTCAGAGGGGTGGAGGGGACCCTGCAGGTGCGGAGGAAGACCTTGGTTGACACATGTGCAGTTGCCACATGTGTGAACCCAGTGTTGAGATAATGGCATTAGAATTGCACCTATGATAGGCTAGAGATATTAGCTTCCCTGCAGTTTCACAGATAAGGAAACAGTTAAACAGAAGAAAACTGCAAGAGGTCAAAGTTCTCTTTTTTGTTTGTGTACTGTAGTCTGCTATGGTTACAAGTGCAATTTAATTAAACACTCAAGAGGTTTGTGGTTGGCTTCTTGTATATGATTTTAAAACAGCTTTTAGCAGTAACCATTTATTCTTATTATTAAAATAAGTGAATGCAAGGAAAGAACAGGTTCATGACTTCACTCCCTGTGAAGAATTGTCCTCAGATTTTTAAATGGTGGCAAATGGGTATATTTAGTGTGTCTTATTTGAATTATTTGATATAGTAGAATTTCAAGGAAGGAATCAGACGGGGATAAATTACATGAATCCTTGGGAACCCATTCAGTGATGCTTGGGGGGTTCGTTTTATATCATGTTTCACAGTCAGACCTACACAGTGCATGACAGAAGAAGCCACATGACAGCCCACAAGTCATGTTTTGTGGACTAAAAGGTGCCCGGAAGTCTCTCCCATCCTCTGCATGTCATTCTTACAGTTTTAAGGCAAGGACTAAAGCCAGAAGATTTGCTGAGATCTTAGTTTGGCACTATATACAGCTGGTAGGGTGCATTTTGGTTTGGTGGATCATAAATTCTGCAATAGGTGTAATTGCTTGGAGCAAGATCATAAGGCTCCTATGTTACTGAGATGGAAAGGAAAGCCTCAACTCTGCATTGCACTGTGCATTAACAATTAATACAAAGCGTGTGATTTTGTGTGATCAGCTGATGAGTGGAAACCCCCATGCGTTAGGGCAACTTCTCTTGTGAAATGACATGTTAATGTTGTGAACGAATGGAGAAAGCAAACTGTTACTCATCTGTTCATAATAAAATCTGGCCTTGGTCAGACCACACCTGGAGAACTGTGTCCAGTTCTGGGCACCACAATATAAGAAGGATATTGACAAGCTGGAATGTGTTCAGTGGAGGGCGACTGAGATGAGCAGGGGTCTGGAAACCAAGCCTTATGAGGAATGGTTGAGGGAGTTTGATATGTTTAGCCTGGAGAATAAATAGGAGATGGAGAGGAGATAGGATATCACATGATGTCACATGGAAGCTGGAGCAAACTTGTTTTCTCCTGCTCTGGAGGGTAGGGCCTGAACCAATGGATTCAAGTTCCTAGAAAGGAAATTCTGATGCAACATCAGCAAGAACTTTTTGGCGGTAAGAGCTGTTTGACAGTGGAACAGACTCCCTTGGGAGGTGGCAGACTCTGTTTCATTGGAGGGTTTCAAGGAGAATTTGGATGTGTTGAGATTCCTGCATTGCAAGGGGTTGGACTAGATGACCCTTAATGTCCCTTCCAACTCAAAATTCTACAATTCTATGAAAATGTTGCGATGAAAACATTGGGTCCATTCGTTTCAGTGGGTCTACTCTGAATAAAAGTTAGTGGAAAACAACTTATGATATGCAAATCATTTGTGTGCATGTGTGCAAATGTAAATATTTTTTGGGATCCTAAGAACTGCAAGTGGGCTTCTGCTTCTGGAACAGATCTTTCTAGACTGTTCTCTACTACAGTAGCATAATTAACACACCTCCTCCAAAAAACATCAAGGGGCTTAATAGGAACAAGATGTGCGGCATGAGGCCTGCGTATGGAGGAGGGGAATCTACTGAAATTAGGACCTCACCCTAGTTATGAGCAGAAGTGTCTTTATTTAAAATATTTTAGTGTTGCCTTTAAGTGAGGTGTGCGTGTGTGTTCCAAGTTAAAATACAATGCAGTACAGCTACAACAATAAAAGTATCAAAACCTGTGTAAATACACTGCACATGGCTAGCATTCTAGAGGTGTGATGCCGCTACAGAAAAGGACATTTCCCTTGTGCTCTCCAATCTTAATTGATCTCAGATAAGGATCTCAAAAGTATTAAAACCAATCTCAAAGTATGGACAGGGTTGTTTGGGTGGAGGCTGACCACTTGAACCCAAATCTCTTCACATGTTTTACCACTGTGCTGCTGTTTTCATGCAATATGTTTAATCTAGCTGTTTGCTTCTCTCTACTTAATTGACTTGATGGAAAAAGCAGCATTGGATGGGAACAGAAAGTCTTTTGAAAACAATTCTGAGGCCTCTGAGACATGATACAGTTGAAGCGTTCTCTCCCCACCCCACTTTTTAAAGCCCTCTTTGTTTACAGTTCTGTGGCTATAACTGGAGAACTAATAAATGCTACTATGCCCCATTCACAGTATGCAATAAATGGAGGATAACTTGTGTATGAGAGATTACATGAGCTGTAAGTCTATATGGGAAGTGAAGGGGAAATTATATTAGAATGTTTTTAAATGATGCTGAACGTTAATAGCTTCAGTTGAGAGACCAGTTGAGCTAGAGAGAACTGTGTGTGATACTTACACTCGAAATGTGGAAGTGAAAATACTCCACAGTATTAAGTTGAAAGGAACCCACTGGGCTAGATTATAAACAGAACTAAAATGTGTACTGCATTCCTGTGATTGGACTGCAATTCTATACCGAATTTTCTAGGAGCACCAGTGGACTCAGTGGAACTTAATTTTGAGTAAACTTGTGTTGTACTATGTAAGCTCCCACTCCCTTTCAGTGGATTGTATTCAGCTAACACTCAGAGTCTATGGGTTATGTCCCAAGGCACCGCGTGTGTTGGTGAAATTGTGTATACAGTCATACCTCGGGTCAAATGTGCTTCAGGTTGAGCGTTTTCAAGTTGTGTTCCACGGCGACCCGGAAGTAACGGAATGGGTTACTTCCGGGTTTCGCCACTCGCGCATGCGCAGACGCTCAAAATGACATCATGCACAGAAGCGGCGAATCGCAACCAGCACAGACACGGGTTGCGTTCTGCTCAGGATGCGAAACCCATTGAAAAAGCTGGCAAACACCCCACCTCCCTTCCGCCCTTTTAGTGATGTTTCAGTGACATCCTTCTGACATTTCCAGGTCACTTCTGGATTTGGTGTGATGTGCGTATACACAGTCACACACATACTGAATCCATGTCATGGGGTGGGGCGGGGCCTGCCTGTAGAGTTGTTGAAATTAATGTACCTAAGTTAGTCATGATCATTTATTCCATTAGGTTGGCTCTGAGTAGACGTTAGCTGAATACCTGGTGCTTTTAAACTTATATTTATTGGATACATGTCTGTCCTGTTAAAGAGTTTCTTTCTATGCTGCCTTTTGGCCCAAGAGGCCCCCAAGGCTAGGAATGGGTCACTTGGTGGAGCCAGAGGTACAGCAATAGCTTCCTGGCAGCAATGGTGCTGCTGCTTACTAGAAGGGATGAGGCTGCAGGAAGGTCAGGGCTGTGCAGGTGCAAAGCCACAAACTCTTGGTTGGTTCTGCTTGTGAGCTTACACTGCCCCTTTTGTACATTTTAATTTGGAGGATGGCCAAGCAGCAGGGTCATTGAGGTAGATAGCGGTGTTGCTAGAGGTGTTCAGGTCTTCGGTTACAGTGGTACCTCGGTTTAAGAACAGCCCCGTTTACGAACTATTCGGTTTACGAACTCCGCAAAACTGGAAGTAGTGTCCTGGTTTGTGAACTTTACCTCTGTCTAAGAACAGAAACCGAACGGTGGAAGGGCACTGGCAGTGGAAGGCCTCATTAGGGAAAGTGCGCCTCAATTTAAGAATGGTTTTGGTTTAAGAGTGGACTTCTGGAATGGATTAAGTTCATAAACCGAGGTACCACTGTATTAAAGATTTAAAGGTCAAGAAAAACACTGTTGTCCTTTTGGACTTGGAGTTTTTTGGATGGGTCCAAATCTTAACATCTGTTGAAACCTCTGCTTCCTCCTGATTCAACAAAAAGTCATACAGGTGTTAGTGGACTACAACTCCCATGATCCCTGGCAATTGGCCATGCTGACTTGGGCTGGTGGAAGTTGACCATGTTCCCCATCTCTCAGATGTTGCTTTTTATGCATAGATCTGAAAATGTTTTTTTTTTTTTAGTTCTATTTGTATGTTTTGATGTACACATGGATACTTATTGTGCATGCTTGTGAGTGTCTCTGGTCAGGCTCGTACACAGGAAACAAGTCCCAACTGGAAGGAAACCAGCTGGGGAGTGGGGCGTGTGCAAATCAGTATCACACATCACTGCTCAGATAAAACTGTTAGAAGAAAATCACAACTATACAGGTATTTCCTGCAGAACGGGCATGCTTTCACCAATAATCTAGGTAAACCTACTGTGAAGTGCTGCTTCTATATATGTATAAAAGTGTAGGACTACACAAACAAAGTAGACGTTTGCACTAGACAATGATTTGTTAAATCTAAAATTTTCATTTTTGTAAGCACAGTTTAATGTCTCAAATTGTTGATTAATTAACCTGACATTTTGAAAATGTGCTAGCCTGTACTTTCAGGCCAAACTTGTATTTTGAGATTGTTTTGGAACTACAGGTACTTATTCAGTTTTTCATCCTGGATAGAAAAGCAAAAGGTTCGCTGGCTGAATACCTCTGTTGGTACAGAGTTAAGCACAGTTTTAATGCCAAAGTGTTCTAAAGTGAAGCAGATATTCTGCCATTTTATCGCAGGATGTAATAGGGGGAAAAGGAGGGACATTCTGGACTGTATTTTGGAGGCAAGCACTAACTTCTTTCTCTTCATGTGTAAAAAAACATTGCAGGAATATTTCCACTCTTGAGTGCTGCAGCTACCTTCATAAATTCTTTATTCTTAATATTTAAACAGATCATTTCCTGTTTGTTTTGTTTGATTTCATTTTCTTTTACATCTTTCCTTTGTTGAAAGAGCCTTCATAAGACAGTCGGTTATAAAGCTCTATACTGTAGAATGAGAAGTTACTGAAATGAACCTTTTTAACTTTATCTTTGAATGATGCTGACCGATAGTATAGGGGTGTTGTCTTCTACAGTAGTTATGCTCCAACTTTTGCAGGACGGGGGGCGGGTCAGAGAATAGCATCAGAAGACTTTTCCTCAGCCTCATAGTGACTGTGCTGTGGGGTCGCACAAGAATAAATTGTATTTTGAATGCAGTTTAACATATATATGAAACCATTGAGTGCCATTGTCATGGGATTGGGGTGATTTGTCAACAGTATGCTGATGGCACTTTGTTGTATGTCTCCATTGAATTGGGTGGTGCTGTTCAGGTGATAAACAAAGGGCCTGGAGTTGGTCTAGGTGGGTGCCAATAAGCTGTGACTAAAACTTGATGTGGATGTTCTATGGCTTGGTGGTTCCTATGTCTAGGAAATGGGTTCATGCCTTGTTTTGAATGGGGGCCATCCAAAGGAAATTTGGGCCCAACCAAATGAAAATTTCAGTCATTTACTGATGAAAAACAATAGAGGAGAAACATGTGTATTGCAAAAATATATCTAAATGGTTAATCGTTTATTTCAGGTGAAGAAGAATGGGCTATACCAGACCATCAGCCAAGAAGAAAGAAAAAGGCAAGAGGTACCTTAATTATTATAGCCACAGTTTATTCATTACTTCATGAGCTTGTCATCCTTTTATGCTTGCTTTCTGGAGGAAAACTTTTAAAAAAATGTTGTTGTACACTTTTCTGTTCCATTTCTGTGAACTAAATTATAGTAGAAATCTAACTGGGGTTTTGCAGCTTGCATAGAATGCAAGTGGGTGGTATATCTATAAATGCAATAAATAATAATAATAATATGCAAATGTTGTGAACATGCCCAATACCTGAAATAAGCGGTCTCTTCAGCCCTACTCATAACCACCTGTCTGTTCAGTTCTCCGTTTGCTTTCTGAGCTACACTTGTGAAAGGAAGAGCTCCTTCCATTTGCAGAAGGAGTGGAACCCCAGCATAGGTTGCTGCCCGTAGAAAAAATTGGGGAGGTGATTTTCACACTGTCCCAGATGACCCTTCAACCCTCCTGTACAAAATTCTGTGGGCTGCAGGGGATTAGTGGAAATTCATCACCCCTATTCCCATGAGCAGGAATGTTCTGTGTGAAAAATTCCACACATAGGACCTCTTTGTCCTACCCTATGAATGACCCTTAAAAGCTTCCTGCTTTCTCCTCCTCAGCCCATTAACGGCTACTGCTGTACCCCTTGATAAATGTGGATAATCTCCTCTAGCTGTTATAGGTTTGATCTGTCACCTGAAGAGGGCTGACTCTCAGATCAGCACTGCCTGTTCAGGGAAAGATCACAAGGAAGGACCTGAAGATCCTTCTGAGAATCAGTCCAGTCTACGTGTGTACTGGGAAGTAAATAAATAAATCTGCTTTTGGTTGCACCGTTAACACTTGCTAGGTAACAGCCAGAAGACAGGGCAGTTTTCTTCAGCTATACCTGAAGGAGCGTCTCCACCCCCAACCATAGCTGTCAACGTTTCCGAATAGGATTCCTCGCAAGAAAAGGGAAAAGTTGACAGCTATGCCCCCATCATGCAGCCTGGACACCGAGGTCCAGCGCCAAGGGCCTTCTGGTGGTTCCTTCACTGTGAGAAGTGAGGTTACAGGGAACCAGGCAGAGGGCTTTCTCGGTAGTGGTGCCCACCCTTTGGAACACCCTCTTATCAGATATCAAGGAAATAAACAACTATCTGACTTTTAGAAGACATCTGAAGGGAAGTTTTTAATGTTTGAAGTTTTATTCTGTTTTTTTTTAAATAATATTTATTAAAGATTTTCAAATATAACAGAAAAAGAAAAACATCCAAATTTTAAACCTTATTTTCATTGGCATCTTTCCAGGACTTCCCCTCCCCTCCCCCTCTTGTATTCCAATTCTTTCAAATAGATTCAACAAATTCTTACCCCAAATTTTAAAATTATTATCATTGGCCCAATTTTTAAAAAAATATTTTCCCATCCCCTAAAATCGACCTGTTCCCTTCCACGAGTTCCCTTCTTTAATATGCAATACAGATTAAGATAAACAGAAAGATTAAAAAAAAGAATAAAATGTAATTTAACACCCTTTGGATTCCAAATTTCCCTCCCCCCTTTCCCGGTTGCGTTCCCAATGTCCATCAATGTCTACTGTCATTCTGGAGCTCCACAGTCCTTCACCAGTCCGCTTTGCCGTCTTTTTATTAGTCTTTGCCATCTTTTGGTCATCTTTGGTTTCACATGTCCAATCTTGGAAGGAGTCTATCTTCCAACTTTGTCCAGTTCTTGTTATTCTTATTGTTCTTGTTGTTCTCTCTCCTCCTCTTTTTTTTCCCCCCTGCTCTCCTGCACAAATGTTCTAATTCCAAAAAGCTTCTAATTCCTCTGCAGAGGCTTTGTTATTCAGGAACAAAACATTATGTCAAGTCCCTTCCATTCTTCAATAGATAAATCTATTGTGTCCTTTAGTGTGTAGACCTCTGTAGACAAAATAGTGTTCCATTTCTGCAGTTTCCCAGGCGATAAAAAGTCCTATTCAAATTCGATGCCAGCAATACTTGTAGTGTCCCACAGCTCCTCTAGAGGGATTATAGTAACTCAGTTTTCTTCCCGATCACACCCAACAGTCAAAGTAACTTATTATTCCTTGTTTTAAACAATTTATATCCAATTTGTAACAAATGTGAAAAGCAAAGTCCTCGTAACAAAGTTCTCTTTTTGTTCTTCCGCTTTGACAGCTCCTTTGACAGCTGTCAAAACCTCTATTTCTCCTCTCCCGGCGCTCTTACTGATCGCTCCCGGGGTTTCCGGGGGGGGGGGGGGTTGCATTTTAATTCACATTCCACTTTTCTCCTCCAGCCCAGTCTTATAATTTTCCATCGCGAAGTTAATAACTTTATCAAAAAAAGGTTGCACTCGATCTTAGTTGTCAAATCCTTTGCTTTAGCTCCTCTACAACAGGGGGGAGGCTGACTTCCTTTTTGCACCTCCCCCGCTCACTCCGAATTTAAATAGAATTTTTCCCCTTTTTTAATCCAAGTTCCAATTACTCACGGGTTATTCTTTTAAAGACCAAATTTTCAATGGAAGAAGTCAGCGCTCTCCGTCGAATGGCATGCGGCTTCGCTCGGCAGGGGAAGCGGAGGACTCACAGCACCACCACCCCCTGTCACCCGCTCCGCAGCCTTTAAAAAGGCTCCTTCGCGGGTCGGGGGGCGCAAACGGTGCCCGCCGAGTCACCATGCCCATGGGTTTCAGCGCCCATGGTTTTTGAGGGTCCCCGCATCGCCGGCGCGGTAGAACCCAGCCCCTGCCGAGCAGGCTCCCTCCGGAGCTCGGAGGGAGTCCGCCATTCGGCGATGGCGCCAACCCGGAAGTCCTCAAGTTTTATTCTGTTTTTAGTGTTCTGTTGGGAGCTGTGTTCTGAGAGCGGCTGGGGAAACTCAGCCGGGTGGGCAGGGTATAAATGAAATAATAATAATAAGCTACAGATCAGGAAAAAAAGAAGCTCACAGAGATACTTATAGGATTCTAGGGAGTGAGATATGTAAGGCCTGTAGAATGTGTGGTAGATTTTTAAAAAACAGGCAGGAAAATCAACTTGAGATTCATAGGTCTTGGAAGACTTTCTGATGAATGGTGGTTATGAGCAGTTTGGCCGTTGAAGGAAACTGGGACAGATGTGGGCCTGGAAACCTTTCCTCTTTGCGGTCATGGGACTTGCTGTTGTCAGTTCCAAATACAATGTGGTAACAAGCAACTGCACTGGTAGTTACCTCTCTTGTGCCTTCGGGGCTCAGAGCAGCAAAGAAAATCACGGTTTCTGTCTAGTGCATGCCTGGATTTCCATTGTTAAGGTAGCATCTCATCCCAACATTAGCTGCCCTTTCATGCTCATCTGGGAAGTGCCGGTCCTCCACTGCCAGCTGCACTCTGCCTCCAATGTTAGCCTGTTGTGCTACATCTGCCATCACCTGCTGTCCACTGGTTTTAACCCTTGCCATCCTGGTTTGTATCTTGTGCTGTTCCCTTAGCCACTTAGCCATTCTTCTTCCCTTAGCCATTCTTCTGAGGGCAAGAGGACTATTCCTCCCATTGGCAAGAAGAGATGCTGGAATGAATGCTGTCCCCCCTTGAGCCCCCCACTTGAGGACAGAATAAGTGCCAGTGAGAAATGAACCCATTCTGTCTCGGTAAATCAGGAAGTACCTTCAAGGTTGAGTTTCCCAAAGAGGGAAAAAAGAATACATTGGTGATAGTCAGGGCTTTGGTGCCATTTCACTTAGGTGAGTGGTTTCTTTAAGCTGCAGGCATAGTTAAAGAAATGTCTTTTTAAAGGCAGCTATTAAACGGGGCAGAGGGTGAAATTATTAAGTAAGGTGTGTCCTTTTTTTATAAGACACACACATAATGGGTTGTGTTGGACAATGTGTGTTGTTGCAATTTATTAATGCAACATGCTAAATAATGTACAAAGCCAAGGAGAAATAAATAGGCTGAACTAAAGAGGATGGAGATGGAATACATATCTATCTTCCCAGTTAAACCATTAGCGCATTCTATCCATGATTGCATCTGCTTCTCCAGCAGGGCCACATACAAAGCATTTGTATACATTTGGTCTCTAAAGAGATCCACAAAGCATGCATAAGCTATCAAGCTTCACACATCTGTTTGTATTGATGCCGTGCAAATGAACGATAACTACATTTCACACTGTCACTCATGGGGACTGTCACTTGCCTTGAGTAAGAAATAGTAATTGGCAAATGCATTATCATTCTTCATCTCAGATTAGTGTCACTAGATTATGCATGAGTTTAAACGTTCCTTGTTTTGGTGTTTTGAGATGATCGTTTTGAAGTATTCTGAAATCGGGGTAATCGAAAACTTCTTTTCATTGTATGCTTTGCTAGAATGTATAAGTGTCCAACCCATATCTCATTTTCACTTTCAAAAAACTGCTGTGCCTCGCCTTGAATTTCTTAGCTTGAAAGGAATCAATAAGGGCTGTGATGGAACTGGGAACAAAGAATTCTTAAATATCATTGAAGACGAGGGCTCTGGTGTCCTTTCTCTGAAACACACACACACAAATACACACGCACACAAATACACACACACACACCAGAGCAAATTAGTTACAGAACTCTGCTGCTCTCTTTAGGCAAGCCCTTTCTTCACAATTGCAGCCAAAGCAACAAATTGCCTGTGAGTGCAGCATAAATTTGGGGACAAGATGATTAGTGGGAAGCCTGAGTGATAGCACTGTGGCTTCTTCCATTCCCTCCAGTTAAGTTATACAAAGTAGAATATGTATCATTGCATTTTCCAAGTCATAAGTTGAGGGATTCGTAAAAACAAAACAGCATCCACATCATGATCCCAACTGATACGTCAAAATGTCCTCCCATTGCAAACAACGACGACATGTGAATTTTATTTATTTAAGGTATTTATATACTGCTCAGTCATTAGAATTTCTAACTGGTGGATATAGAAACACCAGATAATACTTTACATTAACGGGGACATGCTATTTAATAAACGTGCAACCAGCTGTTAAGTATGTGTAACAGAAATAATTTCATGGTCTCCTTCCCCTGCAGCTCCATACCCACCCTGTGTTGTTTCCCCATGTCAGATTTCAGATTGTAAGCTCTTTGGGGCCGGGGGCCTGTCCTGTACACTAGTGCACCGGCAGTGTACCACCACACACACTGGTGGTGGTATACAGATAAGTAGTCAAACAATATTTGAATCAAGCCTCCTTCTCAGGTACTCTGTTTTAGGCATTCAGCTGACTGAAGGAAAGAAGCTGGGGGAAGAAGCTGATAGGCAGTGCTGTGTAGGATTTGCCAGAGTAAAGAGAAGAAATGTGGGTTGGGAAGGCTTGTGTGGGAGGCCTGTGTGTGCATTCTGGAGACCAGCCCATCTCCTTTTCAGCCAACTGACCTTTTGCAAAAGTATCTGGCAAAGCTGCTTCTCAGTTTCCACTGCATTCAAGGAGCTGAATCTTCAACTATGCAGGGTTTCTTTTTTCATTAATTGGGGCTTTTGCTTATACAAGGTTTCCTGATAAAAACCACAATTCCCCCCTTATAATGGGGGGACTTTTGCTTGGGCTACAAAGAGCAAACATATATTTTATAAATGGCAGCTTTTTAATTTTTGTAAACATTTGTAGTTGGTGCTATTTGCTAATACTGATTTCTCAAGCACTTTGCGTATAACAGTTACTTTAACATTATTGCCAGTTTTGCTCTTTGTGAGGGTTAGCCTGAGAGGTTGGTCCAATTCAGGCGCAAAGATCTTGATCTGATATATGACCATGGTTTATTGGACCAAGTACAAGCATTGTGGCCACACACAATCCTCCCTTCTTGCATATGCTTCAATGCAAGATTCTTGAAGTTTGTTCACCCAATTTCCATTATATCCAGACTGGGGAAAATGTGTTTTAATCACTGCCAACAAACTATGAAAGCAGGATCTGTTCACACAGGCACTATGCTAAGTTCTCAACTCCATAAATCACAGTTCATTCAAGCGAGATAGTTATATATCTCAACCAGGCCATAAAATCCTGCTCATGACCATCCCATGAACTTCATTGCTTCAGGAGGGTTTTGATCCTGGATTTTCACATCCTAAAGCTAAAATAAGTGACCTGTGTGTGTGTGTGTGTCTCCTCCCCCTTCCCACACGCAGGCTATATTTGAAGTTATATCTTCCGAACATTCATACTTGCTCAGTCTGGAAATCCTCATCCGGATGTTTAAGAACTCCAAAGAACTGGGCACTACAATGACCAAAACAGAAAGCCATCACCTTTTTTCCAATATTGCGGATGTCTGCGAAGCAAGCAAGAGGTAAGTTTTAAACAGAGGTCCTTCCCCTTTATTCTGTTTATGCCTGCCCAGGAACTTTTATACACTTTCAAGTTGTTAAGGGGAGTTCAGATATCCTCCCACACCCATGCTTTGAAAGAATGTGTGAGGGATGCAAGGTTCCATGAGCTTCCCTGTCTACACTTCATGTAGCCGCCGTGTCCTCCGGAAGATCACACATTTGGGCCAATGTGTGAATGGGCTCTGTGCATGTAGAGCCTTTTCAAATGCCATCTGAATGTTCGGATTGTGGGGAGGGGGTGGTCATGACCACTGCATGCTTTGGTCATGTGATGCCTGTGATGCCTTTTGAATCCATCTTGCATTATTACAGTTGGCAGTTATCCTTGCTAATTCTTTCTTAGTGCATTTAGTTCAATCTAAGGAAGAATAAGGGACGCGTGTTAAATCCTGTTGAAATCAGTAGGACATAGGCCTGCGGAATTGCATCTTTAAGCTAGGGATTGTCTTGTTCCTTAAAATGGAATGCAATACTTTAAAAATGATTGATCTTTGAAGTCGTGTTGTGATATATATCATTGCCCTGAAAGATATTTTAAGAGATTGTTTTCTTTTTTAAAAAAGGCTGTGTATATGTTGCACATGTCCTTTAACAATAGATTACCAATGCTGTAAAAATTGGCAGGTGATTTCCTGCAAAATCTGAACAATGTTAAAAGCTTTGACAGATTTCTTTAATTAAGGCATTTCTGGTTTGGAATCTCCATATCTCTTCTGGTTTGGAATCAAGCAAAGAGTAGTTTCCAAGCATTTAGAGATGTGTGGGAACAAGATTCACCCAAGTTAAACCCCTGTTGTCAGTGATTCAGTTGCATTACAGCAACTTGAAAAAAATCGTGGTTGTGAAATGTTTATACTTGTTGACTCTCTTGTTTCAAAACAAGTTTGGGGAATTAGTTGTTGCTTCTTTGTGATTAAATTGAGTGTGTATAAATCCCTGTGCATTTCTAATCTTTTCTGGACAGTACTTCAGATTTATTCTTTCTTGTTTTATGGGTCGTTGATGTTTAGTGGGATAGATAGTTTAGGCTGTCATACCAAAAACACCCAGCATAGTAAGCCCACCAAGCATTTTGGGACTTACTTCTGGGTAAACATGCATCATCTTTCACTGTGTATTGAATGATACAGCTTAATTCTAGGAACATTATCTTTCTCTTCCCCATACATTACTTGTATTGTTTTATATAGATATGGATATGCCAATTTTTACAGCATTAGTAATCTAGTTTTACAGTATTAGTAATCTATTGTTAAAGGACATGTGCAACATATACACAGCCTTTTTTAAAAAAAGAGTGCTCTGATGGTGTTTCCTGCTTGGCAGGGGGTTGGACTCGATGGCCCTTCTGGTTTCTTCCAACTCTATGATTCTATGATTCTATTTGATGATTCTATGGAAGATAAGAATATGAAAATTAATATGTGATTGTTATTAGCCTTTGAGTAGTGGATGCATGTCTTGTGGTGGAAAAAAATGGTCACATGAAGTCCCATCATTTTAAGGCATAAAACCTGTTTATGCCAGGTGTCCAAAACTTGCCTTAATTTAAATCTACTCAATATCTCTGAGGGTTTTTATTTTGTTTTTATTGTATTTTGTATCACAGATGTATTTGATGCCCTGGGCTACTTTGGGAGGAAGGGTAGGATATAAATTTGATAATTAGATAGATAGATAGATAAATATACTGTCAAGTGTCTCCATCCATAGAAGAGAAGCAAGACACTACTTAGATATTGGAGGAAACACAATAAATTCCAAACAGTTGATTCCTGCGTTCTCAGTCCCAGGCTTTGCATATTAAGCCGCACAGCATCCCATAACTTTATCTTGCTACTCTTGTCTTTCCTAAGTCCAAATATTTTGCGTTCCTGTTTGACTTGCAGTTGAACTTCATTAGCTTAATGTCGCTGCACTATTTATTTTTTTCCAGTGCCCTGGCTGCAGCCAAAATGGCTCTCTTGTTCTAAGAGCAATTTTTCATCTTCACAGCTTTCTCCAGTGTTACTGTCATCAAAAGAAATGGCAGAAGTATGGTTTGCTGTAGTGTATTTAGTGATATGTAGCAAATATAATAGATGCCATTCGTGAAGAACGGATCAGTGTTTATGCTACCCAATACCAGTATTTAAAAAGTCATTATCATCCTAAAACAGTCTTTTTCCAGCTGGTGCCTTACAGATGTTTTGGATTACAGCTCCCATCATCCCTTTCCGTTGGCTGTGCTGACTTGGGCTGATGGGAATTGTAGTTCCAACATCTGGACAGGTAGAAAGTTGAGGAACACCGGCTGCAGTGCTGACAATACATTGGCATTTTATCTGTCATTTCCATAACATCCTACACTACACTATGCAAAGTACTTCACACTCTTTATCCCCAGAAGAACTATTGATTGTTCTGATTTTACAGGTGGGGGACTGAAGCTTAAAGTAAGTGAATTAGCTAGAGCTGCCGATCTGGTAGTTCATGGCTGAAGTAGGGCTTGAACATGGATCTTTTTGTCTGCCAGATGATAGAGATTCCAATGGTAGAGGTCAGGGCTCTGGTAGTACAGTGGAACTGTGGTTACCAAACGCCTCCGTAGTTGAATGTTTTGGCTTTCGAATGCTGAAAACCCAGAAGTAACTATTCCGGTTTTTGAACGATTTTCAGCAGCCAAATGTGCTACGCAGCTTTCATTTTGAGTTTCCCTATTGTATTGAGGCTTCTGTATTGAGTTTTCAGTTAAGAATGTTTCGGTCTTCCGGAGCGGATTATGTTCAAAAACCGAGGTTCCACTGTACCTGGATGGGTGACTGCCTGCAGACTGCATGATGGAAGAAAGGCGGGATATAAATCTTAGAAAATAAATAAATATCACAATTCATGAAATTTACACTGATGTGAAATGTTCATACCATCCGTGTTAGGTGGCATGATAGTTTCATGACTGGGCTATTAATTGAATATGGTTATTTCTCTTTTTAGATTATAGGTTTTGTCTTGGTTTTATTTGTTTTCTCTGGGGGTTTTTAAGATCTGTATTTCTGTCTTTCTGACATTTGTTTGGGTATACAAAGTAATGTGAAAGTAAATAAATAAATGTAAAATCAACAAAGGGTGGTGTTGAACTACATTTTACTCAGAGGCAGATTTATTGAAATTCATGGACCTAACCAAGCCATGTTCATTAATTTCACTGGGTTTACTCTGAGTAAAACAGTTGTACTGTAAATGATTTTAATATTAATTTAAAACAATGTGAATAGAGATAAATATTTGCTCTTCTTTCTCAAAATACTGAGACTTATGGTCACTTTCAGTAGATTCCAAACAAACAAAAGGAAGCTTTTCTACGTGGTTTACATAATCAACTTGTGGAAATTGTTACTGCAGGGCTATATAGAAACATTAAATTGGAAACAAAGCCCATATTCCACAGCATCCTATGTTTTCTCTGTGACTGCTTGATTGACAGTACCATATAAGACCAAACGTCTCATTATTACATAACAAAGAGCCCCTTCACCTACCTTGCACAGAAAATTAGCCTTTTCTGTGAAATACAGAAAAGGATATGATATGGTCTAAGTACATCAAGCTCTCTAGTTGCAACAACTACAGTATAATATTTGTCCTCAGGCACTGACTAATGCTGCAGTGCTTAATCAGTTAAGTTACTGTTTACCTTTTCTTAGTGGAAACTTGTTGTACAGGATAACATTTCATTTGGCATCTTCCGTAAGTGGACAGTTACCTCATTGTGCCTTATCAGTTCATCTCTGTCCTACCCCAGCACCTAACTACAGAAAGACGGTGTTTGCTTTTTTGAAAGGAAATACTATTTGTCCAAGTCATTAGGATCTGTGAAGTTTTTCTAGGTAGCCCATCAGTTGTTAACAAAATATGCAGATGATGGGGTCCAGAGAAGGATTCTTCTTAGAATAAATTATAAGCTCAAACAAAAATGGCAGATCCCTGGCCCTGGCCAGTTTAGCACTCCGAGGACCTGGGCAAGTATACCTGGCCGCCCTACTCTCTGCATGGGTTTGCTCTCCTTGTTTCATGACCTAGCCCTACTTCGGTGACTTGGTGGAAGAGTCTTTTACTCCCTGATTTGGTCTTGAACCCTTTTTCTAAGGAGGACTGTGTGCTGACCCTTCAGCTCATGGGTGTTGTGGATGCTGTGTGTTGTGTAGGCTCTTTTCCTTTCCTCTGTGTTGTGCTCTAAAACTGCTTGTGAACAGCATCAGGAGATGCAAACACCAGACCTGTATTCTAGCCTGGGTAGTGGCAATAGCAGGGTTGCTGCTGGCTAGGTCACTGCAGCTTACGGAATGGGGGCTTTGTGGAGTCACTTTGTATGTTGGGTGTTGTGATGCAGGATTTGTGTGCTGGTGGCATGTCCTCATTGTTGTGTGGCTGTTGTCTTCGTCTGGCTGTGGGCTGATTTTGGCCATTGTTGCAGGCACAGATAAGTGAGCTTTATTGATGATGCTGTCTCCCCCTCCTCAATTAATCTGCTGTTTGGGGGTTTGCTGTTTGCGGATCCCCCTCATATTCCCCCTTTTGGTTGTAGCTGTAGTTTGGAGTGCAGGATTGCTAACTGTCTTATTTATTAATTAAATTTATATAGTGCCCTTTCTTCCAAAGGACCCCCGGGGAAGCTACCAGAGTACGGGATTGCTCAGTAGTGGCTAGCAGGGAGGTACATCACTGCAGATCCTGACTTCCTTCTGGTGGCATTGCTGCTGTGTACCAGAATGGTCAGAGGGCAAGGCATAGTGGCTATTTTGAGGTCAGAGCAGTTCAAGCACATTGGTGGAACCAATTAGCTCTGACCTTGCTATTGCTCTGCCCTGTCCCTCATTGCTCTAGCATATGTAATTCTCCCCCCCCTTTTTTTAACACAATGAAAGTACTTTAAATATTTTTAAATTAGTATTTTTTGTCTGCTTCCAGGTAGTTTCAGTCAATTCAGAGTGAATTTAGCAATTCCTGTTTAGGCAAGTGCTTTATTCTCTTTCACAATAATCTCCCAGCAAAACAAAAGCGGCGAGCTTCCCTCCTTTTGGCTCAGTTCCAGTTTTAACTTCAGTTAAATTACACCTGCGATGTCAAAAATGAAGTGTCCAAAACAATTATGTCTTGTATATTTTCTTTTGCACAAGTTATCCACGTGTTGAGGTTTTGCTTGTGCAGGGGCCAATAACTATCTTGCTTAAATCAACTTGGTGAGAGATTAATATTTAGCCATGTGTAGTGGGTTGGATGTTTGCTTGGGGTTTGAAGCGTTAAACTTGACACACTTACTCATTGACCTCCACTAAAGATTTTTTTTGGTATCTTGTAAAGAAAGCAATGCCCAGTGGTGGGCAAGAAGGTGACAGATTAAATTTAATCTGAATTAAAGTGGTGCGCTCCTTTCTAAGCGTACAGTTTAAACTGGGTATTTGGAACCTGTGGCCCTCCAAATATTGCCGGACTCCAGAAAATCAGTCCTAGCTAACTTGGCCGCTAGCCAGGGTTGTAGTGCAACATCTGGAGGAAAACAGGTTCCCAGTCTCTGCCTTAAAAATAAAAAGCTTCAATGGTGTAGCTTAAGGTATGTCAACTATGTTTGCTTCCACAGGCATGATTGGCATGTTAAACTCTGCATGTTAATGTGGTGATAGAATCACCACTCAGTAGTTTCCTGAGCTTGCAGCGATGCTTCTTCACCCTGCAAGGACTGGAGTTGCCTCTAAACAGATAATTACCATTGCTTCTTTCAAATGCCTGCTTTCCCCTCAGCACTCCCTTTCAGTCTCTCTAGCCTTTTCATGTGCTTCCCATACTTACTATTCTTGACAGTAAGCACTGTTACAAATCTTTTTCATATATCTTTTAGGGAGCAATCCCAGGTTTCCTGGAGAGGGCAACTGTGGAGGCTGCTGAACTTTTCTGTTGTCATCAGACAGGGAGGCAGTCAGTCAGTCGGAGAAGGAGATTCACTGCTTCTTGATTGCTCGGGGTTGAATGGAGCCGGTGGCTTCTGGAAAACCTTGGTTTTCCCTGACAAACCAGCCAGAAAACTTTGCCAGCTCTGGAGTGGCATCATCCGTTTACCCTCATTGTGGTAAATGGAAGGGGAATTAAGAAAAAAACTAGAGGTGGAAAAGCAGTTTAACCATCATGAACTCTCCCTCCTCAGATCTCCGTGGTTTTCTCTGTTTATATTTCTGCAGTGTCCTAATTCTACTTAATAAGATTGTCAGCTCCATTTAAACAGCTAAAGTCTAGTGTTGGTAGTTTATCCAAGACTAGTGAATGTTACATGTGGTTGGTAAGCTAACCATGCTATTCTAGCTGACCATTCAGTCTCAGTGACAAGTTGCTGAACTATTTGCAAAATAATCAAAGAGTTATTAATTATTTAGATAATGACTGTGCACCTTTTGCACGGATGTTTTAGTTATATAATTATTTCACATTGTAAACACAAACGGGCACATACACCATGCCAAATGTGCCATGTGTTAAGAGGAGAAATAGTAAAAACAATTGTTTCAGTTGTTTACTAATGTTTCTGGCTTGTAATTTTGTGCTTCCTTTGAAAACGTTTCAGAGCGTACAAAGGTGTACTGACAAAGGTTATTATGTTTTATCAAAGTGCTTTCAGTAAGGATTAGGATTGCAATACGATCATGTGTCGTAAAAGAAAAGCTTTTGTCACATGGTGAAAAAGGTTGTTATGGAAACCAGCTCCGTCTCCATTGCTCTGTTACTGGGAACAAAGTTCAGAAAAACCTCTTGCTTTTATCCCATTTACTGTGTAATATGTACAGATGAGTCCTAGGAATTTGAATCCATGCTTTATCTAAGGCAGAGAATTTAGTAGCTGCTGTACCTAGTACCTTTTTATGGTTAGGTGTGTGTTTTTAAATAACACTTTCGTTGAGCCACTTTTAGTTTTCTAAATTGAGCATAACACCAGTCAGTTACAACTGAATTGTATAAGTGGTATGGCATGAAAGTAGATAAATATTCCATTCCTGTTAGGTTTCGATATGTATTGTGAAATATGTCATCAGCTGGTCACGTTAAATATATTTGAAAGAATGCAGCCTTCGGTGTAACTTTGCCAGGTCTTCTTGCATTGATTATTTTTTGGTGCATAAGAAGAATCTCTTATCAACTGGAACTGAATGGAATTTAGTGTTCATTAAAAAAAAAAAAACACCTTGTACACTTTCGCTTTGACCCTGGAATAGAGATTTGGGTGCAGAAATAAGTTTGTGTATACAGGCTGTATTAAATTTGGGTCTTTCAACTGAATTTGTAAAAAGGAAGCTATTTGTGGTCGTTTTGTAGAACTTAAGCGTTGTACATCGTTAGTGTATAATGAGAAGGCTGCTTTTTTCTGTGTGGACTGTATTGTAGAGTGTTGCAACATAAGAGGCCCACATGAAAGCAAGGAAAAAGAGAATTTATAAACAGAGCGAAAGTTCACCAAAGGTCTTGGAAGAAAGGTTGACAGTTTTAATCAGTTGTTATAAAGTGTATGAAGTTACAACAAATGCCAACCTGTTTTCAATTTCTTTTGAACCAAAGTTTCCATTCTGAAGCCCATCACTTACCGTAGTTCACCATGTGCTTTGGACATGTCCGTAGCACATGACAGATGACTGGTGACAGGCAACCAGAAATAGTAGACACCTGGTTCTTGCAGAGTATTATACTCATGAATGTACCCTTTTGAAAACACTTGTTTTTATTTTTGTTGGCCCTAAACTTCCTGTTAGGAACTGAACTCCCATAAACAGCTTCTCTCAACAGTACCTTTTAAAGATGGAGCCACACAGTATCATGGGAGTGGGAAACCTATGGACCTACAGATGTATACTCTGATACTGTAGCCCTTCAGATCTTTCTGGACACCAGTTCCCATCAGCCCCAGCTTGCATGGCCAATGGTCAGCAATCATTTGACTGATATGATTGCTGGCTGGGGCTGATAGCAACTGGTGTCCAGAAAGATCTGGAAGGCTTCTAGTATCAGATGCCAAAAATGATAGCTCCCTCCCTCTCTGTAAAATTCAGATCAACTTTACCCGGGTGATTATAAAGATGCACATTTTCTTCCTCCTTTTCTGCATCATTATTTGGAGGTTGACACTGGAGGACATGTGAACAATAGGCAACGAAAGTGCTGCAGGGGTTTCCCAGATGGGTTACACAAAATGGGATGCATTATCACCAGCAAACTCCAGTATTTCAGAGGGAGGGCTAGATACAAGACCCATAACAGCTTTGCTTGCTCACCCAGTTCATATGCTGTAGAATGACTATGACATTAGTTGTTAAAATCCATCTCTTGTTCAGAAACAGCATACCATGGTCCAGTGGCTGACACAGCCCTCTTTACTGCAGTGGGAAAAGTTGCTCCAAAACGTTTTAGATACTGCAGAGATAAGTTTGTGAATGTGGAGTCTTGTGCATGCATCTAAGATCTTGTTTATGCAAGGAAATGCTGGATCAGAACCATGTGCTTCAGCGTTTCTGCTTTAAGTTGCATTGGACCCAATGAAACACTGAGGCCTCTGCATTGGTGTTAATTGAAAAGAACTTGCAGAGCAACATATTGACTCCATAGTAAAGCCCTTCAGGAAGAGCTGGCTAATTAAAGGAGAAAACATTTTCAGAGAGACCTCACTTTCTCATTGGGCAAGAAAGATTGATTAAAACTCAACTTTTCTTTGAGTAGTGAGAGCAAAAGAGCCGTGTATACATTTTAGATGGGTCAATGGAGCATCATGGGAATAAACAGAATGAGTTAGGTTAGATTATTGCACAGCAGATATTTATTTTAATGAGGAGATAGATGGGAAAAGAATATGCTGTCATGAACTTGTTTAGTTTAAACTTAAATTAATCTCATAACCTTCTTAGTGATAAGAGGAAAGCACTTAAAGGAATCCCTTTGCATTGTTAAAAGGGCTTTAGACTCAATTTTAAATGGACCCATAACCGTTATTACGATATCTTATCCCCAACCAAATTGCTGATCTTTCCTGTGAGGAAATATATGAAGCTTTATTTTAGCTTTACAGATAAAAGGTTTATGTACATTGTTGAACTATTAACCAATGTTTAGATGCACCAAATTACTTTAAGAGAAAAGATTATTTATCCTGTGCTTTCCTGACTTAATCTCAACTTCCTACGAACTGCTCCTCTCTGAAGACATTACATAAATTTTATAGCCAGAATAGTTGTGCTTTAAATTCACAATTGTTTGAATGTCAAACATGTCTTTAGATCATAAAATGTCAAATAATGAAACCAATTTCTTCTCCAGTGTAAGCAAATTTTTGCCAATAGAGCATATGCCGAAGTGATAGTTCAAAACTTTCGGTTGTTTGCTTAAGTCAGGCATGGTCAAATTTGGCCCTCCACCTCTTTTGGGACTACAACTGCCATCATCCCTAGCTAACAGGAGCAGTGGTCAGGGATGATGGGAATTGTAGTCCCGAAACAGCTGGAGGGTCAAGTTTGGTCATGGCTGGCTTAGATCTACCAAATGCAATCTACATACACAAACAGGTCTCCCACTCATAGATCTGTGGTACTGGAATAGCCTGCTGTCTGGGGTGGCAAGTTGAGTCTGTGTGGTTGGGTTGAAGTCTGTGGGCAAAAGCTGGGAAACGAAAAATTCTGCATAAACAACTGCTCTCATTCATATGGCAGCTTTGATCCTTTGCTACTGAAGCTGCTCTGTATGCTCTGGTAAGGCCATCCTACTACCATTGGGAAATTAGCAAGTCACTGTAGAACTGAAAACAGCAGTACTCTTCTGGAACCCATAAGGTTCTCCTAAATACAGGAAGCTGCCTTATACCGAGTAATAACATGGGACTATCTAGTTCAGTGTTGTCTAAATTGATTGGCAGTGGCTCTCCAGGGTTTCAGATTGGAGTTTCTTCCAGCTCTACCAGAAAACGCTAGGGTTTGAACCTGGGACCTTCTGCTGTAAATCAGATGTTCTACCATTGAGCTGTGGCTCTTCCTTCCAAAAACAGCAGTAATTCACTAAACACAACTTGTGGATTTGGTGCTTGGCTATGCATCATCATCATCATCATCATCATTACAGTCATGGGCAGCAAAAACAGGTCACTGTTCAGCTCCTTGTACTTAATATTTGGCTTGGCGCACCATAAGTTGTGGCTTGCTCTCCCACTATTTAAGTAACATATAAATAGTTGCCCAGGAATTATATATTGATATAAATTCAATTACTTAAAAAACCTACAAATAGCAACATGCAATAAGTAATATAAGAAATAACACATAACCAGATATTTCAAAGATTAGAATCCAGTGAAGCCACAAACCAAACCTTGGCTTGCAGTAACAGCAGTCTTCAAGGAAATAATAGGAATAAATGTATAAAAAGTCCACTTGGCTATAGAGAACAAATTTCATGGTTCTTTTTTACAGTAGCGGAAACATAGGAAGTAGACACATCATGTTCTCTAGATAAGTGCTGTGAAGTTACATTTGAGTGGAAGACTTACATTCAAATTTCTGCATGGTGTTTATATTATTTGAGGACTTTATATTTTCACTGTGAATAAAATAGCATAGAAAGTATGCAACATTTTATAGAAAACATGATTTCATCTCCATTTGGATCTGTTTATCATAAAAATCTTGAATGCATTAGCAGTTCAGTTTATACGATTCATGAATACTTTACACCTTCTATATTTTCATTTTTACATAGAAGCAGTACAATGGGTATATTCCTTGAACCAGAGGCGTGCAAAAATAAAAAATACAATCTGTTTCAGTATGCCATTCATATTCATTGCGACTTTGATATAAATTCATTACAATTTCATTAGTTTTGTAATTCAAATTCAACTTTGCTACATTAGCTATCTTTGTTATACATGGTGTCATTTTTGTACATTTTGGGGGGAAATGGTAACTACCTTTTTTTTCAGTGGGGGAGGACAGTGCACAGAAACAATACAGCGTCTGGAGCATGGGGAGGGGGTGGGTGGCAGCTGCCAGGAGTAGCTACTTGTTCCTGTTGCCACTCAAGGCAGCTAATCTCCCATGCCCATCCCAAATGGTACAAATAAGCAAGGAATGGGCTCCATTCAGTTTAAGCTTTCCTTTATTCAGAATGAATTCATAGTCCTACATTCCTTTTGGTTCAGTTCCTTGTAATGTAGTCAGTGAAATATGTTGGTTTGTCATCTGTATTGTAGTAGGTTATTCATTTATCTTCCATTCTCTCTCTCTCTCTCTCTCTCTCTCTCTCTCTCTCTCTCTCACACACACACACACACACACACACACACATGAACACGAACACCAATTTCTACTGGCAATAAAAGCATATGTATGATTTTCAGAGAAAGAGACAGGTCATGGCTCTGGCATGAGATTCTGTAGGCTGTTCTAGTTATCTCTGTACTGCAGCATATAATTATTTGGTTATGAAGTCACTTAAAGACCTCTTAGCCTTTCAGATAATATACTGATAAATTATGTTTTGTAAATTTGCTCTGTTCCATTTTAGGTTCTTTAGAGAGCTTGAAGCAAGGCATCAGAATAATATCTTCATAGATGATATCAGTGATATTGTGGAAAAGCATACTGCATCAACCTTTGACCCTTATGTGAAATATTGCACAAATGAAGTCTACCAGCAGCGAACACTCCAGAAACTACTGTAAGTAATTGAAGTTGCTATTTATATCATGGGTATGCAATCTTTTTTTATCCTGATGAGCCCATTTCCTTCTGTAAAATCTTCCAGTGGGGCCACATGGGTGTGGTGAGTAGAGCCAAAGGCAAAGCAACAAATGTAAATTTTACGTTTCTACTATTGGGTAATTCCAAGACAAGCAAAGAAGCATTATAAGAGTTCAGCAGCATATTCCAGACAGGCAAAAACACTCAAGGAGGCCAAAAGGTAGGGCAAGTAAAGAGTATAGCCTCAGGAGAGTCCCAGGGACCATATACAGTCAAACCTTGGTTCCCAAATGGCTTAGTTGCTGAACAAATCGGCTCCCAAATGCCACAAACCCAGAAGTAAGTGTTCTGGTTTGCGAATGTTTTTCAGAAGCTGAATGTCCGACGTAGCTTCCACTTGAGTGCAGGAAGCTCCTTCAGCCAATCGGATGCCACTCCTTGGTTTTTGAATGGTTTTGGGAGTTGAACGGACTCCCGGAACGGATTAAGTTCGAGAACCAAGGTACCACTGTAGAGAATTCTGGAGGACCACATTTCCAACTGGGCCTGAAGTTCCCTTTTCCTGATAAATGAAATAGCCCTTTTAATTCAAATGTTTGCAACTTAAAAGGACAAGGTCTGAATTAGGCAATTAATTATTCATAATTCATAGTTCCTTAATATGTTCTGCTTCATTCAGCAGAACTCACGGCAGGAGGTGGGTTGCACTAGCTGCAGAGATCTTGATTTTGCTCAAATCCTGCATTTAATATTATTACTGCAGATTTGAGAGATTGATAACACACACACACACACACACACACACACACACACACACAGAGGAGAGTTCAGATGATAATATTTTGACTTAATATGCCAAAGCACGAACAAGCCCTTTGTCCAAAAATGGCAAGCAAACTCCAAAGTTCTTCAGTGAACTATATTTTACTAAACCGGAAGAAGTTTCTAGTTAATAGCTTCAGAACAAAAGTTGGGATATTTAGTGAGCTTTAAATCATGGTTGAATATCCTTGCCTTGTTCTGGAGCTGCTAACAACATTTTTCCAGTTTGGGTAGAATGGGACACCATAGCTAATGGAAGGAAGGAGTTCCTGGTTTGTTTACTGGTTTAGGCAAAGAGAAGAACGAAGGGTCTGTGCACGTAGGCTAAAAAGTCATTCATGTGTCAGCTTATTGAGCAGAAATTCGAATGTGGCTATAGAGTTGCATGTTCCTTGCCTGTAAATGGTTTCTATAGATGCAAAATGGTACAAGGCATTGGAGGAGTTTCCAGCTGCTGATCCTCAAACCCCATTTCTTCACCAGTCCTTCCTCCTGCTCACCTTTCCCCGCAGCTTCTTGTGAATTTGTCCTGTAACAAACAAGAGAGGAAAGTAATTGAGGAATTTGGTGGATGAAGGACCAGAGCTCATTGGCAGAGCAATGTGCTTTGCAGGCAGGAGGTCCCAGGTACTGTTTCCAACGTCTAAAGATCGGGCTGGGAAGAGACCTCTGTCTGAAATCCCGAAGAGCATCTGCCAGTCATAGTAGACAGTACAGAGCTTGATGGACTCAGTGTAAGGGATCTGTGTTCCTTAGTTCCTATCAGTGACACAGGAGAAGCAGTGCCTACTGTTTCATGATGCATTTCCATGTGTAGAAACAGGAAGCTTCCTTATTCTAAGTCAGACCATTGGTCTACCTAGCTCAGCATTGTCCATACGAGGTTGGGGAATCTTAGGCACAGAAAAGCATTAGCACAGTTTCTGGGAAAGTACCTGACAAATCACCGAACAAAAAATTCATAGGATTCATAAGTAACTTCTAAATTAATTCTCTCTTTAAAATTATTGTTGTTTTTGGTTAGGGCTACAAATCCAGCATTCAAGGAAGTATTGTCGCGGATTGAGTCCCAAGAAGAATGCAGAAACTTACCTATGATTTCTTTCCTCATTCTCCCAATGCAGAGGGTCACGCGACTTCCGCTGCTGATGGATGTAAGAGCGGCATATTTCAAACTGTATATCTGTGTTTAAAGTTGGTTTTAGAAACCATGTTTGGCTGCTGCCACCACCATTTTAGCTCAGCTTTTTTTTTTTTTACTGTTGATTGCCTTGTTGTTAAGAAAAAGTCTAGGTTTTCCTATTCATTTTTGGCATGAGTGTCCATTGCACCGGGTGCCCTGATTTGGACATTGTTAACACCTGATGTCTGCTCAGGCATGTGATCGCTGGTCTGAGGGAGACTTTCTGCTGGGCAGCCTAGGTCCCATCAACCTCTCTGGGATTTAGGTATATTAACTGTGCGTTGGATTGCAGTCATTGTTTTTCCCCCACTCTTGCCAGTAATGGGCCTTACTTCTGTACCTGAATTTGATGTTTCTTTGATGAAGGATGGCTATCAATAGTTACTTGTCATGATGGTCATAACTCCATGCTCAGATGCACCATGCTTCTCAATATCAGTTAGGAACAACTGTGGGACAGGATTATTGCCTGCTTGAGGGCTTCCTATAGGCATCTGGTTGTCCACTGTAGGAAACAAGATGGCGGCCTAGATAGGCCTTTGTCCTCATCCAGCAAAATTCTTTTTATGCTGGGACTGTTTTATTATTAATATTATGGGAATGTCATTACAGTGGTACCTCGGGTTACAAACACCTCGAGTTACAAACACCTCAGGTTACAGACTCCACTAACCTGGAAGTAGTACCTCGGGTTAAGAACTTTACCTCAAGATGAGAACAGAAATCATGTGGCGGCAGCAGCAGGAGGCCCCATTAGCTAAAGTGGTACCTCAGGTTAAGAACAGTTTCAGGTTAAGAACAGACCTCCAGAACGAATTAAGTTCGTAACCAGAGGTACCACTGTATTTACTTGTAAAATACTGAAGCAATGGCTTTTATAGCTGAACGTCGTATAACAATTCTCAGTTTAAGAGGGGAAATTATATGAAAGAAGTTTTCATAGCAGTTTCAAGTAAAAAATAGTCAATTTTAAACCAGTTGTCATATGTCTAAAGTAATGCTCCATCAACTAGGATGTAATTAGGAGAAAGCACTAATTTACTTCTGTGAAAGCACTCTGTTGAGAACTTATGTAAAAGGCAGTCAAATTTAAGAAATGTAAAATATAGTTCTTAGTCATCTTAATTGCTAACATTCCCTTTTTTAAATAAATTGCTGCGCATCAGGGTTTCAGCCTTAACACTTGATGTGAAAACATTGTTTCGTTGAGAGGTGTTTCCCAAAATAAATCCTCATCCAGACACTTCAGAGTATTTAAATTTCATTGCATATAGCATACAGAAAGAGCTGAAATTTGTATTTGTTTAGAAGAAGAGGAACATCTCCAACAGGTACCAGCCATAAGACACTTGTCTGATATAGTAGGAGGGAGTTCAGGTAGGTGCTGCTACAATGAAGGCCTGATTCTGACATCAGAGCTGTATATGGATTTGCACACGTGTACCAGCTCCTTGATGGGACGCAGGTGGCGCTGTGGGTTAAAGCCTCAGCGCCTAGGACTTGCCGATCGAAAGGTCGGCGGTTCGAATCCCTGCGGCGGGGTGCGCTCCCGCTGCTCGGTCCCAGCGCCTGCCAACCTAGCAGTTCGAAAGCACCTCCGGGTGCAAGTAGATAAATAGGGACCGCTTACCAGCGGGAAGGTAAACGGCGTTTCCGTGTGCGGCTCTGGCTCTGGCTCTGGCCAGAGCAGCGATGTCACACTGGCCACGTGACCCGGAAGTGTCTCCGGACAGCGCTGGCCCCTGGCCTCTTAAGTGAGATGGGCGCACAACCCCAGAGTCTGTCAAGACTGGCCCGTACGGGCAGGGGTACCTTTACCTTTACCTTTTACCAGCTCCTTGAACTTAGCTCAGAAGCTATTTAGCAGCCTATGTGATAATTTCAGCTTTGGCATAATTGTGATGGCAATACATTAAACTTTTAAAAGGATCAAGTGTTTCGCAAAGTTGATACCCTCTTTACTTCAAAAACTTTACTACTGTCCCTGCTTAACGATAGAGGCAAAATCTAAACTGCAAAGGTCTGAGTGACTCAGCAGGAGGTGGATCTCCTGCCTCCATAACTCTCTATACCAATCAGCACTAGGTCTGTTCTTCATGAAGACCTTTTCGTTGTAATTAATTTTGCTCAGGTCTGTGTGCCAGCAATTCAGGAATCATTATTCTCTGAACTACATTCCGCCTGTAAAAGCAACATACTGCAAGGGAACTGTTTAATATAGCATTTTGGCTTCTCTCACAAAAAAACATACTACGTCCCCCTTGTCATTAGAAACATATCAGTGCAGGATGTTTGCTTTGGTTCTGCTTTGTTTTCATAGCTTGCTAATGAAAGCAAGTCTACAAAATGTTGATGTAACGATCAGACTCCTTTTACTTTTATGGTGTTCCTCAGAAAGAGAAATTTTTGAATTACACTTGCTATCTCAAAAGTTCTGAATTGCAAATATATTGGTGCTTCACTAATGAAATACTTGGAATCAGTTTCTTGTTAGAGTTGGCATGGGATGGGAAGGAGGCATTTCCATCTTGGAAGTAGAAAGGAAGGGAGGGAAGTGTGTTAAGTATAACTGAAAATGGGGCTTGGGGGACTTCTTCCTGGTTAGAGGTAAGAACATAAGAGTTTGCTGGATCAGGCCAATGGCACATCTAGTTAAGCATCCTGTTCTCACAGTGGCCAACCAAATACTTGTGAGAAGTCTGAAAGCAGGATATGAGCACAAGAGCACCCTGCTCCACCTGCAATTCCCAACAGGTAGTATTCAGAGGCATTGGAAGTATTTGAGGATTTCTAGATAGGTACCATCTGGACCCAGTGATTTGCCAGCTTTTCTTTTCTCCGTTAGGCCTAGAGCTTAATCTGTTGTCACCACTGGGTGCCTCAGACTCCCTTCCTGCAAAAGTTAGTTCAGGCACTGGAATATGCACTGTATATTTCATTGTGAAGACAGATGTGAAGAGTTCATTCAGCTTTTCTGCAATTGTCCTTTAGTACCACCTTTGACTCCCTTGTTACCCAGGGGTCCAACCACTTCCCTTAGTCAATCAGAAGGCAATCCTTCCCTCTTATCAAGTATTGAGACTGAGTTTCAAATGAATGGTAACTCCTGGAGAGAAATAACAACATACATTGCCATGTTCCCATTGGTGCTCTGGGTGGTGGTACATTTTGATTCTTGAAAACGGATCTTGGGAGATCTTTGGCCCTCATTGTGTTGCTGCACTTCAACTCCCATCAGCAATGGCCAATGGCTAGGAGTGATGGGAGTTGCACTTAAGCATCATCTGGAGAGTGAGAAATTCCCCACACATGCCCCGCAATATTGAACTTTTCAGCTTTGTGCAAATGCAATGTGAAATGCCATATCATTGTGGACCTTAATTTACACCCCTCTAAATAGGCTTACTTCTTGTTTCAGACTATTTGCCAGAAAACGCCCAAAGAGTCACCAAAATACGAAGCTTGCAAACGAGCTTTAAAAGAAGTAAGCAAGGTAGGTTTAGATCCTCTGTTCTGTATCCATTGTCCAAACTTTTCGTATAACTTTTTGATGTTTTGGCTGAAGCCCAATCATGCACACTTATTTGAAGTAAGACTTGCTGAGCTCCGTGGACCACAACACCTACGTACATTCCATGCAGCTACATTTCCATCAGAATTACATGAGACAATTCTATTAATGGGTTGTTGTTTTTAAAGTCCATTACAAAGCTGGAAATGGAGAACAACATGGCTCTTGGTGTAAATAATTTTTAACATAGGTTTATTTATGGCTGAAATGCTTAACTAAATCAGTATGCCATTATTGTAATGTCAGTGGCTTGAATCTTTGATGTTCTGAACTGCTTAACCCGGGATAATTGAGACTCTTGTCTGTCCCAGTTGTTCTGGAGAAAGAACAGCGCTCAAGGCTCGTATCTAAAACTCATTCAGCAAAAGCCACTGTTCCACATATTTTGGTACCTGGCAAATTTCCACCATTTGTGGATCTTGAGCCACTTTCAGTGCCACAGCATGTCGTGTGTCTTGTCATTTGCCTTTACTAGTCTCCTGGCTGTGTCACAGCCTTTCGAATGGACCAGTGCCAGCACCAGAAACTCCTTGCTGAATAAATGTAGCAGAGAGAAAAGTTCAGCCGGGAGGAGGCAGGAAGGAAATTCTCCTTCCTCTGAATGAAAAGAGCCAGAAGAGGTGTTGAAGTAAAATTAGAAACTGAAATTAAAGGCTAATGTTACTAATTGTAATTAGTATGATTTTAAATAAACTCAGAACGAAAAGGAAGAGGAAAAGAGTGAGAGGCTTTTTTTAGTGGGTAGGAAATGTAAAGAATGAGGGGGAAAGAAATGTGCATTGCTTTGAGGGAGCGAATAGGGCGCAAGTTGTGTATGAAAGAATGGGAGAAGGAGTTACAGATGAAGGGTAGAAATTTTTAGAGGCCTGTGACAATGGTAAGGGATAAAGGAAAACCGCTTCCCATTGTTAGAGCCCCTGAATCAGCAAATTTTGCCTACACTGGGGAGGCTGAGCCACAGCACCTCCGGAGCAAATGCCACAAGGAGAAGGCTGGTGAAGAATTTATCAATTTCCAATGATGGGTTTAATATCAACAGAATATGTTGTCAGTAACTGCCAGCTGGTTTTTGCCAAACTGTCTTGATCTGCCACCATTTTGTGACTGTTTTAAGCTCAACAACTTGGATCCACCCCAGGTGCCGTTGTGGGTTGCTACGCTACTGAAAGGAGGTGTGGTTTCCCTCCTGCAAGCTGTGAATATACCAGGGTACTCACTACTAGGAAGTATCTGAGTGAATTTATAGAGCCTTAGCTATATTACCTTCTTATGGGCACCCAAAATATGGTGGATTTCAACAGCTGCATCAGTAAAGATGAGCTTCCTTCCCATGCAGCCTGACTTTTACATATCTCACTATTGCCTTGCAATTGTCTCCAGTGTTGTCATGCATTCTCCAGTCCAGTTCTTCACCTTTCATCCCCTTATTTCCTCTACTTTTATTTTTCCTCATTCTACCTTATTTTTCCTCATTCATATATAACCTAAGTAAATTCCCCACAGCTTCCCCCACCCTGCCCTGTTTTCTCCCTTCCCATTTTGCTTGTGGATCAAGGAGTAAGAACAGCGGGTGAAGACGTTGGGATAGTTAATTGTTTATTACAACAACAAAATCAGTAAAACGTTAAGAAAGAAAAGAAGAAAATAGGTACATCAGAATATAGACACATCAGAAGGGCTGGGTTTTTATGTTTTGGATATATGCATTCCAACTTTTTAAAGTTGGGCTTTGCCTAAGGCTATGTGGATTCTGGACTACACTTAAGTCGTTAATATGCAGGCAAATTTCCACTTTTTTAAAACAGTGAGATTTAGAAAGGAAAAAGCAAAAAAATAATGTTACGGGGGTTGGGGGAAGAAATATGGAAATTGGTTAAATCAGATACGGTTATTGAGGGACAAGCTTTGCATGCTGATGTTGCAAGGTAATATTATGCAGGCAATATTGTGAGAGTTAACTGTGAGGACAGCAGAGTGATGTGCATAAAATTCAGACCAGGAAAGAGGAGAAGAAATTCCATTTTCCTTGCCTAGTACTGCTTCACCCTGTGAGGTTGTCACTAAATTATCACTGATAAGCCTGACTTTTATCTTTGGCTCATAAAAAATGCTTCTGATGGCTTGCTAACAGTTTGCCAAATAGTTCTCAGGCAGAATATACCCTTAGGGCCTTTTTAAAAAGTCTTTATCTTCATCTTCTCCAAATTACTCATTACTTGCACTGAATTCATTGGCTGCTAGGGAGAAAATAGCTTAATATGCCTCCTACACACAAAATCGCTAGAAATAGAAATTGCTAACGTAACTGCTTTCTATCACAGAAGCTCCAGGTGGATTCCTTCTCCCCTGAAAATGGGGTAGTGTAGGTCTGTAAAGCCATAATAGGGACGTATATAGAAATCACTTGCTTTATTGCTGTTGTAGCGAGTATTGGCAAAGGCAATAGTGCTCACCATCAATATCTTTCTTAATGATGCTTTTTGTGGAACGATATCTGGGAAACGGTGTGAGTTGATGGCCTACACTATTGTGGTTCAGGAGTTTTGATCATTGCTTTAGGGGGGGGGGAAGAACGAGAGAGAAAATCTTACAAACTTCCCATTCCCACCCCCCCTAAAAAAAAAGTTTTCTGTTCCTCACCATGATTTATAAAAGTATTTGCATACTGCCAACTTGTGTAAAATATCAAGTAAAGGTAAAGGGACCCCTGACCATTAGGTCCAGTAGTGGCCGACTCTGAGGTTGCGGCGCTCATCTCGCTTTATTGGCTGCTTTTCATGTGGCCAGCATGACAAAGCTGCTTCTGACGAACCAGAGCAGCACACGGAAACACCGTTTACCTTCCCGCCAGAGCAGTACCTATTTATCTACTTGCACTTTGAGGTGCTTTAGAACTGCTAGGTTGGCAGGAGCAGGGACTGAGCAACGGGAGCTCACCCCGTCGCGGGGATTCGAACCGCCGACCTTCTGATCGGCAAGCCCCAGGCTCTGTGGTTTAACCCACAGCGCCACCCATGTCCCTAGAATATCAAAGAGGTGTGCAAATACACACAATAAAGCACCACAAAAACAATATAAATTAATCATTAAAATTTAAACAACAGCATAGGCCTGTTGGCATAAAAAGGTCTTCAGGAGACACCAGTGGTATTGCAAGTGTTAGTTAAATGTCCAATATTAATTGCAAAACTTGATTAGGCACCTTTATTTTTAAAAGGTATCACTGGCTTGGTTCATATGTAATTCTAAACCAGGCATCCCCAAAACTTAGCTCTCCAGATGTTTTGGGACTACAACTCCCATCATCCATAGCTAACAGGACCAGTGGTCAGGGGTGATGGGAATTGTAGTCCCAAAAAAACTCAGGAGGGCCGAGTTTGGGGATGCCTGTTCTAAACAATAATGATATGAAGACAATCATGGGCAAGCCTTTGGTTCATGTGCTTCCAGTCGCTTCATGGCTGCACTGGAATAGGACAGCAGAGGGGAAAGTATCCACTTCCATTTTTAAACTAATGGCTGGCTGTTGCTTCATCTGACAAGGACAGACCGGTTAGTTTAAATCAGGAGTAGCCTGTGGGCCAAACCTGGCCTTCTAGGCCTTCCCATTTGGCTCACGAGGCCATTTTGGTGCACCCAACCACCCTATTGCAGATGCAGTGTGGGTAAGTGGGTGGGGGCTTCAAAGGAACAAGCAAGAGCCTAAAGTGGGGTCCTGATTTTTTTCCTTAGCTAGTTTTTTTAAAAAAAAACCACAATGATTCCTCTTCAGATGCAATGAAAAAATCTGGTTGGTTAAACGAGTGTTTCCCAAATTGCGTCTCCAGCTGTTTTTTTGGGGTACTACAAATCCCATCATCCTGCTAGCTAGGTGTAGTCCACAAACAGCTGGAAACACTGATTTGAACCAAGGATCAATGCTTCCAGTCTCCTTTTCATGCTTGCAGATGAGAAGGGAGGGGGAAATGTGTGAACCTGAGGCTCATTCTCATAGTTTAGCATATTAAAATTTAGCATTACTTGGCTTTGTTACCTTTTTTAAAACCTTACTGACTTCTGAAAAACACACAAAAGTGGCTGTGAGTTGCTAATGTGGCTTATATGTAATGCAACAGCACAAGTGCTTTAACCCACAATGTTTCCTTACTTGAGGTCTTATCCTGCCAAAGTTAAGTCAGCAGGGCTTCAAGGTGCTTAAAATTGACTAGAATGTACCCTTTGTTATCCACATATATTAAAGGAACAGTGGCATTTTACTATGGCTTGGTCCATGTTTCCCATTGCAAGTGTGTCTGAGCAGTAGATAAAAGAATAAATTAACGTCATGGAACAAAGAATGAAATGATGAATACTTGAGTCAAGCTCAGGGTGTATGGAGCACATTGATGCCAACTCTGGTTTCTGTCTTGAAATGCCCCACATTTTGTGTCCAAATGTTTACCTGCTATTCTTTATACTAGGACTGAGGATAGAATTTCACGTTATGAGACAAATAGTCTGTCTTGTAATGCTAATGTTGTGGCTTGCTGGGGGGTGGGGGGGTGCATGGTGCTTGTAGGGGAAAATCAGAGAGTGGGAGAAGTTAAAACTCTCCATAATTTCTTCTTGGCAAATGTCCCTAGACTGTCTTTTTCGTAGCTGTGCTTTGAGACTGGAAGCAAACCTGTTTGAAGGCTGAAAACAGCCCAAGAAGCATATTTCTAGAGAAGAACCAAACCACCCAGTGCTGGTCAAAGATTGTTCCCTACAAATTACTACCCCATATTCATGTTTCGAAAACATGTTTACCAAGGTGACACATAATCAGGGTTCTAAGTTTTGCATAGGAAACATAAAGGAGTTGTGGTTTGTGACTGAAGAGGCAAAGGGAATTGTGTAATGGTAGGGGTGGCTATAGCCTGGTGTTTTCAAAATTGATGTGAATAGCAGTTCTTTTTAATAAAATATAAATTGTTTGCAGGAAAGGCTAATTTGTGATAAGTTATCTGTAAAGTAAGTGTTTTTCAAATCCCTTTGACCGCCCTTTCGCTTTCCGCTGTTCTGAATCTCTGAAAAATAGTGCACTGTAAGGAGAAGCAAGAAAGCTTAATAGATATAAATAACATCAGTTGAATAAAACGTCTTCTTTCCCAGTTGGTTCGCCTCTGCAATGAAGGTGCTCGAACAATGGAAAGGACAGAAATGATGTACACTATCAACTCCCAGCTGGAATTCAAAATCAAGGTGTGATATTTGCCTCCATACTTCTGTTGTGCAAACTTTAACCTTTGCTTAGTTTTAATGATGGGCTGTCACAGCTAGAGTAAACTCAGTTTATTATCTGGGGAATTAGAGGCTGTTGATAGGATGTTCTAGGAGGTGGTAAATAAGTTGATATCCTGAAATCGGCAGTGGTGCTTGAAGCATGCAGATTGAGCAGGAAAATGATTGGTTGTTTTTTTAAACACATACATTCCCTTACCTGAACATTTGCCTCAGATATCATATACAGTCGTACCTTGGATTCCAAACACTGCAAACCCGGAAGTGGCTGTTGCGGTTTGCGAACATTCTTTGGAACCCGAATGTCTGATGCAAATTCTGTGGCTTCCAGTTGGCTGCAGGAGCTTCCTGCAGCCAATCAGAAGCTGTATTTTGGCTTCCAAACATTTTGGAAGTCAAACCGACTTCCAGAACAGATTCCATTTGACTTCCAAGGTACGACTGTACTATAATTCCTATTCAGTGTAATATAAAGAGTCCTGGAAATAATTGTTTTCTCTTTCTGCATGTTTGTTTTTGCTAGTTGAAGAACTTTAATGTTGTGTGTTTAAGACAACACACACACACACACAATGCTAAACGCTTGTACAGTGATACAATGGCAAAATCTGTTTAATTGTAATTAGCTTGAATTTTGGAGTTAATATCGGTCATATTCAGATAATTCAAAAATAATTGGACTTACGTCTACTGAAAGTAAACCATCTGAAATTGACTCAGTTGGATATCACTCATATCCCATTTCAGTGGGTAGTGCCACCCAGACTGTTTCCTAACCTTGGTTAAAATTCTAAATATACAGAGAAACCAGGATGTAGCTTAGTGAGCTAACAGTGGTAAGACTTGTTAGTCAACTTTCAAGCAGAGAGGCTGAAGAGAAAGGGAACCTATTTGAACCATGTTTGCTCCATGCAGCTCCAACACTTAAATGATGGTTAATGCAAACCTGTTTTGCACAGCTAAAAGTTGCTGCAATAGCATAACTGTTTAGTTGGGATATTTCCCATACTCTTTGGAATTTTTTTAAAGATACATACATTTTCTGTTCAAAATCAGAAACATACTTTGCTCATATAGAAGAAAACTTTGAGTCATTTGCTAATCATGGACAAATGAAAACTCTCACTTAGGAGTGGTTGTTTTTATTTTATTTTTAAATGTTATTAGATATTTATTTCTTTTTACAATTTGCAACCTGCCACAAAGCGCTCCAAAGCCCTCAGGGCTGGTTTGCATTATGATGGTGCCTTTTGTTCTTAATGTAAACCAGATTGCGTGATTTATAAATTGTTTGATCTAATTGTGGTATTTGAAAAGCTGAAGTGACTACTTATTTCAGGAATTATTTTAGAGCATTCCTCCTTTCCTTTTGTATTCAGAACTCTAGGTTTGGAAGGAGCTCAGAGTTTATTATAAATGTGCACGCATCTCTCTGGGGGAAGGGGGAAAACATACCACAAAATCTTACTAGGGGCTTAATTGCAATTTCCTTACTTTGTAGCCATTTCCATTGGTTTCTTCTTCCCGATGGCTAGTGAAAAGAGGTGAATTGATAGCGTATGTGGAAGACACTGGGCTTTTCTCTAAAAGAACTTCTAAGCAACAAGTGTACTTCTTCCTCTTCAATGATGTCCTCATTATCACAAAAAAGAAAAGGTAAGAGCTGCACTGGATACATGAGTCTGTTGCACTGGACAAATAGATATCAAAAATAACTGCCTGCTCTCCCTCTTTTAGATATGGATTTAGGGCACATTGTATGGGGCATTCAGGGGAGTAAAGAGAAGAGTACATATGTAATGCTTGAAAGACACGTGGCAACTCATGCAAGTTCCTTTGTACATCTTTTTCAGCCTCCTGCTCTCCTTTAAAATATTTTATCTACTTAATCGGTCTGTGCATTCAACTGGACTTACAGGTGTAAGCTTCAGCCAGTGATGGTGATTGGATGTAAAATTAATCCAGTCATAGATTGCTAGTACATGCCAGAATTGTCTTGTCGATGGGACCACTTTTAGCACTGGGATAATACTGTGTGTACATTTTAAAGAAGAAGATTGCAAATTCTTTGCATACCAGATAACATCATTAAAAGAATTAGATGTAACTCTTAACATCGAGCAAGCAAGCTGAAAGGCATTCGAGCAATGAGATTTACTCAGGTTTAGTACTAAGCATCTATAAGAAGATAAAATGCAGCATTAGACATACTCTGATGGTTCTTTACGCTTGTGCTTCTTGAACTGTGGGTCATGATTTGTTCCTGGGTGGGTTGTGAAATGAAGAATTTCTTTCTTTCTTCAGATCAGCAGCTCCACCCTATTGCTGTAGGACGCCTTTAAGGAAGAGGCGTCATCAAGAATGAAAAAAATACAACATAAACTTTCTCAGTGTCATCTGCTAATGCGATAGGGGCTCTAAAGGTGTAGTTAGTTTGTAAATGGGGTCTTGAAAGGCTGAGTCGTTTTACAGGCAGGTTCCATTTCAAAATGTTTGAGAAGTACCGCTTCAATTGTTGTTAGCGTTGGTGGTTGGTGCATTGTTGTTTTTGTGTCTTACTTCAATGGGGTATTTTATTTGTATTAGTTATATAACCTGAGTCTTTGGAATGGGGTAAAATGCACATTCATGCTGCAGACCTTTATATGTCTGTTCCTAAGTAAGGCCACATGGGATGCAGGTGGCGCTGTGGGTTAAAGCCTCAGCGCCTAGGACTTGCCGATTGAAAGGTCGGCGGTTCGAATCCCTGCGGCGGGGTGCGCTCCCGCTGCTCGGTCCCAGCGCCTGCCAACCTAGCAGTTCGAAAGCACCTCCGGGTGCAAGTAGATAAATAGGGACCGCTTACCAGCAGGAAGGTAAATGGCGTTTCTGTGTGCGGCTCTGGCTCGCCAGATGCAGCTTTGTCACGCTGGCCACGTGACCCGGAAGTGTCTCCGGACAGCGCTGGCCCCTGGCCTCTTAAGTGAGATGGGCGCACAACCCCAGAGTCTGTCAAGACTGGCCCGTACGGGCAGGGGTACCTTTACCTTACCTTTAAGTAAGGCCACAGAGGAAAGACGGTGGGTTTTCTTTTAAAGTCATTAATTTAACACACATTTTTTATAGTTATGTAAATTCGGGATGGCTCTGAGACTTGCTGTGATTTCATATTTTTAGGCTCCACTACTAAAGTGGGGAAAGCAGAGGGAGCTGGAAGCTATTTTGATGCCACATCCTTTGAGAACAATGGGAGGGAACTTCAGCATGCCAGCTCCAAGGCTGACATAATTATCTCCCTTCTTGGTTCTACTGACATTGGCACCACAATGCCAATAGGTCAATGGAGGTTTTCACAGCAGCTGGAAGAAAGCATCTTTGAGGCTGGACCTCTCTCTGTGCCTTGAGAGACACAGAGAGCAATCTGATGCTTCCTTTTGCCTCTGGGATGTCCTCTCAGGGACCCTAGGGGTTCAGGGTTAGAGACCGGTAGCAATTAGATGCAGTTAGCTGCTTACCTGGAGCGAATAGCAATTGATTCATGTCAGGAAAGTGAGTGGCATCATCTCTCACCTGCCACACTAAACTTTCTTTGGTCCTGAAAGTACAAAGCTTGGAGATTGTATCCAGCCGCTCACACAATGGGACTTTCCTTTCCTCTTCTCTCCCTGCAAACCCCCTAAATCTGCTCCAGAGGGTCGCCCAACTGGAAACGGAAGTCTGCTGCGTGAGCAGAGGGTTGCTGGACGCAGCCTTCATTTGGTTTTAATCAACAGGAGAAAACAGCTGCAGTAGTGATATCTGCTCTTCCTGGCCCAGAGATTGGACACTGAACAGCTGTCACAGCTGCCTTTCTCTCCCTTGAGGGACCTGGAGAGGCAGCTACAGTAGCTCACACTTACTGTTTCCCTGGACATGAATGCTAAGATGAATGTATAAGTAAGGATAGTTCAAACAAGATATGTGGGGTGGGGCTGTGCAAAGGGTTTGGCTAGAAATAATATAGCATTCATTCATTCATTCATTTCTCTCACACATAGTCACTCACTCACATACATATGCACAAAGAGAGAACTCCAATATATTAGCAAAATGGTTCTATATTTTTCTTGCGTATTGAATTTTGTACACCACTTTTTGGTAAATATTAAGTGTGCTATAAGTGTTCTTCAATAACGATTTTAAAGGAACCAGAACACAAGAGCAGCATCCTTAAGAGAGTTCTAAAAAAAACATTGGAAACTAATAACTCTACGTGGGGCTACCTTTGAAGGTGACCCGGAAACTACAACTAATCCAGAATGCGGCAGCTAGACTGGTGACTGGGAGCGGCCGCCGAGACCATATAACACCGGTCTTGAAAGACCTTCATTGGCTCCCAGTACGTTTCCGAGCACAATTCAAAGTGTTGGTGCTGACCTTTAAAGCCCTAAATGGCCTCGGTCCAGTATATCTGAAGGAGCGTCTCCTCCCCCATCGTTCTGCCTGGACACTGAGGTCCAGCTCCGAGGGCCTTCTGGCGGTTCCCTCACTGCGAGAGGCCAAGTTACAGGGAACCAGGCAGAGGGCCTTCTCGGTAGTGGCGCCCACCCTGTGGAATGCCCTCCCATCAGATGTCAAAGCGATAAACAACTACCTGACATTCAGAAGACATCTGAAGGCAGCCCTGTTCAGGGAAGTTTTTAATATGTGACATTTTAGTGTATTTTTTATCTTTGTTGGAAGCCGCCCAGAGTGGCTGGGGAAACCCAGCCAGATGGGCGGGGTACAAATAATAAATTATTATTATTATTATTATTATAACCGGGGTGGGGGCATAATTCCATAGGGAAGGTTATGTTGGGCAGAGAGCTATGCAAATGCAGAATCATATTTTCCAAAGGAATGCAGGCGAAGAATCCTTCTGTGAAGTATGAACATACTTCTTTAGACCTGGTTGGCTATGTATTCCCCACCCCCTCATGTACTCAGTTATATTTTGTCTATTTTACAGCAGTTTTTTTTTTTTTAACAATCATTCAGGCTGCTCTGCATCCTCATTAACAGCGAGACAGCTCCTGTCAAATTGGTTCACACACATTTAAGGAAGGGATACATTTTTTTTTTGACGCTATGGTTATTAAATATTCTTACTTCATGGCCTGCAATCCCCTCGGGATACCACTAAAATTCTCTCTCTGTCTAGTGGCTTGTCAGTTCCTGAGATAATCCCGGCAATGGAATGCAGCTGGACTTCTGAAATGTGAAGCCAGCCAAAGGTCAAATAATACTTTGGAATGTTACCTGTCCACAGTTACCAGCTAAAACTGAACTTCTGCTACACTCTCCAGGAAGAGATTTGAAATAATTAAAAAGCCCTTTCCCAATTAAAAGGATGCCTAGATTTCTAAAACAGTTTGACTTGCCAAGTTAACAGAGCAGCAAAAAATAATACTTTTAAATAATAAACTGTAGCAAAAAAAAAATGCATTTCAGATCCTTGCATTTATTGATGAAAGAACTTCCCAACAAACAGGAAACGATAAATAAAAGGGAAAGGTGTTTTATTTGAGAAGCTGTTCTTGCATTCTTTGGCATGTGTGAGGATAAAAACTGGAATATAAGGAGCACATCAGAATGCAAGTATTCTGTTTTAGTGAAGTGGAATATTTTTCTCCTCTCTGAAATTCTCATTCCATATCCATTTTCATACAACATCTGCTAGTCATCTTCTCCAGAGGTACTCCCATAATAGTGGTTATTGAGAGGGGTGGGAGTAGGGAGTTGGCATTGATTATATAGATATATTTGTTTACATTGCATACACAGTCTAACTCTACCCTCTGAAAACTAGGCCCTCTCATTCCAAAGGAAATCTACTTTCTTCAGAAAAAAATAACCATTTGAATGCAGTTTTATCCAGATCATTTTTCTTGTTATGGATAATCAGTGAATCTCTATATTGGAAGTGATGCAGTTTGATTCACAGTATGATCAATTACAGGGAGGGTGGATGGGGTGAACCTCACAATAGGTGTTTGAAGCTACCATACCTTTAAGACTTGGGGGAAAATTACAGGTCTTGGGTATGCTAGAAGGGAATAAAAATCAATGGGTTTCATTTTGTGTTATTGAACAGTTGACTGTAATTAACAACTAATGCACATGGAAGAGCTGCACATACACTATCTATTTTTGCCTTTTTTGGACAGTATATCTCTGACTTTGGTGCTCAATATGCCATATTGAACTGTAGAGGGAAAGATTATGGGATAGTTATTTAGTCTATAAGATGTATTGAGACTGCATGGTTCAGGTTTGCGTGTTCTTTTGTAGAGCCGATTTAGAATATTCTATGGCAAAATGCAAGACTAGATATAAGTCACAGGTGGAAGACCATGTGAACGGATGGTATTATTTCTGTATGGGAATAATCATTGCAGTATCTGTAACTGAGCCAATACATTTGCCAATCAGTACATAAAGCCGGCAAGGCTGTGCATCCATTAATCCAATAAGAAATTAATTCTTTCGTTGTCTTTCATTTTACTGCCCATTTTGCAGTTGCTTCATCTCTTTCATCCACAAGTTCCAGTAAGAGATGAATAAGGACACTTATGTTGGACATCGCCAAGTAGCAAGTTCTGCATTGGTGTAAAAATAGATTATTATAGTTCAGCTCTTGTCTGCGCTGGTTAAAAAGAAGCTTTATCAAAAGCATTTCTTCATATTTGTTTCAGTTCAGCTTCATGGCATTACACATCCTGTTGTGTATGTGTGAGTTCATGGTTCTGGAGATGAACATCCTGTTCCCCACTGTAGTCTGAGGGTCTTTTCCAGGGATCTTCAGTCTCCCCCCAAGTGAAAAAACACACAGCAAAAACAAAATCCTTCAACTTGCAGTGCTAAATTTGTCCGCCACCAAGCTTGAACACAGCTTTTCTATCACGTATTTGGTAGGAGCTTTTGAGAAGCCACCTCTTCCCCTGCCTGCCTAGATCTATAGCTGCAGACATGTTTTCATGCACATACTTAGTGGGCTGTGTCGGGTTTGCTGATGGAGTCTCATCATAGAAGATCATCGCAAATTGGAGAAATTACATAAATTATAATAATAGTATTCCATAAAGAATGAGGTCATCCCCAGCCAAAACTACTAATGAATCTGTGCAAGGACTTCTGTTACCACAGCATGTCCTTGTGCCCCCCAAAATGACTTTGAGGGGATTAGGAGAACCCTCAGAACCTGAAATGCTTTTGCTGATAGAACAGCTACATCTGTTCCGGGAGTTCCTCCAACTGCCTGGAGCAGATTTGGAAAGGGAATGCACATGGGGAGGAAATCCAGTTGTGCAAATTGAAATCTTTTTGCACTGGACTAGATGACCCTCAGGACGCAGGTGGCGCTGTGGGTTAAAGCCTCAGCGCCTAGGGCTTGCCGATCGAAAGGTCGCGGTTCGAATCCCTGCGGCAGGGTGCGCTCCCGCTGCTCGGTCCCAGCGCCTGCCAACTTAGCAGTTCGAAAGCACCTCAGGGTGCAAGTAGATAAATAGGGACCGCTTACCAGCGGGAAGGTAAGCGGCGTTTCCGTGTGCGGCTCTGGCTCTGGCTCTGGCTCTGGCTCTGGCCAGAGCAGCGATGTCACGCTGGCCATGTGACCCGGAAGTGTCTCCGGACAGCGCTGGCCCCTGGCCTCTTAAGTGAGATGGGCACACAACCCCAGAGTCTGTCAAGACTGGCCCGTACGGGCAGGGGTACCTTTACCTTTTACTAGATGACCCTCGGGAATCCCTTTCAGTTCTGCAATTCAATGAGTCTAACAGGATGAATGCTTTGGATACCATACCCAGTGAATCTAAGTAAAGGCACTGTATTGGCTTTAATAGGTTTCCTCTGAGTTGGATATTGCCGATATTTCCTATACAGTGGTACCTCTGGTTCTGAACGCTTCAGGTTACGATCTCCGCTAACCCGGAAGTAGCTGCTGGTTGCGAACTTTGCCCCAGGATGCGAATGGAAATTGCACGCCAGAGGGAGGCCCCATTAGCAAAAGCGCGCCTCAGGATAAGAACGGTTTCAGCTTAAGAATGGATCTCCAGAACAAATTGAGTTCGTAACCAGAGGTACCACTGTCTACATTCATTCAGAAGTAAGCCCCACTGAATTCAGTGAGACTTTTCTGTAGATGTATAGCAGGCTTTCCCTTTCCCAAACTTAGGTCTCCAGCTGTTGTGGGACTACAACTCCCATCACCCCTAGCTAGCAGGGCCAGTGGTCAGGGATGATGGGAATTGTTGTCCAAGAACAACTGGAGACACAAGTTTGGGAAACCTTGATTAGGCTTTTCAGCATTCAGCTGCCTGTGAGAGCATAGTAAGAAAGGAATGTTGTTTCTCCTGTATCTGGAATTATGAATTCTGTTTTGAGTATTAGAAAGCTTATGTATTTGTTTTAAGACATTTACACATCATATTAGATTTCTGGACAGTATGCAAGCATAAAACAAACAATATAATAAATACACATGCATGGAAAAGCCGTGGATAAAGTCTCAAGAAAGAATCACAACTCCTTAAAATGCCTGGATAAATAAATAATGTTTTTGCCTAGTGCCTAAAGATAGCAGTATTCTGGCCAGGCAAATCTTCCTTGGGAGGGCATCCTATATCTGCTTTCTGCCCCCTAGCTGAAAACCCCCTCTCCCTTTATATAATGATTATCTCACCTCAAATGGAAGAGGCACACGGAGAATAGAATAATAACTTAGGAAAACCTATGGTTCAAACCCCCCTTTTTTTCTTTTTACGTTAGCTTAGTCTCATCCTTTCCTACAATTAAAACAAAGTTAGGAAAACCTTTGACACCAAAAGAACATCAAATACGTGTAAACTTCATCATTGAATGTATTCCCCCCCAGGGCTTAAACATTAACTTCATTTGTCTTCTTGACAAGCAGGTGCTTTGTAAATATTCAAACGTGTGTATTCCTTCTTCCTTTACCGTAAGGCTGAAAATGTCTGAATAATTATGTGCAATGGACTGTAATCTGAGATTGGCTTTATTGCAGAACATGACTTCCTGGTGCATTTAGTAGCGTTTTGACTCTAAGCAATTGTCTGTCTCTTCTACCTCCTTTTTGTATTTGCAGTGAAGAGAGCTACAATGTCACAGACTATTCCTTAAGGGATCAACTGTTAGTTGAACAGTGTGACAGCGAAGAGCTGAATTCCTCTCCTGTAAAAAACAGCACACCTATTCTTCACTCTCGGCAGACTTCTGCAAATCACCTCTTCAGATTAACTGTCCTAAACAACCATGCAGGAGAGAAGATTGAACTCCTGCTGGGAACTGAAACTCAGTAAGTAAATAACACATTTTTCTCAATCTGTCTTTCATCTCGGTTCATCTATATAGTTGACAGGAACGTATAGTTATTCTATTAGTCTCTTTAAAGATTCTGCTGGCCTTTGTCTAGGAAATGTAAAATAGTAAAATATGCTTGAATTTTCATTGGCCAGAAAAACCACAAATTTCAGAAGCTAATAACAAACTCTCTTATCACTTCATAAGACTGCTTGTTGTTTTTATATGCTGCTCATCTGACTTGGTTGCCCCAACTACTCTGTGAGGCTCCCAACAAAATATTAAGAATACAGTAAAACATCAAACATTAAAAACTTCCCTATACAGAGCTGCCTACAGATGTTTTCAAAAAGTCAAATACAGTGGTACCTCGGGTTACATACACTTCAGGTTACATACGCTTCAGGTTACAGACTCCGCTAACCTAGAAATATTACCTCGGGTTAAGAACTTTGCTTCAGGATGAGAACAGAAATCAGTGCAGTGGCAGCAGGAGGCCCCATTAGTTAAAGTGGTGCTTCAGGTTAAGAACAGTTTCAGGTTAAGAACAGACCTCCAGAACGAATTAAGTTCTTAACCAGAGGTACCACTGTAGTTGTTTATTTCCTTGACATCTGATGACAAGGCATCCCACAGGCCTTATGTCTGGGTCCCTGTACCTTCATTTCTCACACTGAGGGAACCATCAGAAGGCCCTTGGAGCTAGACATCAGTGTCCAGGCTGAAAGATGGGGGTGGAGACGCTCCTTCAGGTATACAGGACTCAGGCCATTTAGGGCTTTCAAGGTCAGCACCAGCACTTTGAATTGTGCTCGGAAACATAAATGTCAGATAGTGGCCCAGTTTGCATGTTACATTAAACCATAGTTTAAAACAAACTGTGGTTTGATAGTTGAGCAGGTGGTGTCCACTGCTCAAGTTCCCAGGATGCTCTGCTCCCGCTCTCCTAAATGGCCTCAGTCCAGTATACCTGAAGGAGCGTCTCCACCTCCATCGTTCTGCCTTGACAGATGGAGGTCCAGCTCCAAGGCAAGAAGTAAGGCTACAGTGAACCAGGCAGAGGGCCTTCTCGGTAGTGGCACCCGCCCTGTGGAACGCCCTCCCACCAGATGTCAAAGAAATAAACAACTATCTGACGTTTAGAAGACATCTGAAGGCAGCCCTGTTTAGGGAAGTTTTTTAATGACTGATGTTTTAATGTATTTTTAATCTTGTGTTAAAAGCCGCCAAGAGTGGCAGGGTATGTGCATGTGTGTGTGTGTGTGTGTATATATATATGGGGGGGGGGTATTATGTGGGTGTGCTGGAAATGAAAGCAGTCATGGTCTGACTTGTCATGTCACCAGAGCTCAGATTTGTGGTTTGTTTCCTCCAAACAAACCATGAGTGGTAAGTTGAGAACAAACCTTGGTTACCACTTGTCACTTGTTTGGAGGAAACAAACCAAGGAACCAGGTTTGGGCAACAAAAAAGACTGCGTCAGGAACGGTGGTGGGGGGGGGGGCGGCACTGTGTGAATAATTGAGCAGCATGTACCAGCACACTGCTTGTTCACATTTAGCCATGGTTTATTTTAAACTTTGGTTTAATGTAGCATATAGACAAGGCAGCTGTTGATAACCAACCAGTAAAGTATCATTCATATTTTTTGCTTCAGTAAGCATTAGGATGCTTAGGATTGTTTCCGTAATGCAGAGGTTTTTCACAGCAAGCTTGCCTGTGCCACTGAAATGTTAAAGCAAGAAAGGAAGAGGCAGAAAGAAACCTTTTCAAGAGAAGTAGGAATGTGGAGAGCCTGACTTCCAGTGGGGAAGTGAATCTTGTGGCATGTTAATGCAGTGTTCAATTTATATGAAAGGGCAGATGACTGGGTGGCCACTCTATTCTTTTAGATGAAAAATAGGTTTGGTGGAGAGACAGTAAGGGGCTCAAGTCATCCAATGAGCATTTTGGCTGAGAAAGGATTTGAATGTAGTTTCTCCAGTTCAAGTCTATCTCACAAAACGCAGGTCTAAGCCAAGGTGCCCCTGCCTCTGGTGTTTCTGGACAGTAACTCCCATCATCCTTGATCATTGGTCATGCTGAATGGGGCTTATGGGAGTTGGAGTCCAGCAATATCTGGAGGACACAGAGTGTTAAACTATCCATGTTGTGGAGATTTCAGAAGAAAACTTCCACACTGTGCAGAAACAGCATCAGGCCAGAATGGTTCTTTGAACACAGCATTTGAGTCCAAGAAACTGCAAGAAAAGGAAGTAGATAGTGGGGAATCTCTTGAGGCCTTTACAGAATCAGATGTTGGAAGTGTGGGGAGAGACTCTTGATTGCTAGCAACTGTTCAGTGGAGTTGTGTTTTCATCTGTAATCAAGCCATTGAGTGGTTAGTGGCACCCATTATTATCTTTAATACCTATTTTTAGGGACGCAGGTGGCGCTGTGGGTTAAAGCCTCAGCACCTAGGGCTTGCCGATCGAAAGGTCGGCGGTTCGAATCCCTGCGGCGGGGTGCGCTCCCGCTGCTCGGTCCCAGCGCCTGCCAACCTAGCAGTTCGAAAGCACCTCCGGGTGCAAGTAGATAAATAGGGACCGCTTACCAGCGGGAAGGTAAACGGCGTTTCCGTGTGCGGCTCTGGCTCTGGCCAGAGCAGCGATGTCACGCTGGCCACGTGACCCGGAAGTGTCTCCGGACAGCGCTGGCCCCCGGCCTCTTAAGTGAGATGGGCGCACAACCCCAGAGTCTGTCAAGACTGGCCCGTACGGGCAGGGGTACCTTTACCTTTACCTTACCTATTTTTAATCATTTAGGTTTGCATTTTTAAAGTCACACAAGATGAAACATCTGGAAGCCATGTTATGGAACTGTTTACATTGATGAGGGAACCTAACCATTCCTAGGGAGGCCCAGAAAGTGGAGATGAATATACATAGTTGGGTTTTTTGTTGTTTTTTGCTGTGTGGTTTGGTCCCATATCCTCTCCATATGTGAGATGTGTGGGTGGCTTCTACTAAGTACCCAAAAGGAGAGGCAGAGGAAAGAGAAGTCTTCAAGTTTTGGTCAGTTTCACATTAAATACTAATAAGCTTAACTCTGATATTTCTCTTCACTTGAGAGCTATCACATGCTAATTTACTTGAACACGGAACATCTCTGTCGTGAAATTGTCATAGAAGAGCAAAGTCAGGTGATCACAATATTTCCGTGTGTTTGTGTATATACAGTGGTACCTCAGGTTACAAATGTTTCAGGTTACAGACGCTTCAGGTTACAGACTCTGCTAACCCAGAAATAGTACCTCGGGTTAAGAACTTTGCTTCAGGATGAGAACAGAAATCGCGCGGCGGTGGTGTAGCGGTAGCGGGAGGCCCCATTAGCTAAAGTGGCACCTCAGGTTAAGAAGGGACCTCCAGAACGAATTAAGTTCTTAACCTGAGGTACCACTGTATAATGATCTGAAGCAATGGGAGTTCTGAACTTTGTTCAGCTCATCTGAATGCAGTGCCAGTATGCAGACCAATGATATCATTTGTGAGGCTGCTATATCTGGGAAAAGAAGAGTTGGTTATGCCTAGGTTAATTTTTGTGTTAACCAATATATGTGTCACATCTTCTATCTCTTATATGGATATCTTGAATATTAATTGGATACCTTATTTCTCTTTCTGGCTGTCTTAGCTGCCCTGGGCTTTTTTAGGAGGAAGGGTTGGAGAAAATTCTGATAAGCGTTGGTGTAACTGTTGAGACCTTGATTGACCCCACCTGCTCCCTTTACTGGGTAGAATGCATTCATTGGTCTTACGCAGATGCACTTAAAGTATCTTTCCAAATAAATTTGGTTATCACCCCTTTGCTCATTGGGGCAATTTTTTTTTTAAAGGTGTGGCATTTAGGTGTGGGGTGAATAACAAAAGCTCAGAGTGATTCTACCCGTTCCCCACAAAACCCCCCAAAACCAAACAATTATGCCTTGAAATTTTAGTAACACAACAAGCAAGTTAAATGGTTACTGAGAAAAAGCTTTTTTCTGAATTGAAAACTTTTATTATTATTAAATTTATATACCGCTCTATACCTGCAGATCTCAGGGTGGTTCACAGGATAAAATCACAATATAAAAACACAGAATACACAATCAAAACAAAAACAAAAACAACCCAATAACCTCCTCCCCCCATTTTAAAATACAACTAGGTTTTATTGAGTAGCTAATAATAAAAAGCAAAAAAAAAAAAAAAAACAGAGGGAAATACATCCCCCTGAGATCTATAGAGTGGTATACAAATTTAATGAATCACCGATGACAACAGCAATCCTAGATTAGACCGTTTCCCCAACCAAGCCAATAGCTATCGGTTTGCATCCTTCAGTTCAGCCTGACAGAAACTGGTCATAAAAATGTGGTCCTGCGGCAGTTTGAATTTCTGGTTCTGTTTATGCTCCATGTAAAGATTCCCTACATAGACCCAGTTTAAGCAATGACATTACTGTATTGCTGAAAATTGTAACATGTACAGGATTTTGTTATTGCTGTTCTGGGGCTTTGTTGTTTGCAATATATTTCATTTTAGATAAGCACTGTAGTTCATGTAGTCAATACGGGATTTGATGAAACCATGGAAACTGTCTAGCAAAATTTGATACAGCCTGGGGGAAAACTCTGGAGTTCACGAGGAAAAGGGTCAGCCTTTTTCTTCTGGCCGAGTTTCAAAGATTGTTCAGTTGTAGACGATAGCAACAAGAAACATCTTGTTTGCTGTGGTACAGATCCTGATTCCTTGGGATGCCATAAGCATCCAAGTAGCTTTCCACAAAACTCAAAAGATTGTATCTGTCTCTATGGAAACTGTGGGGTTAAGGGGGGTTATCTACACAATGGCCCGTATGAAGTCTTGCTGAAGATGTTTTGCAGTATTTTTCTTTCCAGAAATTAAAGTAGCCCTGAAATTTCTTGTTGTACTTGTTTCTTACAACATCAAACCATTTACCATATTTTTTGTTCTATAAGGCTCACTTTTTCCCTCCTAAAAAGTAAGGGGAAATGTGTGTGCGTCTTATGGAGCGAATGCAGGCTGTGCAGCTATCCCAGAAGCCAGAACAGCAAGAGGCATTGCTGCTTTCACTGTGCAGCGATCCCTCTTGCTGTTCTGGCTTCTGAGATTCAGAATATTTTTTTCTTGTTTCCCTCCTCCAAAAACTAGGTGCGTCTTATGGTCTGGTGCGTCTTATAGAGCGAAAAATACGGTATATACTGCAACAATATTAGAACAGCAAGTGTAATGATGCAGCATATGGATGATTTAGATATGATTCCTTCATTGCAGTGGGGCTGGACTAGATGAACCTTGGGATACCTTGCAACACAACAATTCCGTGGTTCCAGGAGTAAAGTCAGTTTCCAAACCCATGAGCAATAGTTGTGGGAAATACCATATGTTCCGGTGTGCAAGACGACTTTTTATCTCTGGAAAATCACCCCAAAAGTTGGGGGTTGTCTTATACGCTGGGTATACACAGAGCCACCTGTTGGGAAGGAGGAGAGGGAGCCGGTGAGCAGAGGCGCCCCTTCTGCCGTCGCTCCTCCTCCCTCCCCACAGAAGGGGACACAGCTGCTGCTCTCTCCTCACCACGGAAAGTCCTTCCGAGCGCGGCGCTCACCCGCCCGCCCGCTGCTGCCATGGTAGTCAAATCCGGCCTCCGCCGCGCGGGGCTTCGCTCGGCTCGCAGGCGCCATGAAGAGCCTGCTGTGGCGAGGTAGTGCGCGGCTTCGGCCGGGGCTCCAAGGAGCTGGGCATCCCCACAGGTGAGGGAGGCGGAGGCGGCCGCTCACAGCCTTTTCCCGGAGGGAGAGAGTTCCACTCACCAAACCCCTTGCATGCCTTCGGCTGCTGCTGCTGCGACGGCAGAGGCAGCGGAGGGGTGCGCGCTCTGACCCTGGCGGCGCTTGGTGGGTGGCCAAGCTCTATAATTTAACAGCAAAAGTTGGGGGGGGGGTCGTCTTATACGGCCAGTCGCCTAATACGCCAGAATCTACGGTAGTTGTCTCCTACAAGTGCCCAACCTTTAAATATGTAATTGTCTTCCTTCAGTTGAAAAAAGGAATTTGTTGCAAGAAGAAAAGTTACCTCACAAGCCTTGGTTCCATTTGATAACTACTCAGAGCTTTTAAGCCAGCGGTGGATGCAAGCGTTTGCATGCGATGGGGGTGAGCTCCCGTTGCTCTGCCGTAGCTCCTGCTGGTCTCATCTTTCCTTCCTTTCAGTCATTTTTTCTTTATGTACTGAAACTTTGTATGACTTGATAGCTCGTTTTTGAAGAGTTTGCTGGATTCATTCATACCCTTTCCGGTCTGAAAAATGAACAAGCTGTCTTTACATGCATCATAAACCACCATAGATATATAACTGGGATTCCAGGCTTTTAAAAGCGGCTATAACTTTCCTGAAAAGGTATTCTCCTGTTGAATGACACCTAAGTGAGAATCCCTTTCACAGTGGTCGCACAGAAGATTACATTTCACTGAAAAAAAGCTTTGTGTGGTACCAGTGTATAACAACATGCCTAGGTCTTTAAATCTGTTCTTTTGAAACAGATCGTAGCTTAGCCGTTTGTATGAATGGTTTGGTGCAAAATTATTCTTAGCCATTTCATCAGTTATCAAAGTGCCTCCTAGATATTATTATTATTATTTTGCTTTGGAAAGGTATATACTTCTTCAACTAAAATCATTATTTCAACTCCGATTTTCTCCATCCTGCTGTTCTGTTAACAATATATGGGTTTGGAGCACTGCAGGGCTTTAATATACCCTTGTCCATAAGATGGGCATTCTCTGGCATAGATTTGAAATGTCTGTGCTTGCAGAGAGCTCTGTAAAATGCTGGGTTGCAAGATTCTGCTTGTTTCCTTCTGCTGCCCAGAAAAAACACTTATGTTTCAGAAGCCTCACCCAGTATCCCTGCCAGCTAGTTCAGAAGACATATTCCCAAGGTTAATATATGAGGTGTCTACTGGGGAAGGACCATAGCTCAGTGGCTGAACATTTGCTTTGCATGTAGAAGTGGGATTTCCCAACAGACAGACACAAAGAGGCCTTCAGAGAAGATGAATATACTTTCCCATAACAGTGAGGGAGGCTTTGAGTTCAGGGAGTGCAACAAGGGCCATATATCAGCTGACTGAAAAACACACTTCAACCTTTCATCTCCTTTTCTAGGAATGAGCGTGCTCGCTGGATTACTGCACTTGGGAAGAGTAGCGATAGAGGGACCGTGGATCGGACAAGTAAGTGAGCAGTGAAACTGTTCTTCAGGGCTTTGACACGAGATGCACTTTATACAGATCTTAAAACATAGAAGTAAATCTGTTGCCCTTCAGTATTTTGTTGTGGTTGGGGAGAGGGAAGGAAGGACCATAACTGTAATCATCTAATAATTCTCTCTGAACCATTTTCTTTTGTGTTAAGCAAAAAGGAAAGCATATTAGCTCTCTGCAAAATTGGGTGAATTAAAGAGACATGCTCCATTAAGGGTGATTGCAAGATGTCTCTTTCTATCGTACTACTTGGTAAAATGGTTGTTTGAATCCTTTAAAAAAGGAGAAGAGGCAGAGAAGATATAGAAGTTCTAATTCAAAATAATTCTAAAACTCATGATCCAGACAACTAGGTACATGAAGTCCTGTTGTAATCAATGGGGCATGATTGAAATTGGTTTTCCATTTAATGCAGTTTAAAAAAACAAAAAAAACTTAAATGTGTCAAAGAGCCATTGTAGTTTGTCTGCTGTTGACCAATGCCTTTTTATCAAATCATTTGGTTCCTGGAAAGTGAGCTGGGAAGCAATCAGCTTGTCTTTTGTTATCACTTAAACTGAGCTTACCCTTAGATTTACCATGTGGATCAATAAATATTCTCTCTTCTCAGCACTAACCCAGGTAGAAGTCATCAGATCATACACTGCGAAGCAATCAGATGAGTTATCTCTCCAAGTTGCTGATGTAGTTCTGGTCTCTCAGAAAGTTAATGATGGTGAGTGGAATTGCTTATTGCTTAGTTGCCATAAATGGAAACAGTCATTTCATACCATCACAAGGATACTTAGCATCTGCCTTAAAGCTAAACCACAGGAGACCTGGGGATGGGTGAACTGGTCCAGTTCAGTTTTGCACATCAGTTTGCAGTTTTTTGGGTTTTTTTAAAAAAATAAAGTCCTCAATGAAAATTATTAGTATTTTAACAAATTTCTCCTAATACAAACATTTTTGTAAGGGTTTTTTTTTCTGTAATATAAAGCATTTTTCTGCACATTTCAATCTACTGGACACCACTCCACTTGGCGGAGACCTATGCCCCAGGTAAACTAGTACCTTGTTTACGATATATTGGTATGATTACTGCAAAGGAAAGACATAGCTTCAATTGGCCACAATATCAGAAAGCAAACAATTATCAGCTTATCACTGAATACACTTGCAAGCGGGCACATCAAAAACATTTGGCTGGCCACTCTTTGAAGTGGGATAGTGACTCAAGGTTATAAGTCCATACCCACTTTCCTGGGAGAAAGCCATATTGAAATCGGTTTGACTTGCTTCTGAGTGGAACTGTGTAGTAGGATCAGTAGAGCTTTGATCTGATCCAGCAGGGACCTTCTGTTTTAAAGAAGCATCATATTTAGTACTTCATTATACATTTCAGGTTGGTATGAAGGCGAGCGATTGCGGGACGGAGAGAGAGGCTGGTTCCCAATGGAATGTGCCAAGGAGATCACTTGCCAAGCCACAATTGAGAAGAACATGGAAAGAATGGGACGCTTGCTGGGCCTAGAAACAAACGTATAGACCCTCACTGCCGTATCTGTTCTCCAGGGTTTGCACTAAGGAACATCTGGGGCTTCTTGGTCTCATCCAGATGGCCATTTTATAGTTGAAGCGTGTAAAAATAACCACTCACAGATAGGTGTTGTCATTAGGAATGGAAGCAGCCACTAAAAGCAATTGCATGCTGGTGGGGCTGTTCAGAACAAAGCAGTAGCAGGTCGAACTTTTTATTTCTTTTTTATAACCAATAGTCACTTTTAATTAAAACCCGATTTTACACTTATGAAGAGTTCCTAATAGAATTATGACTTCCTTGGATTATCACAGTGGACTAACAAGTCTTGAATCAATTTGAATGCACCTCCTTTGTTTTACAGACCAGCCCTGGAACCTGCTGAATTTATCTTCCTTTTTACATTCATTGCTAGACCCTTTTGATTTCTGTATAATTTTCTCAGTCATCAAGGGAGGCCAATGTACAAAAGCAGGTGTTAGCTGGGGGTCCACATCTTGATTCAATCAGCTGGATATGTGCATCTTTTGATGTCCAGATGGAGCCATTGAGTAGAATCTACCAAGTATTACCTAGATCTAAAACCTGTTGAAATAGGTGACGGGTGCAGCTAAATATCCACTCTGTTGATTTCACTACAGTTCACATGTTTGAGACTCCATCTTGCCATGTGATGCCCCAAATCTTCCTGATGCAGTGCACATGGAAGGCGCTGAGGTGCCGCTCCTGGCGGGTATAAGTTGCCCATGCCTCGCTGCCATAAAGCATTATGCTCAATACGCAAGCCTGGTAGACCTTCATCTTGGTACTGGGTGTCAGCATCACATCCTCCCATATCCTTCCGGAGAGGCGAGCCATAGTTCAGTCCAGCTCAGTGTTGATGGCTATGCTGGAACCCAGGTAGGCAAAAATGTCTACCACCTCAAGCGTGTGGTCACCAATGATGATGCATGGAGTGCTGGCGACATCCTGACCCAGGATGTTGGTCTTTGCCAGGTTGATGGTGAAGCTGAACAGCCTGCAGGTTTGGGCAAAACTCGGTAGAGCTTCTCCTGAGTGCACTGTCCAGCTTTGTCATCTGCAAATATCACCTCTCAGATAAGGACTTGCCAGAGTTTTGTCTTGGTGTGTAGACATGCCAGGTGGAATGGACTCCCATCACTCTTTGAATGGAAGTACATTCCATCTTCAGTCGAGCAGACGGCATAGGAGAGCAACAGGGAGAATATGCCAAAGAGTTGGAGCAAGAACACAGCCCTGCTTCACACCACTCCTTTAGAGGTGTCTGTACACATACAGCTCTCTGTCCTCCTTTGGGCAAGCAAGAGGCAATATCAGAGTTCAGGGGAACATTCCAGCCAGCCAGAAGCAGTCAAGGAGGGCATAAAGCAAGACTAGTGAGAAGTGTGGCCTTTGTAACTAGGAAGAGGCCTGAGGGTCAGAAAGAGAAGCCTGGAGTTTCTGGGCCTGAGATTCCCTGCCCTTTCAATAAGCTAGACAAGTGTTGGGATTCTTACCAGGCAACAGACTCATGGGTAGGTGGTTTTGTTTTCACAATGCTAGCAACAAAGGGCTCTTTTGCAGTAACCCTCCCTTCAGAAAATGCATTGAGAAGGCAGGTCCTGCACTAAGTCCTTCTTACCTATTCATTGAATAAATGGGGTTTCTACTTTTAAAAAAGGGACGCAAGTGGCACTGTGGGTTAAACCACAGAGCCTAGGACTTGCTGATCAGAAGGTTGGCAGTTGGAATCCTTGCGACGGGGTGAGCTCCCGTTGTTCGGTCCCAGCTCCTGCAAACCTAGCAGTTCAAAAGCACAAAGTGTAAGTAGATAAATAGGTACCGCTCCAGCGGGAAGGTAAACGGCGTTTCCGTGTGCTGCTCTGGTTCGCCAGAAGCGGCTTAGTCATGCTGGCCACATGACCCGGAAGCTGTCTGCGGACAAACGCCGGCTCCCTCGGCCAATAAAGCGAGATGAGCGCCGCAACCCCAGAGTCGGCCACGACTGGACCTAATGCTCAGGGGTCCCTTTACCTTTACCTTTTACTTTTAAAAAGCCTTCAAGTGCAGCTGGGGCTTAGTGCTACCCGAGCATGCATGCTGGATTTTAGTTTCAGAGCAGGTATTTCCTCTCCCCCCGCCTCCCCTTTTTTAATAACACCTTGTTGAACCAACAGGTTACGTGACATTTTTGTACTATGCCTAACACCAAGCCTGCCTCAGAACATTGGCAGGCAGAGAAATGCACAGCATGAGAGCATCTCACGTGTTAACTGGATTGAGGAGCAGGCACTGCAGAGTCAGCTCTGTATCTCTCGTAGCGTTTTCTTAGAAACACATTTACAAGGCTAGAAATACTATTGACTTCCACATTACGTCCAAGGTAAGTGTTTAGACCAAAATTAGTAGAGAGGAACAAGTTCAGTCCTCACTTGTGCTTTTGAAAACGTGTTCTAGCAGTTCCCTCCTGCCCAAAAAGCTGTTGAAGGGGGAGGCATTAGAAGATATTGTGTAACAAGGTTTGCCTGTGGACCTGGTATGGTTTGCCATCCCTGGATTTAGCAGTTTGAAGTGCACTGTTACGAAATGGATACTAGTACACATGGATGAAGCAAAAAATAGGAAGTGAAAGCAGTCAAGGAATTGATTTTAAAGTGGCTGGACACAAGGACCATGTTCCAAAGTGTTGCCCTAATTTAGAGCAACTCAGTTGCATTTTATTTAAGCAGTCTTGCTCCCATCATCACAGCTAGCTACCTATGATTGAGGCTACTGGATTGTAGCCATAATATGCTGTCTCCCCCTGCCCCTCTAGAGAGGGGGAAATGTTATGATTTCATTGCCTGCTGAATGTCTCATGATAAATCTCCACTTAGGAGTCTAGGCAGGAATTTCTTGTGAAACGAAGATGTAAATAAGAGTTAATTTGTAATTGCATTTGTAATTAATTTATAAATAGGAATTCATTTGCAATGTGTTTCCTTTTTATGTAAACAAGCATGGCATTTTCTACATTTGTATTATAAGGAACTTTGTAATTTCTCACTTTACAGGAATCGAACAGTGGTAAAATCTTTTGACATTTTTTCAGATGGATGGAAAATAGTACTGTAATATTCATGACATAACCAGACAATGAATTCAAATAGTGTTTAAACCTGCACATTAGTTTCTACTGAAGCATGTATTAGTTACAAGCGCTGGAGCCCCTGTTATAAAGGCAAGTGTTGTATCTAAGGGTACAAAGGAAGCATGTACATTTTTTGAAAAGTTGTGGAAATGAAACGGCCTGTGGCTTTTGCGATTGCCTTTATTTTAAGCAGTGCTGTGAGTGGGAACCTGTGTAGGGTTCTTTGCACTACTTTCAATACATTAATCACTTTGCATGCAAATAAATCTGTTTCTACGCCCATCCATAAGACTGCAGTTCTTTTCCTTAGTAATACAAAAATTATTACTAACCCAAGTAACCACTCAGTTTGTTATGCACAAGCAGTATTCACACCTGAACTGCTCGTTGCACAGGAGCTAAACTTTGTTCCCAAAAGGACACAATGAGTGACTTGCTAAGCGCCATTCTGTACATTCTCTGGAAATACATTTCAAGGTAATGGGCCAATGAAAGATGAATGAGACTACTTTGTATCTTGTAGAGACATTTAACAAGTCAAGGTAACCATTACAGTGGTGCCCCGCAAGACGAATGCCTCGCAAGACGAAAGGGTTTTCCGTCTTTTGAGGTGCTTCGCAAGACGAATTTCCCTATGGGCTTGCTTTGCAAGACGTTTCGTCTTGCGAGTTTTTTCCCTCCCCCCCCTTTTTCTAAGCCGCTAATAGCGCTAATCCGCTAATAGCCGTGCTTCGCAAGACGAAAAAAACGCAAGACGAAGAGACTCGCGGAACGAATTAATTTCGTCTTGTGAGGCACCACTGTAATTCTTTTATTGGGGAATGCTTTTATTGTCCCCACGCCCGGATTTGCTTTTTCTACGTATCTACCAAGTATTTGTATACAATCTATACACTGACTGCAATTCAAAGTGGGTAAAGGTGAACCCAAGTCATTTAAATTTAAGTTTGGCTTTAATTCACTTAAAGGCATAACTTGATTTTTTTTGTTTGAAGACTGTGTTGTTGTTTGGTTGTTTCTTTCTTCTTCTTTTTTAAATAATTTTTATTAATTTTCCAATTTTAATACAAAACAATAGCAACATAAAAACTTCAACAAATGCAAACAAACACCCAAATGTAATTTCTTAACCTCATTTTCATAAGCCTTCTTTCTCGGACTTCCCCATACCTCACCTTTTTTGCATCCTTATTTTAAAGTTTTTCAGCAACCCTTTAGTTAAATTTAAACTTATTACTTTTCTCAATTTCTCCTTAAATCATCAAACAATTTCAGCTGCAATTCTGCATCTTCCTTCCCCATGACATTTTAAGGTAAAGGTAAAGGTACCCCTGCCCGTACGGGCCAGTCTTGACAGACTCTGGGGTTGTGCGCCCATCTCACTTAAGAGGCCAGGGGCCAGCGCTGTCCGGAGACACTTCCGGGTCATGTGGCCAGCGTGACAAAGCTGCATCTGGCGAGCCAGAGCCGCACACGGAAACGCCGTTTACCTTCCCGCTGGTAAGCGGTCCCTATTTATCTACTTGCACCCGGAGGTGCTTTCGAACTGCTAGGTTGGCAGGCGCTGGGACCGAGCAGCGGGAGCGCACCCCGCCGCAGGGATTCGAACCGCCGACCTTTCGATCGGCAAGTCCTAGGCGCTGAGGCTTTAACCCACAGCGCCACCTGCGTCCCCTCATGACATTTTAGCACTCCTCAATTTTGTAACAGTCCTTAAGATATACTTTAAACTTCTTCCAGTCCTCCTCCACCGTCTCTTTCTCTTGGTCACGGATTCTGCCAGTCATTTCCGCCAGTCCCATAAAGTCAATCACTTTCGTCTGCCATTCTTCCAGTGTGGGTAGTTCTTGTGTCTTCCAATACTTTGCTAGAAGGATCCTTGCTGCTGTAGTGGCGTACATAAAAAAGATCTTATCCTTCTTTGACACCAATTGGCCGACCATGCCCAAGAGAAATGCCTCTGGTTTCTTATAAAAAGTACATTTAAGTACCTTCTTAATTTCATTATAAATCCTTTCCCAGAAGGCCTTAATCTTTGGGCAGGTCCACCAAAGGTGAAAGAAGGTCCCTTCAGTTGTTGTTTGGTTGTTTCACACACAGTTCATAAATTAATAAAAGTATATGCACATCCAAAGCACCATAACCTGGAAAAACCTGAAACACAACTTCGAAACTGCCAACATTGCTTAATTTTGTGCTAGCATCAATTCATTGTTACTAATCCATTTTCAGCCCCACATCATAGCTCAGTTGGTAGAGCATGATACTATCATGGGTTCAAGCCCCCTCCCCATTGGGCAAGATTCCTGCATTGCAGGGGGTTAGACTAGATGACCCTCTTTGCCCCTTCCATCGCTACAAATCTATGATAACCACTATTATTTCCATGTACAAGTGTACACAAGTGGCATGTACACCTCATTACTATTTTGTTCATGGTGATGAGAGGTGAGCATATGCCATCTCCACGTTCCAGGAGGAAAAGATGCAGGCCACTCTTACAATTCACTGTCTGCTTTTGTAAAAAAAAAAAAAAAAAAAAAAAAAGGTTTGGGGTTCTGGATTCATTACTGCCAAGCTAGAACTCTTGGCTGGTATAACTTTTTTAGCAAGGACTCAAGTGACTTTTAACATGATGGAAGAGAATGGCTTTAAACTACACTGGGCCATACAGCTGCAGCACTAAACTGCTCTGGGGCAGCGGCTGCTTTTCGTGTCCTTCCTGCACCATTGTAATGTATGCACCCACTTTAAGTCAAGCTGGAATTTGAGTCTGCGCCCATAGAATGCTGAGCCCACACAAATCTAAAGATGCTTGGGGAAGGGGGGAGATATCGAATAATACTCAAACTTTGTAGCCCCACGTAAATCAACAGATAATCTAATAATTTACTTATCTGGATACCACCCATTGTGTAAACTTTTAACAACTCTAAACAGGATTGGTCTTAGACAATATATGACATACCTGCCTAGCCATGAAATGTGAGAAAAGCCATTCTGAATTCTGCATTTCTCCTAACTTTTGAGTAGAACACTCAGCTGCTTTTGACTCAAATAAGTGTGCTGTTACAACATACTCTTAACACTATTGGAAAGCAGTGTGTGGGTTTGTTTTTAAAAACCTTTAATATTTCATTTTGTATAGTACTGCAATAACCACTATAATTATTTCCCACACTGCATATGAAACCCTTCCATTGCCCTCTAAGACAATCTCACTAAGGCATCAAAATACAAATAGAGGCAGCTAAATTGTTTTCATGCATCACTGTCAAAATGGTGTTTTGGGTTTTTTGGTGGGAAGACTAACCCTTCCCTGTCAACATTCACACATTGAGTCCTGGAGCGTTTATCTCAAAGATAAAATCACACAAGATACTGCCCAGAGGCAATCTTCTTTGATATTTCACATTCAACACTATTGCCAAGTTACTAACAGCTTAGTGTGATCATTCTGAAATGTTTGGTGTGTGTTTTTCTATTTCATTGATCCAGCCCTATGTAAATATTTTATGACCTGTCTGTGGCTTCTGATGTTTTTCTTTTAACAAACTACATTGGACAGCAAGCTTAAAAGTAAGAAGATAATGGAAAATACTACACTAACATAGGTACAGTCCTCATCTTCTAACTTAGAATCACGTGTATTTAAAAGCAGGAATACTCTTTAAAAGAAGCTATGCATTCTACTCTTCAGTAACACAATTGGACCATTAGTAGAATGAATATTGCCAGTCATGCTTACTGCACTAGCCTTTGTGAAATGGGAAATATTTTGTAAGACATCCTGTGATACCTGTATTTGGCACCTGGTATAATACAGAGCATGGGCAAACAAAAGCCTTCTGTTGCTTTCTCAATTTAACCACTGCCTTGGGTGATGGAGGGAAGTGATGTGCAAATAACCTACTGGTGATGCTATGAATATAGTAATATAATTACGCAGAGTAGATGATGTCATAGAACTGTAACAGCATTTTAGACATTGCATCTTAAGTATGTTTTCATTTTCAGTTGCAGCACTCTGTATCCAAAAACAAATCAAGCAACCGTCAGTGCATTAAGGGTAACAAAAGTTTTGGGTTGAATCTTACCTATCAGGAAAGCCGATACATGTGTTGGCTTCTACTTCAAGGCTTACCATAGTCATCTGGTTGGCCACTGGGAGAACAGGGTATTGGGTTTAGCTAGGCCTTTGATCTGTTCCAGCAGCGCTCTTACCTAACGCAAAGAAAAAGCCCATTCGTGCAACTCTTCTCCCGCCAGAGAGCACACAGTTTCATCTCCATATAGAAACATCATGTAGCCTTAAGCAGTTGCATGACCACTTACAGACAGATAATATTTATTAAAGAAGTTCAAGTAACTGAGTGCAAGCATTACTTGCCCACAGAAACTGGCTAGCTCATGTACCTAAGTTAATTAGTGGCACTTCAGCAGCCTGTGGGGGAAACTACCAGCGATTTACAGAGGTTTCCATACATGCCCCTTGGAGACAAATAGTCCATTTGGCTAATTAGAAGCCTGCATAAGCTTTTGCATAATTGGTCTGAAGAAAAGCCTCACACTGTACTTTCTGATTATTGGCTCATTTCTCTTTCATTAGCAAGATCTTAATAAAAAAGATTTAATTGCATTAGCTCTACTTAATACTTATGTGTTCATTAATCAAGATACATCAATTTTATCAGAATTTTTAAATGGTAGAAAAATCAGTAATTGGGGGTGGGGTGGGGTGGGGTGGGGACAAGCCAACAGTTCCAATGGAGAAACACATATATACTATACAGAGAATAGTCCAAACTGGGTGAATGAACTGCAATGGGAGTTCTTAATCGCTCACTAAACGGATTTCTAAATTAGGGTATTTAGTAAAATGGGGTTCCCAAGATTTTGCCATTGCTTTTAAGGAAAATCGATTTGATGTAATTAGTCTATTCAAATCAAAATAGGAGATTTTCTGTGGGAAATCAGAGATATACATGTTCAGCAACAAAACCTGGTACACATCACCCCTGCAATCATTGGTTATATTTCTACAACTAAATTTAAAACTTCCATTGCAACCTATAGGAACATTTTGGGGTGGCAGTGAAGTGTTGTGACAACCATTTTTGTAACTGGTTTAGGAAAGGCCCTGTGAGCGAGCCACATATTGTCTGTGTGAGTTTTACAAAATGCTCTGCGTTTGCTTATGTTTTCTATTCACTATTAATTTGAAATCTTCAACTAGAAGCTGCCAGTTCCAGATCTTGCAGAAGGTTCCTGCGATTTTAAACAGCAATGCAGTAATAATGTGCATCTGAAAATGACTAGCATATAGGCATTTAATAAAGACACATGAGTTGATAAAGTACTCCAAAAGAAACTCAAAAAAATCTTTGCATCACTGAAACAGCTACTCAGTGTACAGTTCATGTACACTTAAGCTCCACTGGAATGAAAGAGCCTATTGCAAGCCCCCATCTCAAAACTACATTATTTGTCTAGGTTGGAGACTAAATCCTGCTCCCATTCCAAAGCTGATTGCTGGTATTTAGAGTATCTACCCAGGTCTCTAGGCATGTGCAGCTGTAACTTCTGGATCATCAAATACTCTATGACCCATAGATGAATAGGAGTACATATGTTTAGAAAGATCTAAACATCTAGCATTTATTTAAAATGTGACAATGCTTTTGACACAACAGCCCTCATACATCTCTTTGGAGTGATGACTTTGGTTGTTTCACTCTCAGCAGCATGCCCTTACTAGTTACCCCAGAATGTAAATAAAAGGCTAATGGACAAAAAGGGGCTTCTAGCTACTAACGTGAATCACTTTTCTTAAAGTGACAATTCCACAGTTAGCAGAAAAACAGTGTAAACACCAGATGTAAAAAAAAAATAAAAATCAGTTCGTGTTCAGTTTCATCCAGCTTTTTACCTGACAATTACAGTCCTCAAGAAGCAGTGTCACATGCAGAATACAACTATGCAGCACTGGCAACAAGATAAACAGCTACTTTATACAATGAACGCCATACACAGCCGTTATGAACTACCGATACTAAAAATGAAATTCCAAGATGCCCAAAGATAAACTGTCAACAATGAACCGGTAGAGCTGCCATCTCTTCAGCGGCCAAAAGGAACAGTGTTAACTGTATTCTTCGCTCTGGAAACGGGGGGCAGAGTTTCTGGCAGTTTCATTCTCCTGTGTTGTGATTAAGTCTATAATGGCTGTCAGCAGTGCAGTGTCAGTTGATTTAGTATTGTTCCAGTCCACAGGGTGTGGGTTTTCTATTTTCTCTTGTAGAAGGTCATCCAATTCTTTTTTCAAATCCTGCGGATAAAAGGATGTTGGTTCAGAAAGAAACCCAAGAGCAAAAAGTTTCGAGAGTCATTCTATTTTTCTATAGTGTCAAAAACTTAATACATACTTGGAAATGAAATGTATTATTCTCTTTCATTATTCTGCATTTTGCTAAGAATGTGTGTCAAACCTCTTGGAAATTTAACTAGCTCTTTTCTGTCCAGTTAAATGGAACTTACTTTAGGCACAGCTTTATCTGTTTCGGGTTATTCAGGAACTGTACTGTATAAATCACTTTGAAACAAAGTAAGTTTCTCATAAGGATAAAAAAAGAATTGCCTAAGGAGTCAATGTGTTGTATCCAACTTAAGTTATAGGCAGAGGACGCCCACTGAAATTAATGGAAGGAAGTTAGCATTGTCCCTTAATTCCAATGCATCTACTTTAATAATGAATTTGGATACAACCCAGTGTCTTTAAAAGAATCCCATTTTCAAGCTGAAATAATAGTTGTGGTTTAGTTAAACTGCATATTTTCACATCTTGTTCAAATTTACAGCTTCACTCTTGATAGCACTTTTTAACAGTAACAATAAAAATAGCTGATATAGGCCAAGAAAAGACTAATGTGAAAAAAATGAGGCAAAACACAATAAAAAGGCAATTATTTTTGAACATCAGTCAGATAAGTTCAGTCTTAATTTAACATAAGGTGGTTGATATTTGATAAATAAGTGAAATGTTTTAGTTTTTAAGATCCTATTGTACTTCTTCCCCAACCCCTTTCAGAAAAAAACTGGCATTAAAATCTGGTGCTTGATTCATCTATCTCAAGGCACAGGTGGGGGATTGAATGAACAGGGCTGTACACTGCTTATCTAAACATTGATTCTCTCTGATTACTCCACTTTAAGTGCCTTTTTCTGGAAACAGATCTGGTGGAGCAGGAAAATATCACATAGAAATAAATGCAGTATCTCCCTGTTGGTTGATTAATTCATCCCCCCCCCCCCCCCAGGAAGGAAGGGGAGAACATTTCACGTGAAATCCTAAAATGACAGTTCTCTCCAAAATGAAATGCCTGAAAAGGACTGATGCCTGAAAAGATCTTTCAAGTTTATACTTTATAGGGAATTACAACACAGCAATCTAAGCAGATGTTAACATTTAGAAATAAAGAAAGAAATGTTTTCGTAACACCATACTATATAAGCTGTTCCAGGAGTATGGCAGTTGTTTGTGTAGAAGAAAATCTGAAAATGAAATGGGCAGCTCACTCACCTTCACGAGCTGTGCTATTCTTGCTGGAGACTGAAAAACAATCCACTCATCCACAGCAATTGTATCCTGATCTTTGTCCTTCTGAATAGAAATATCTCCCCCAAAGAACAAAAGGCAGTATGGAGAGACTTCTGTGCAGTCGTACAGGTATATCTGTAACAAGGAATGCAGTCAGCACATATAAACTATGTTACCACGTTCAAAATAGGGCACGAGAATGTTCCAGTGCATACTGAAAATGGGATCTCAAGTTACTTGGCTTTAAACTTGTGTGTAGTTCCTCTGAAGTGAAATATTAATATTGTGGCAATCACTGGAAAACACTTCAGGTTCAAGGTTTTCCGAAGCCTAGACAATTATTATTTTAATTGTGAAAGGTTTCACTCCCATAGTTAGCTGCATTACATACAAACAAGTGCTGAGCAAAGATTTGCTGCTCTTATTTGACTAGAAACAAGAGTAGTCATAAGGCATAGCTAAAATATGTGATATCCCTAGGCCTGTTAAAAAAACAACAACACTACACCCTTTTGCATTCCATGGGCTGTGCTTCTCAATGTGCTCTCCTCCCTTCTGGAATGGCAGTCGTAAGATCGCAAGAAGCATGGAGGACATGAGAATCTGAAGAATTCCACTGTGAGCATCAGGCATCAGGAGGGAGAAGGGAGGGCACAGAACAGGAATGAAGCATTAAAAGCTACCGATATTGCCATCTCTCAACCAGGAGCTGTCATTTCGAGGCCCCTTGTAAAGTGCAGGGATCACTGCGGTGAGTGGGGCTGCGTACAGACCAGACTAGTTAAGCTAACTAAGACTGTAACTGCTTCAACAGAATGGGACAGACTTAAAATACACCCACATTTATGCTTAAAACAATACAAAATAATTTTTCACTTACACTGCTAGTCCTCATCTTCAAATGGTAAACAAGCCAGTTGTAATGGAATTCTGTCTCTTCAACATTGACAGACTTGGGATGGATGTAAACCGTTCCATCTGTTTTAGTGGAAACTTTAACCCTTAAGACACAGACAAATCACTTATAATTCAGCTACAAAGGAATTACATGCACATACGTTCAAAGATTTAAGATAACTGCCCTTCAAAAAGAGACTCGTAATGTGCCATTAGGGCTATCAGCAGTTAAAGACTAATTTCTAAATTAGACATTGCTGCAAGATATTTAGACAAGAACTGAAAGGAAAAACAAGGATTTTAAGCATCTATACTTCTACTTCAAAATCTACAGTATCAGATTACTTTAAAGATTTGTGTTATATTAATTAAAGAATAATAAGGTATCAGTTTAACTTCATTGCAATTTGTGTGCTCTATTCCCTTTTTCATTCTGAGCAAGAGGATATTGCTTGCATAAAGGATAATCCCAGTGATGGGGAAAGCAAAATTATACTGTCCTATCTATGATACTATCCTCATTTCAATTTCTCTTTTGAAACCCAACATGTTTTCAAAACAAGAGAAAAATAAGTGTTTGATATATGGAAAGCCATTTTCTATCATCATTATTAGTGACTTATCCAGTCCAGGGCTTAGCATCAAAGCAAAATATAATCAATTTATTTTTGCTAGCCATCTACCAAATAAAACATAGATTGTGGAGACGGGATCAAGATAACTCTGCTTATTCAGTCTTAAATTTTTATTTGTGGCTCCACCTAGTGGCAAAACTATGCTATTACATTTTGCTCAATTCAAATAGGAACGAGCAATCTGCATACTGGTTATTGTGCTAAGAATGCACTACAGAAAGGACCACTATTTCAGACACAATGGACTCTTCTAGCCAAAAGAGCAGTGTAAAAAAATTAATAAATAAATTTGTGGTTCTCACTTGGGATGATCTCCACAAAATTTCTGTTCATCTGGAGCTGCAGAATCCCAAAATTAACCCAAGTATCACCTGCCCAATCTGTTGTCTCACCTGCGTGTGTGGAGGGGGAGGAGGGTGGAAATAATCACATGCTCCCCCAGAACTCAAGTATTCCTAGACTACATAGTTAGCAACACAAGGAAAAATATATTCCAGCCTTCTTCCAACTACGTAGAAACCCTTGTTTAATATATTCACACACACATTCTTGGTAAAAGAGCATGGAGAAGAAAAAGCCTTACATTTTTCTCTTTTTGCTGAAGTTTGCTCGGATCTTTGCAACCTTTGGATATAAGCCAGCACAAATAACAGCTTTGAGTAGCTTCTCATTGTCTAGAAAAGAAAACAGCCAAGTGAATCAACAATTCACAAAGGGAGAACTGAAAGCGTATCTGGTGTACTGCTCCTCTTCAGAATTTACCTGAGTTCGTGTTGGATTTGGGATCTCTGGGGCTTCTACTATTCACAAACCCAGCTGCAAGGAGATGTTCAGCAAACTGCCCTTTCATGTTACGCAGCATCTAGAGAACAGCATGAATTGATCAATTTGTTCTTACAGATAATGTCAAACTAAATCTGTTTCAAAAGTGTACGTTTTCTCGCTAGAGACCAACAACTATTACCTGCAGAGTATTTGAAGAAAGAAAATACTCCCAGCAATAATCCTTTTCACACCTGAAGCCACGTCGCTGGGCCTCTTCCCAACCCTGAAAGCACAATTATTATTATTATTATTATTATTATTATTATTATTATTTAGTATAGGTCCTTTTAAAGGAAAACTGGAGCTGAACTGAATCTGATTTTTATATCTTCCTGATTTGAATGCCAGATGGAATAAGAAAGCATTTTATAGAGTAGTAAAGAAATATGAAGTGTCACAATAAGAGTGACCTAAAAAAATAATATGGAGTGCATTCATTCCTTTCACAGAGCTGAATTAAGTCAACACATCCAGATTTGAACTAATTCAGCAGCTGAAAAAAAAAACTACCATTCATATCACTTCCTTATTCCACTATGCGTAAAGGGAAAAGATCTAGAATGGCAATAATTAATCCTGGTCTCCAAAACAAAAGGAAGAAGCACTTCATAGAGTCATAAAATTGGAAGGGACCCTGAGGATCATCTAGTCCAACCCCCTGCACTGCAGGAATACGCAGATGTCCCATACAGGGATCGAACCTGCAACCTTGGCATTATCAGCACCACACTCTAACCAACTGAGCCATCCTGTCAGGGGGAACCGTCATGAACTGCAAGTTGGAGGAGATACAGGATTAAAATTAGACCCATATATTAAAATTGTTAGGGCAAATCATAGCAGAAAACAATGAAACTTGGAATAAAAAGCTAACCTACTAGTAATACCCTCCTAGTGGTGCATCAGTTAAACTGCTAGCACATTTGCAAAGCTAAGCAGGGTCCAGAATTCTAGTTACAGGGTCCAGAATGGCTTCAAATTGGATGGGGGGGGGGAAGTGTTGAGATTCCTGAATTGCAGGAGGTTGCACTTAGATGACGCTCAGGGTCCTTTCCAACCACACAATTCCATTATTCTATAATCTCCATACTAAATGCATACTTGGGTTTAATACTAGTTTGTCACCACTACTAGTAAATTAAGTATGGACCGTGAAGATTTCATCTCTGTGCAATGTGAGCTGTTCATGCTAATATTTGAATCCTCTTTATATTATATATTTAATAAACGATGTTCCCCCTGTGAATCCACCACCTGCCAACTAGAACAGAGCTTCCCAAACTTCATCCCGTCGTGGACAAGTTGAAAATTGCTGAGGGTCTTGGCAGACCATTTAATGACTTCTCTGCCTGTTGCAACAATTGTAATTCCATAGAATTCAAATTGTAATGCAATAGTATACAATATATTAATAAAAGCAGCAATGAAAATGACTATTCCATGCAATGGATGTGCTGTCACACATCTTCAAACAAATACCCAGGAATGCCAGGGAACCACCACGAAACTTGCAGACCACTGTTGGTCAATGGATCACATATCTACCTTGAAAGCATTCACAATGGTGAGGTGATCACTTTTAGAACTCTTTGACAGTTCCTTTCTTCTTGCGTCTGCTACTTTTTCTTTACCCTTAAGAGAAAAACACACAAAGTTGGACTAATCTGTGTATTAAAAAGAAGAAAGAAAGAAAGAAAGACAGATTCAGGAGATATAACCAAGAAAAACTAAGTGCAATTTGCTGTAAGACTAAAACATAGCATATTACAAGGGGGAGGGGAATCTTTCTGAAATTAAAGGCTTCATCTTCGAAGAAGAACAAAAACTTAAATTTAAATAAAAATTACTTTTAACGCTCTCTATAAACACTTTACCAAGGGAATGACAAAAGGATCCTTGAAGCTGAGGCTGGCAGCAATAGTGAGAACAGGATCTAAGCAACAGAATAAAGCTCCAAAGAGAATCATTTTTCCTATGTGTGGCTCCACTGGTAATCGTGCCAAATGAACTCCAAGGGGAGTCAATTCTTCTTGCCTATCCAAGGCATTCTGTTAAAGGGATGACACAAAAAAGGAAGAAGAACATAAACAATGAAAAAGAGTATCAGCATTTGGTTGAAATCCTTGTTAAAGAAGCCTAAATTCTGTCCCTTAAATTTTAAGGTATGGTGAAACTTAGTTTCACATTTATTTAGAATAGCACCACCTGCTTTCATAATTACAATTTTCAGCAATAAGGTTGGGACAGCAGAGAAGAGTAGCAAATGTACTGGAATAAACATGGTTGAGGAAAACTGTGAGCAATATTCATGAAGACAACTCAGGTAGGTATCCAGGGTGAAGGTGCTGAAACCCCATCCACGGTTAGAATCTCCCTAAGTCTTTAGACTCATTGCCTCAGTTTTCTATCACTCAGCAAGATGCTTGCTTTAAAAGTACCCAGATGCCATGTACTACTCCAAATTAATGAACGTACACACAAATTAGCAAATCATCAAGACACAAAATTCTGAGCACCAGAATTTCTTGTTCCAACAGAGTTTTAGGAATTGACCGCTTTTAATTAAAGGGCTGGTGCCGTGATGTTTTTAATGTAATTATTAGTATGTTTTAAACAGATATTATGTATGTATATAGTTTTAATTACATTTGAATGATTGATTTTTTCTGTTTTAGCAGTTTTTCTTTTTATCTGTAAGTTGCCTTGAGTCCCATCAGGGAAGAAGGCAGGGAAGAAGAAGAAAAAGAGGTGATTTTTACTGTTGTTCTCAAAGCTTATTTGAATTTTAATAAAATACCAACTGAACAACTGCAGCAAAATGAGCATGCACTGCCCATTGTGCTTTAACCAGTGTAAAAATTCATTCTCTTATTCCATTTCAATGTACTGTTTTTTGTAGTTACATGCATCATTAGAAAAATTACAAAAACAGTCCTTTCCAAGTCAAAACTAGATATTATTTGATTTGGGTGAAGTTCAATTTTAAATTGCACTAAGATTTAAACTACACTTCTTTGTACAAAAATAAGTTTATTAAATTAAGACTTCAAGTGTTTGATGTTTTCCTTGCCTTAGATACTAAAATCATGTATAAAGCTTAGACAATATCAACAGTAAACATTTGTAATTGCTCAGTTTTCTGAATGAATTCTAAGAACCATAAATGAACATTCTCAAGCCTGAACAAGTTGTGAACTGCCCTGAGTTCTACAAATGAAGGGTGCTATACAAATTTGTTACATAAAATAAACTATCAGTACAGGAACTAAACAAAAAATTACCAGCTGCATGAGATTTTTAATGGATAACAACACAGCATCACGTGATGGTGGATCCATCAATTTGCTCAGAAAATGGGCAATTCCTCCAAGCTTTAAGATCTGAAAGAAAACAAAGTTCATCCTATCAATACTACTTGAACGAACTCCAAATCTTTATGCTTGATGCAAAATCCTTTACCGGAAAGGCTACCCTAACAGGGTATATATTATATATATATTACCTTGATTTGCAAACAAAGTTCTTCCAAAGGTGTCCTCAGGATTTCTGGCAACTGATAATCATCTAACAAACTGGCACGCAGACCATTGTACAAGTGGTAGCAGTTACCAGGCTGGACTCTGCAGGAAGTTAAAATATTTTGACACTGTAGTAACATTGATGTGTTATAAGTAAAAGCAGCTTAGCAGTATACCTTTTATGCAAAACTTGCAATGAAAGAATGAGAAGCTCAGTGTACCATCAAGAAGCAATTATAAAGAGAAGCAATAATCTAGGACAGGGGTGGGGAACCCCAGGCACAGACACAAAATGAGACCCTCCAGACCTCTTAATATGGCCCTCAAGACTTTCCCCAAGCCACACCTCTCATCAGCACTACTCTGCCCCTTGAGTGCTTTTGCCTGGCTGGAATGCGTCCCTTTAAGAGTTCTGTGCCTAGATAGAGAGAGAGGTGTGTGTGTGCATGCGTGCGCGTGCACACACACACAAATATGTGTATGCATAAACCTCTGGCTCTTGCATAGTTGAAATGTAGCCTACTGTTCGAAGGTAAGAGTCATGGTTGTTGCTCCACCCTTTTTTGCTCTAGCCAATATTGCCACTGGCATGAAACCCTGGAAGGGAACACATCCCTTGAGCTAAAGAATGTTCGCCATATCTGATCAAGGACAGCAGCCTGGTGCAACAAAATGAAGAAAATGTTACCAAACCAACACCAGCTTCTTTTTATATATGGCACAGGGAATAATAAATGCAAATATGGTGCGGGCAGGGATGATCTACCTGACAGTCTGACATATGTCAACAGAAAACTAAGGACCACAATGCACTCCCCTTTGCTCAGTATGAGACAATAACCTTATAGGATGGGATTGCACCAAATCTGCAATGTGGTGAAAGGTTATGCCTGATTGGTCTCACAAAGGATAGAATGGCAACTGTTGAGTGAAACAACTTTGTGCAGCTAAACAGCTATGCACCTATTACACATTTTTCTATATTCACCAATGCTCTTGAATACCAGAGTTCTAGGCAAATTCATTTCCAAGTGATTATGTGGGGAGATATTAAGTACTTCCACAGTTAGTGGGAGTAATTTTCAGGTAGCAATACTGTGGAGGAAAACTCTTCAAGGATAGTGATGCTGAACTTTCTTTTTCTTTATGTACTATCTGGTAAGCAGATAATATCTAGAGAAACGCAATGAGTAAAAAATGCTAAGAGAGTAATCTACAGGACATGATTTATTTGTACTACATGTACATTAAAGGTAAAGGTACCTCTGAACGTTAGGTCCAGTCGCAGACGACTCTGGGGGTGTGGCGCTCATCTCGCTCTATAGGCCGAGGGAGCTGGCGTTTGTCCACAGACAGCTTCTGGGTCATGTGGCCAGCATGACTAAGCTGCTTCTGGCAAACCAGAGCAGTGCACAGAAACGACGTTTACCTTCCCACCAGAGCGGTACCTATTTACCTACTTGCACTTTGATGTGCTTTCCAACTGCTAGGTGGGCAGGAGTTGGGACCAAACAACGTGAGCTCACCCCGTCGCGGGGATTCAAACCGCCGACCTTCTGATCAGCAAGCCCTAGGTTCTGTGGTTTAGACCACAGCGCCACCCACGTCCCTCCACATGTACATTAACTCACTACCAATTATTTGTGCTCAAGAGCCCAACCTCTGCTCACACAGCATCTCCACATAGGGAGAGAGGAAATCGGGCTACAAGACCTATACGTATCAACTAGGCATATGTGCTGTGCCTATAGTCCTATGCCTTAAGGTTTTATTTGAAGGAGTTCAACAAATACAAACAATGCAAGTGTCAAGATAGTGAAGAATTTTTTTCTATATGGTATTTTTAGACTATGGGACGCAGGTGGCGCTGTGGGTTAAAGCCTCAGCGCCTAGGGCTTGCCGATCGAAAGGTCGGCGGTTCGAATCCCTGCGGCGGGGTGCGCTCCCGCTGCTCGGTCCCAGCGCCTGCCAACCTAGCAATTCGAAAGCACCCCCGGGTGCAAGTAGATAAATAGGGACCGCTTACCAGCGGGAAGGTAAACGGCGTTTCCGTGTGCGGCTCTGGCTTGCCAGATGCAGCTTTGTCACGCTTGCCACGTGACCCGGAAGTGTCTCCGGACAGCACTGGCCCCTGGCCTCTTAAGTGAGATGGACGCACAACCCCAGAGTCTGTCAAGACTGGCCCGTACGGGCAGGGGTACCTTTACCTTTTTTTATTTTTAGACTGTAATAGAGAGACTGTGCTGCTGAACTACTTTAACTTCTAAAACTAAGTTTAAATCCCTGAAGAACAGTTGTGCTGGACTATGGAAGTAAAAAAAGAACCCTAAGAAATTCATGTAACTGCTTAAAGGCTAATAGAAGTATTCTGGTATAAGGTTTTGCAGGTTAGAGCCTCCTTTATCAAAGGTTTGATGATACAAGAGGACGCTCCAATCTATTCATGCTCCAATCTAAAATGCATTGGGCTCCACCATACCACTTTGGGTATTCAGTTTATAAAAATTAAATATCAAAGGGGCAAAAAACAAAACAAAAAAACTAAGCCAGCAAATGAAGTCACTAAAGGAAAAGCTTCAGATTAATCAATAAAGTCAGCAAAGTGAGGGGGAAAGTTAATGTCTTTAAAGTAAACTTTAAATAATAATTTTTTTATTATTAAATATTTGAAAACGTTCATTATTGCAATAGCCAAGGTTTCCCTGCTTCTGTCCATTCTGTTACCATAGATTACTCTTACCTTCCTGCTCTACCTTTCCTCTGCTTAGCGTTTGCTTTGCTAACCCACTCTGCAGCCATCGTGCTAATGTTGTTCTGTGTATCAAAGTTAGTTTCCTTTATCTTTCCTCCATCTATAACGTATACCACATCGTCTATGGTGATGCTGCAGAAATGGGAAGCAGGAAGAAATGGTTAGCTTTTGTACATCAAATAGAGACAATTTGCATTGATTATGTCAATCTGTAAAAGAAATTGCCCCTTACGAAACACACAAATTATACTGCAATCAATCATAATGAACAGAGACTACCACTTGCTACAGTTTTGCTATTTCTTACATAATAAGCACATATCCACCAAGGAGTGAAGTTTGCAAGAAAACCAAAAAGCTAAAAATGCTCAGACTGAAGCAAGACAAACTGAACATGTCAGAAGCTAAGACTATCGCCAGACATGCTTATGTTATTATTATTATTATTTTACAGATTCATAAACCACTTCACAGCCACAAACTACTGAAGTAGTGTGCAAAAAGATAAAGGAGGTAAAATGCACAAAAATAACTAACAATAAACCAATTTTTACATCGATACAATTAATAACCCATAAGATGACTGGGTCATACTTAAGGGAAAGTTTTTACATCTAATCATCAAGACAGCAGGCACCTGTCTAACTTCAGTTTTAGTACCAGCTACAGAAAACAACATTAAGCATACTAATCTAGAAATAAGTTCTATTTTTAAGCAAGCGTGTTTTGGGTTGGAGCCTTAGGATAATCAGCTGTAAGCATGCTTAATGGAAACTGTTAGGCCTTGGGGTTTTCCAACAAGCAATCCAGTCTAGACAGCACTCCTATCTAATTCCCAAACTGTCAGTGTAATGGACATTGAGGAGGGAAGAGTCTGGGTTATAACTTCTTTGCCTAGCTTCATGTGCACTGTTTTAGGGGTGAGGGTCAGTTTAGACACCTAACTTATTCCACAGGCCATCAGATATTGCTTAATGCTGAAGCCAATTTATAAAAGCCAAAAAGGAACTGTTGATCATATTGTAAACAGTTTTTCTTAATGAACGCAGCTCCCCCTGCAGCTCCAAGTCAGGAAATGCCAAAGTTTCAAGGCAAGGCTTTGCTGTTGCTCCTCTCCTCTTGAGGCTCAGTCAGCTTCCTGTCTAAACTCTAAGCACATCTTCTCATGATCTCTTGCTCTGCACTAAGCCATTTTTTTCTAATTTTACCTCCCCTCCACTTTCCATACCTGCTTGTATTTTCTGTTATTCTTTCTCTCCAAAAAGGAAAATGCAAAAACATTGTTTACCTCGGCCTTTATTCTCCCCTCCCCCACTTTTTATTGGGCTCCAGGAGGACTGAAAACTGTTTCCCTTTCAAAGAAAAAAAGGGGGGAAACATTGCAGGCATTGTGCTTGAAAGTGCCAGCATTCAAAAAGAAACTCCACGGATTAATTGGGCAGCACTCAAGAGAGAATGCGTTGCTTTCCCTTGTACAGTATATGCATTCTACATTAAATTTCCACATTAACTATCTGATGAATCCAAAGTGGAAAAGCAGCTTCACTGTACATGTTTTTAATTTATTTTATTGCTCATTCCACCACATAAAGGAATTAAACATTTTAATTTACACTTTTGATGAAAATACTCCTTTTGCCCAACAAGTTAATTTCAAGGATTGCTAGAAGCATAAACAAAAATTTACCTAGTCTCAGCGATGTTGGTAGCAATTACAATTTTACGGACTCCAGGGGGGGTCCTTTTAAAAACCTAAAGAAAAACAAAAACAAAATCAGAAAGAGAAAAAGTGTTTCTTCCAGAAATTTCTTTTTCATCCTAATATTTGTTCACTTAATTTAATTTTTTTCAGTCAAGACATGCACATGCATACACTCATCACTAAATTTAAACACCAGAGTAACTACACATTAATGGATAGTTGAAACATTTTATTAAGGTTTTATTACAACAGCAATCCAAGAAGAAAAGAGTTATTTGGAATGAAGGATATGATCTCTTGAAAAGCAGGTGGATAGAAGCATCCCATGTTTTAACAGGCATGGCAGAGTCCAGTTGAGACATTGTGTTCTATATCATAGGGAGTGGCTGGGGAAACCCAGCCAGATGGTTGGGGTATAAATAATAAATTATTATTATTATTATTATTATTATTATTATTATTATTATTAGAGGCACATGAGCCCACACTCTGATCCCAATTTCCAAGGCCATGGAGATTCCACAATATGAAAAATTGATTCCTTCCTTGCTGCTTAGTAAGACTGAAATCAGTTTTTTTTAATGTTACTTAAAATAATAAATATGATTGGGCAACAAATAAACATATGCACTTGAATTCAGAGAAACAACAGGGGGAAGGGGGAGGATGGAATATGACCTCCCTGCTTCCCTCATCTTAGTGGTAGTCACCCCAAATACCTCACTAAAGGGCTGTGAGACCCTGCTAAATAAGGTGGGTTATGGGGTGGGGACTGAAAATCAGAGGCATATTTGTTCCCAGAAGTTATCTTCTACCCAGTATTTCCACCAGCATTTCTCTGGATCCAACCAAGTAAGTTATGTGAAGGCACAGCTGTTGCAGTCATTCTACTTCAGTTTAAAAAACTGAAAACAGATTTTGAATACTCTATACCAAAATAACGACCACTGCTAATTATAAAACTTACCTGGGTCTGGTTAACAGTAGGCATCAACGAATGCAGAGGTATAATAACGAACCTATCTGAAAAATAAAATTGGCATTATGGTACTACTCTAAGTAAAATTCAGTTTGAAAGAAAAACTAAAAATCTAGAAAAAATTAAAAATATAAATGAGGTACAGTTATAGGAAAAATGAACTATTTTCTTCAAGAAGCCACAGCTTCTCGTTACAAATAATATTTTTGAAAGCACTAATTTATTCATTTTATTTTGCCAATAAGAAAGAAAATTCATAACCTTTCTATCTTTTGCCTTAAATATTGCCTTGTAGCATTAAGCTTAAAAAGTCTTTGAGGTCAGCAGCCTGTTAGGTAAAATTAAAATTAAACCTTTGAATATTTTAAATTTATTGCTAGAATCATTAACGGCTATCCATTTGATTCACCCAAATAAACTGATCTGCTCTCAAAGGAAATGCAAAGCTCAACATCCTTGAAACATTTGTTCCGCAGTGGGTTATGTTTGTGCGATGTCATCATGCGAAACCACATTAAGGATGGAGACTGCTATCCTTGACATTTAACAGTAACCAATTTATTCGCGGGCATGGCCAAACTTGGCCCTCCAGCTGTTTTGTGACTACAACTCCCATCATCCCTAGCTAAGAGGACTAGTGGTCAGGGATGATGGGAATTATAGTCCCTAAACAGCTGGAGGGCCAAGTTTGGCCATGCCTGAGTTAGGGGGATTTACCAGCCAACACTGTAACTGACATGCCACCCCAGATGCTATCACTTACTGGTCCCCTGCAGTGGCTGTTGGGATGCCAGTTCAACAACTGAACTGCATTCAAATGCATTTTTAAGAAAGACAGTGGGAATTATGGTTCTGGCAGTCATGCAAAGGGGAAAGATGCAGGGCAACAGGAAGAGGGGCAGAGGCTCCGAATGGCAGCTAGCAAAGTTCAGCAGGCTTTAGGGACAGAGAACCCTGCCCTCCAAGTGTTACTGCAGCATCTTGACAGGGCTAATTTAACTGCTCATCCTAATTTAAGACTATTTAATGTAGGCCAACATTCATTGGAAAAGGGTAGCTGAATTCTGAACTTGTCTGCCAGCTTGCATATGCTTAGGACGGTGAACATCAACAGCTATGTTGGCACAATTTACAATCTATGATGCTGTGTTGATAGTGGTGCCAAAAGGTGCTGGGAGGGTTTGGGTAACAGTTTATAAAGAAAACCCCTAGTTTGCAGCAGATTATTTTAAGAAAATCAAAGAAGATGACTTACCTGACTTAAACATAACTTGAGACATCAGAAGGTCATTTAGAGTGCTAATGTTGTCCCATCCAGGGAGAAATACAAGTATTGCACCATCCTACATGAACACAGGTAAATGGAGAAATTGATTATCCAACATGGATGCATAGTTCAACCCATAAAGCACACATCGTGGCCTAGTTCAGACATGCTGTTAAGCCATAATTTAGGAAGTTTGGATCCCGCTCACAAATTTAGTTTGTTTCACCTAATGTTGATTTGTGCCCCCTCCACAGGGTCTCACCTCCTCTTTGAATAGTCAGCTTGTTTACAAAGTGAGTGGTGTAATCAGTCTGTTGCCTGGTAGGATGAGGAGGGTACAGAGGTCTATGAAAATGCCAGCAACAAACTCTTAGCTGCCCAAGTAATTTTGTTTGAGTCTGGCATTTGTGCACTCAGATCAGTGGCAGGGAACGGGCAACACAACAAATTAGAATTAAACCAGGGTACTGAACTTGGATGTAATGGCAGGCTACAGATAACATAAGCCAAGATTCATGCACCAATTTTAAACCATGGGGTTTCAGAACATGATTTGTTAGCCAAAAACAAGCCATGATTATCCCACTGGGGCAGATTCATATGTGCAAGCAAACCAGGGATTAAGCATTGCATCCAATTCAACCTGTAAACTTTATTTTTGGTATTTCTAAAACCTTGCAATCACATTCTTAATATTATTTGCAATTTGAAAATTATATGCAGCAGAAATACTTGATTCTGAGTAACTTTTGTCCCCCAGTACCACTACTGTCACTGTCACAATTTTTCAAGGAATAGAGCAAAGCGCCAAAATACCATTGAAAGCATTGGTAATCGTGAAGGCAGTATTATCTGCGTATGTTCAATTTTATTATGTGAACCAACGTGAAAGACATTATTGCTCAAAAACTATCTTAAAATACCATTTTCTATTTTCAAAACTTATGGTGTTAAATAAAATGGGAATAAGCTAGAACTTAGTACAAAACAAACATTCTAGTCCCTGAAATGTTTACTTGGGAGCAAGAGACATTGAAATATCCTGTTGAAGCCAAAGGATGTGTGATTTGGGTCTGAAAAGCATATACTCAATTTTTTCTCTAAGACTAGTGCAGTATTGACTTTAACATACAAGCACAGAAAAACATTTGTAGCTGTTGTCTTTGCTTGTTTGTAAACAGAGTACAGTGGTACCTCAAGTTACAAAAGCCTCAGGTTACAAACGCTTCAGGTTACAAGTTCCGCTAACCCGGAAGAGTTAACTTGAGTTGAGAACTTTGCCCCAGGATGAGAACGAAAATCGTGTGCTGACGACGCAGCAGCAGCAAGAGGCCCCATTAGCGAAAGCACGCCTCTAGTTAAGAACAGTTTCAGGTTAAGAATGGACCTCCGGAACGAATTTAAGTTCGTAACTAGAGGTACCACTGTAGTTAAGGTTCCAGTCTACTCTTGAGTTTCTACTATGATGTAACTGGAATACAACAACGTTATCATAGCCACTGTTTGCAGTATTGTGGTGGTGCAGTGATCGTGCCTGGTAATCAGAATATTTCTTTAGTAGAGCCAAAGATACAGGACCATGGCCAACAACAAACAATAGTTTAATAATTCTTCAATCATATAATCAACTCTTATAACTTATAAACAACATTTTAAAAGACAGTGTAAACAACTTTATGTATTAGTATTAGCACATACAGGGAGAAGAACTTTATATTAATCCCTGTGATTTCATATGCCTCACATCACAAGTGCACAGTTGCCTACAAAAATTCCAAGAAAACAATTCCTTACAAAATAATTTTCCTCTACAATCATTGCGTAGAGCCAACACCAACTTATATTGTTTTTTAATCATGATGAGCATGAGTCAAATTTAAGCCTTTTTAAGTTCCATTTATTTTAATAAGGGTTGAGGTTAAGTAAGTGCTTAAGTCACTTCTCTTGAAATCTAGCAGATTTAGAATCAATTAAGTTTAATTAGGTTCCACCTAATCTAATTAAGAAGAGGAAATAATTTAAAAAGTGAAGTCATATTTAGCCAAGTTGAAACTCACCTCTTCTTCAAGAGCAATGTATTTGATCAGTGCTGCAATCAAATCAAGGTCAACTTTCTCATCATCCATCATTCCCAATGCATCAATTGTACTTTCTGAATACCTAGAAATCACATACAAATAAAAAGCTTTATTTAACCATATGTGCTATAGTTAAATTTAGCACAAGTACACAGGCTCTTGTTTTATACAAATAGCAAAAAAGGAGACTGGTTAAAATAAACACAGATCAACAGAAGAAACTGCTGAAAGAAGACAACAGAACAGACTGGATCCTATTTGCTTTTAAGCACAGAACAAATCTCAGTCTCTCTTAAACAGATAAAGTGCATGTTTATTCAGAAGTTCTACTGTGTTTAATAATAGTAATATATTTATATATATCACCAATCTGGCTGGGTTGCCCCAGCCACTCTGGGTGGCTTCCAGCAAATTAAAACATCAAATATGGTTTGCTCCCTAGAAAGTGCTAGGATTGCAGCCATAAAGTGTCTGTCACATATGTAACAAAAATCTGAAAGTTGTACAAAAGTGAAAAATAACCCTACCGTCCTCTCAGCTGCTTCAAATAATCTGGCCACTGCTCATGATAAATTTCTTCTTTTTCTTCCTTTTCTGGCCTGCTTACGTGCCCCTGCATAAACCTCTTTTTCCAATGTGGTCTGCGATCCGTATTTTCTGGAATGTATCTTCAGAAATAAATGTAGCATTCAGTAATAATGTTTGCATATTAAGTAAAAGAAAATCATTCTAAATATCTCAATATAGTCTTCATATTGGGAGAAGGAAGGAATCATTATATGTCCAAATTCTGAGTTTTGGTGTCACAATAAAAAAAGGAATTAAGAGAAATCTTCACACTAACCGTAGCTTCTCAATTACATCTTCCAAAAGGTACTCCTTGACAGGATAGGTGAATCCAGGAATATGGATCATAGGACAACTGTCTGTATAAAAAGGGGGAAATATATATTACATCACCTACATTTTAGCAAACTGAATCATGCTTGAAAACAAGATACACAACACAACTTACAGAATAGCGAGAAGCATGAAGCTTACACAAAATAAAGCATTTTTTTAAAATGCTATTGTTATAGTACAGTGGTGCTCCGCAAGACGAACGCCTCGCAAGACGGAAAACCCGCTAGACGAAAGGGTTTTCCGTTTTGGAGGCGCTTCGCAAAACGAATTTCCCTATGGGCTTGCTTCGCAAGACGAAAATGTATTGCGAGTTCCTGCGGGTTTTCCCCCCTCCCCCCCCTTTTTCTAAGCAGCTAAGCCGCTTATCAGCTGATCCGCTAAGCCGTTTATCAGCTGATTCGCCAAGCCGCTAAGCCGCTTATCAGCTGACCCGCTAAGCCGCTAATAGCGCTAAGCCGCTAAGCTGTCAAAGGGCTTGCTTCGCAAGACGAAAAAACCGCAAGACGAAGAGACTCGCAGAACGGATTCTTTTCGTCTTGCGAGGCACCACTGTAATCAAAAAAGCTAGTTAGGTTGTTTTTATTCTACTAGAAATACCAAAGTGGCTTTGAATGTTTAGAGAAGTTTTTAATGTTTGATACCATTTTTAAAATTCTGCTGGGAACCCAGCCAGATGGGTGGAGTATAAATTATCCTTGGCATGAACTCAAGTGTTCAAAATGCTGCCAAAGATATTGTTCACTGAAGTAAAATGTTTATCGCACACAGAACATGATACTTCATCTGATAAACTGATTCTGACAAAGAATAGTTATACCACAATATGTGTGTGTCTTTTAAGGCGTCATAGAACTATTACATGAAAATGCCAAGTATTCAGCATTTCATTTCATGCAGAGATAAATTTAAAAAATAAACAGCATCTATTTTGTCTATTTATTTTCAGAAGTACAGGCAATTCCACACTTCTGCACAACTGCGCACATATGCGATACCTGAAACCCGGAAGTGGTGGAAGCGAGCTGCAAAGTCCTCCTGGCTCATGAGGAGACTCTCCCCAGAGGGGTTTATTGATACTGCTCAGCCTCCCTGCCTAACAAGCTGACAAGTGGGAAAGCAGCGGCAGCCTGGAATGTAACCCCCACATAAGGAGGAAGACACCTGTATTTTGTTATACTATGATGCTTCCAACATTCATAGCAAAATACAGGGGATTATTACACTTGTAAAAATGTAGATAATTTCACGCACCAAAATAGTCTGAGAACTTCTCGGCATTCAGTGTAGCACTCATCAATATGACTTTCAAGTCGAGTCGTACACTTAGCAGATCTTTGATTATGGTCATTAAAACATCTGATTGGAGATTTCTCTCATGGATTTCATCGAGGATTACATGACTAACACTGGCCAACTCCCTACAGCAAAAGAAGTACAGAACTGATAAGCCCCCCCATGTTTATAAGAAACAAAATGTTAATTAGCAGATATGAAATAAATGGAAATGAGTACAGCAAATACAACTATTAGCAGCAGCTGACAAAGCTTTGAGGAAATGCATTCAAAATTTTCTTTTGAAACAGAGAAACACATACTTATCTGACTGGAGCCACTGTAGGACAATTCCTGTTGTGCAGTACAAAATTGAGCCTTGTTTCCTTGGCAACCGGCTGAAAGATAGCCATTAAAAACAATACTTCAGTTCCTCTTGATATTGCTTTTGAAAAAGCCAGAAGATACTTTTAAGTGTTATAATGTCAGTACACTTTCAGCTGCACTCACTTACTAAGATTCAAGCATCCAATGTCTGGTTGTGCAATATGAAAATAAAGGCTGCAGTTCTATACACACTTATTTGGAAGTAAGCTTAGTTGAAGTCAACTGGACTTCTGAGAAAGCATGCATAGTTTGCCTTCATGGTATGCTCAGCATGCAGCCAACAAACAGAATGTCTAGAGTATGACACAACAATGCTTAATTAACCCATTTTACAAGTTGTTGCTAATCCAAACAACACACACAAATGCCACTGTTTCTTTCTTGGTTACTCACCTGTTTTATATATACACATTACTTCTAGAGTAATGAACTTCTAGAATAAGGTTTAACTTGACAGCAGCTTAGCAGAATAAAAGTTGCAGTGAAAAGTAAGTCTTGTGAGGACAGTTGATTCAAAGGCAAGTGGGTGGCCACTTACATCACAACTCTAATTGGTGCTCTACTTGATAATGTATTGTGTTTGTAGCAATTCCTCACAAATATTTGTGGTACAGTGTTCCTATTTGTGGCAACACCCACAATTTGTGACAGAAAAAGTCCAGGTGGAATAATTAACACCTGAAAATACATGAAAATACAATTCCCCTGGTGCAGCTTATCAGATGGAGCTCCGTCTGCATGGCTGTATACACAAATACCTCATATGAAATCTTACAGCCCAGCCAATAAGCATTTGCGCTGACACAATCATTCACAGGACAGGTTACTAATTTTGTCACCAAAAGTTACATCGCTGCATCTGTGGAAGGAGACCCCCCTAGGTAAGTAACAGCCACAGAAGGGATGCTAAAACATATGCCCACTCTAGTCTGTGCATAGATATTCTTCAAGTATAAAAACTAACAAGAAAATACTCATGTACCTTTCAAGCCGAATTTGATATCCTGTACTCTTTCCATTACCACATACTTCAGCCCTTTCTGCCGCAACTCTCTCTGCTACCTTAACATTAAAGAAAATCTGTTAATGTTTTCTTCTTTGTAAATATGGTTACTTTATCCAAGAACAGATATAAATGTCACTTACAGAGATAGCACTGATCCTTCTAGGCTGAGTACATACAATCCTGCAGGAAGACCCCTTCCCTCGCTCAATATAGTCATCCAAGATGAACTGAGTAACTTGAGTTGTCTTTCCGCAGCCAGTTTCCCCACTTATAACAGTTACCCGACTGCTATTTATGATGTTTACAAGCTCCTATTAAAAACAAAACAACAAAAAAATGAAACACACAGTAATCACTCTGCTGTGGGGAGATATGCTTCCATGCCCTCGTTCAATTATGCACTGAACATTACCCACTCTATAAAAAATACACTAAGGACTAAAATTGTTTAATGTGTTTCTCTACACAGTAGAACACACAAACATTTCCCACTAAATTCTCATTGCCTTTTAACATTTCATCAAATATTTTTCTTTTCCAAATCTTAATGCTCATCTGAGTTATGACAAAAAGGCTCATATTCAAGGTATGTATTTACCCTTCTCATTCCATAAGAAGGCAGCTTCTCGCGAAATCTCTGCAAAGTAAAGAAAAATTAAGTGAAAATAGAGTATATTTATAATAGATATTTATAAATTTGGTTAGCAAGTTGAATACGATTAGTGATGCTGTTAAGCTATGAACTGAAGCACCAACCTATTTTTAAAAAACATGTTAATGTTCCATCTAAGATGTTCAGAATCATATATATTAATAATAAATGTATTCAGCTGCAACACAACATTAATGCTTGCCTTTTTCACTAAAGGAGAAGAGGAACTAGAACTATATCAACCTCTGACTGCGTTCCTAAGCAAGTTCCTTGAGGAAAGTCAGGTTTTTAAAGTTCCTGTGCCTCTCACTGCAGTAAGGATAAAATTGGAATGAAAATACTATTTTGGGGGGGGAAATGTAGCTGCCCTTCATCAAAAGATTCCAAGGCAGTGTACAAAAATATATCTGGTTCAACTTCATAACCTAAATATGAAGCTAGTGCAGAGCTCTTGACAGCAAGCCCACATGACTGGGCTGCCCATTATACCCTATAATTTAATTCAGATCATCATCTTGGCTACTAGATGAAATACAGCATTAAAAACCAGCTCAGGGTTTCCACATATATTAATTCATAAATGATATCTATAATTTCTAGCCAAAAGCATTTATGCATACTTCTATTGGTAAAGGTAAAGGTAACCCTGCCCGTACGGGCCAGTCGTGTCCGACTCTAGGGTTGTGTGCTCATCTCGCTCTAGAGGCCGTGAGCCAGCGCCGTCCGAAGACACTTCCAGGTCACGTGGCCAGCGTGACAAAGCTGCTCTGGCGAGCCAGCACCAGCGCAGCACACAGAAACGCCGTTTATCTTCCCGCTATAAAGTGGTCTCTATTTATCTACTTGCACTTAAGAGTGATTTCGAACTGCTAGGTGGGCAGGCGCTGGGACCGAACGATGGGAGCTCACCCCACCGCGGGGATTCGAACCACCAACCATATGATCGGCAAGTCCTAGGCACTGAGGTTTTACCCACAGCGCCACCCGCGTCCCATACTTCTATTGAGGTAGATACAATTAGAGATCTAGCATAGTACAAATGGGAATACACAAATGTCTTCCTCTCCTGCCCTCAACATGCCCCAAAATCTTCTCCGGAGGCTACCTGCATTTCAATATATCTGGAATCAGATTTTTTCTTTTTCAATTCTTCTTTAAGTTGCTCATCTAAATCAACATCAGGTTTATTTTCTTCTAAGAGATATTCTGAATCTTGATCAAGGAATGTTTTTTCCAATATTGGTCTAGTTCTTTTAGGTGCCCTCTCAACAACAGGTTTTTCCACAACAGGCTTTGGTTTGGGAGGGGTCTCCTTTGTGTACCTGGAAAAGGTGTGGTTAAGCATAAGTCATCCAGCTCTAAGAAACACACATCAGTAGATAAATTTGGCATTTATAGTTTTGATCTACAGTCCTGTGTCCAGCTATGAGTAACTAGGTGCTCCCATCCTGTAAACAACTTAGGTGGCAGCTGGCAAGCAGATAGCTCAGTCGGTAAAGCATGAGATTCTTAATTTCAGGGCTGTGGGTTTGAGCCCCAGGTTGAGTAAAAAATCCCTGCATTGCAGGAGGTTGGACTAGATGACCCTAGTGGTCCCTTCCAACTCTACAATTAGAACTCACTGCTCTGCTTGCCTGGATTTTCCTCCCTCCCACACCCCACCGATATTTTGCCACAGTACTATCCCAGTTATACCCTGTGTTGTATAATCCCCAAGTTGCAAGGCAAAACAAATAAAAACCTGATATGAAAGTAGCTCAATAAATGTCACTAGCTACAGGCAACCCCCGATTTGTGCAGAGGGTGCATTCCAGGTCATTGTGAAATTGCGTGCAACTGAAACAGCCTGCAAACAACCCACTCCCCCCCCCCCGACCCACCTTTTAGTGATGTATTTTATTACATTTCCAGGCGACTTCCAGATTTGGCGCTGTGCACATATTGGTTGTGCCTAAAACAGGGGTTGCCTGTATTTTAGTCATTATTATTCCAAATGGCCAATATTTCCCAATTTAGAAATACTGTTATGATGTCATGTTCCATTAGAATATTAAATACGAAAACAAATGAAACTGAATACAAATTACTAGAGTGTTTGATAGTAAAACAGAACATAGCATGGCATGTTTAACTATTTTATAATGCAAACTACCCTTCAGTTGGTTTGCATACCGCTAACATACTGCTAAGATTTGACATGAAACAAAAAATATTATTACCCTTCTTCATCAGACCACCAAGACATGGCTTCTTGTTCTTTTTCATTTTTGCTCTGGACAGTGTTCAGCAGCTGCACAATCTGTTCTTCTCTGCGCTCATCCATACGCACCACAGCTCTCTATATATGGAAAGAACAATGGATTTTAACAAAATCTTAAAGTATAACATACTCCGTGCTCAAAAATCTTGCTCCAATTATCTCAATGACGGACACTCCTCAATATTGTAAAAGGAGGACTACATATTCTAAATACTAAGGATATGTCAAGTTACTACTATACTTTAAATTTAATGTTCTGTACAAAGTTGAGAAAGTCTTCATTATCCCTAACAGAAACACATAGTAAAATTCTCTGTCAGCATGCACCATAGGACACCTGCGCACAAATCTTCTCCATATGGAAGAACATTTCCTTTCATACATACATGTGAGGAAAATGAATGCTATTGTTTATTTCATACCCACCTGAGTGGCATATACATGGATACAAATACTCGATGCTCAAAGAGGTTCCTTTAAGCATCATGCAAATGAAAATGGCATCAGCCACAACAAATGTGCCTTGTAGGGCATGTTTGCGGGACATTCTTCAAACCTGTTTTAAAAGTCTGACCTGTCATCCCCTTCTTCTCAACTTGTAGCCAAACCCCCAATACTCAAAATATGCATTAGAGGGTTGAGAGGCTCAGTGGACAAGATTCAGGGCATACATGGGGAGAGAAAAGGAACAATAAGCCCTGCTGCAGAAGCAGGACGCCACTCATGCAGCAATGGATACAAACCTTGGTAGGATTACTGAAATGCCCTCTATAGGGGGCTTCCTTTGCTCTTGACTCAGAAACTGCTACTATTGGGGGGTGGGGGTGCACGCATTTGGCAGATCGAATGGGAAATTGGATGTCCAACACCCCCAACCTTGCAAAAAGTGGGGTGAGATTTGCCGCCTTGGGCCAGTCACTCCGACTGACGGAGGACAGGACTGGGCAAAAGAGTTGTCTATTTCTGCTGGGAGCCTGAAGGGCCCTGGCCTGCATCTTTCCACCTGGCTTGGGGAGGGGCCTGACAGCTCCATAAAGGAGTGCTTCTGCTGCTGCTGGGCAGAGAGGGCTCCATTTTTGTTTGGTTTTAAAATTGCTTTTATTTTTAATCTATGTCATTTTAAACTGTGATTGATATTAATGCTGTATTCTTAGTTTTAGGTTTTATGAATTATGTGGAAATGGTTTTCCATTTGGCTGTGTACTTTCTGATGTGTTTTATTTACTGTTTATAACTTTTGTCATGCTGGTAATTACGGTATGCAAATCTTGTCATGCTGTAAGCCGCCTTGAGCATTGTTTTAACTATGGAAACACGGCACACAAATAAAATGATGATGATATTGTTATTTCCCTAAACGGCCTTGGTCCTGTATAACTGAAGGAGCGTCTCCACCCCCATTGTTCAGCCCGGACACTGAGATCCAGCGCCAACGGCCTTCTGGTGGTTCCCTCATTGCGAGAAGTGAGGTTACAGGGACCAGACAGAGGGCCTTCTCGGTAGTGGCGCCTGCCCTGTGGAACGCCCTCCCATCAGATGTGAAGGAAATAAGCAGCTATCCTATCTTTAAAAGAGATCTGAAGGCAGCCCTGTTTAAGGAAGTTTTTAATATTTAATGTCGTATTGTTTTTAACACTCGATTGGGAGCCGCCCAGAGTGGCTGGGGAAACTCAGCCAGATGGGCGGGGTATAAATGATAAATTATTATTATTATTATTCCCCAGCGCGCTCAGGAAGAACGAGATAGGCAGGGGCGCCGCACCAGCTTTCCAAGGGCCTCTTGGATGTGGGCACTTCAAAAAGAGCTTGCCGACAGGTAAATTCCTCAGGAACGAAGGGCTTCAGCGGAGGCCTCTTCTCTCAAGCGCCACCCCCCTCAAGGGGTCCCGCAACGACACATCCTGAGGGCGCAAAGGGCGGGCAGACAGAGCTCGGCTGGCCACCCTGAACCCCCCCCCCGCCCTCACCCACCTGCTGCCTCTCGGCCTCTTTGCTCTTCTCGCCCTGCCGCCGCGCGTACCACAGGCCAATCTCGCGGCCCTTCAGGTGAGGAGGGGGTCGGCCCCGGCCACCGCCGCCGCCGCCGCCACCACCACCTCTTCCGCCGCTTCCCGCTCCGCCGCGGCCAGACGACGACGACGACGACTGCGAAGCGCGAGGCCCGCCCCCGCGGCCCCGATCCCGGCGATGCTCGTAGCTCATCTTGCTGCCGCCGCTGCCAGGTACTGAGAGTCTCCCGAGCCGGCAGACGCTAAAAGGGAACCGGAAGCGGAATCCTCGAGCCTGCCGAATTCTAATCACTTCCGTTCTGGCTGACGCGCAGGCGCGGACGTGGATTGAGGCTCTTTCCCTTTTCTATAAATCTCTCTGTCTCTTTCCCCGCCCACTTCCCTTCCCCTCCTCTTACCGCTGGAAGAAGAGGGGAAGGGAAGTGGGGGGGGGGGGCTCAGGGCGGCGCTTCGCTTTCGGAGGAGGAGGAGGAGCGCGTGCGCGAAGCGGCGGCCGCGGGGCCAACGGTCGCCTCGCGCGGCCAGCCAGCGTTCTAGAACTGTGTTCGGCTTTGTGCGTCCCGCTCGTCGTCTGTTCCTTCGGTCCCACCCGGGGCTGCTAGCTTCGTCAGTGCACCGTGAAAACACGGCAAATAACAATGCAATTTTACTTCCAGCTCCTGACTGAGGTGGGCACTTCTTACTTGAGGGCTGCTGCAGTCAGGGCCGGATTTACGTATAAGCTAAACAAGCTACAGTGGTACCTCAGGTTAAGTACTTTATTCGTTCCGAAGGTCCGTACTTAACTTGAAACTGTTCGTCACCTGAAGCACCACTTTAGCTAATGGGGCCTCCTGCTGCTGCCGCGCCGCCACCACACGATTTCTGTTCTCATCCTGAAGCAAAGTTCTTAAGCTGAAGCACTATTTCTGGGTTAGCGGAGTCTGTAACCCGAAGTGTATGTAACCCGAGGTACCACTGTATAACTTAAGGCCCCACTCCCTTGGGGGCCCCAAAAAAATTTAAGGGGAAAAAATATGTATGTACATTTATAAAATATAAGAGAAAAAACACTATTAATATACAGGTAGGTAGGTAGCTGTGTTGGTCTGCCATAGTCAAAACAAAATAAAAAAATTCCTTCCAGTAGCACCTTAAAGACCAACTAAGTTAGTTCTTGGTATTTTTTTTTTTTTTTTGAGCTTTCGTGTGCATGCACACTTCTTCAGATACACTGAAACAGAAGTCACCAGACCCTTCTATATAGTGAGAAGGTGGGGAGGGGTATTACTCAGAAGGGTGGTGGGATTGGGTGATTGGCAGATAGCTGTGATGAGCCTGTTGACGACTCTTAACGACTGCAATAGGTCTTACAGGAAAAAGCAAGGGGTGAGAAGGTGAAAAATGGCTTTGTCATGTATAATGAGATAAGAATCCAATGTCTTTGTTCAGACCAGGTCTCTCCATGGTTTTAAGTTTGGTAATAAGTTGCAATTCAGCAGCTTCTCTTTCCAGTCTATTTCTGAAATTCCTTTGTAATAGAACAGCTACTTTGAGATCTTGTATAGAATGTCCTGGGAGATTGAAGTGTTCTCCTACTGGTTTCTCTGTCTTGTGGTTCCTGATGTCAGATTTAGTTGGTCTTTAAGGTGCTACTGGAAGGAATTTTTTTGTTTTGTTTTGACTATTAATATACTTCTTCTTAATAGTATTTCACTATTAATGTACTTCTTAATTGTATTTCAGTTCAGCCATTACAGTGGTACCTCAGGTTACATACGTTTCAGGTTACAGACTCTGCTAACCCAGAAATAGTACCTCGGGTTAAGAACTTTGCTTCAGGATGAGAACAGAAATCATGCAGGAGCAGCAGGAGGCCCCATAACTAAAGTGGTGCTTCAGGTTAAGAACAGACCTCTGGAACAAATTAAGTACTTACGAACGAAGGTACCACTGTACTTCGATAAAATACATACTTTGTTATGTGGAAATGACTTTAGATACCTATTAGGTCCCTAAATTACCATATGGCATATATTCAACACAAAAAAACAGCAAGAATTTGTTGTTGACAAAGGACAGCTGAACATAATAAAGGGCCCCATTACCTTCAGGAGCTTAGGGCCTCATCAAACCTAAATCCGGCCCTGGCTGCAGCCCAGGGATGTTGGGAAGCTGTGGCACCTCCAGGTTCCCAACAGCCGTAGCAAACGGTAGCCGTGCTGTATAATTCCTGACCCTGCCCTTTGGCACCTGAGATGTGGGTTTTCGGGACCCCACCATGTGTGGCTAATGGTTCCAAACTCTCTAAAACTGGATTTTCCATTCATTCTGGGGCCTGCTAATACTTTAAGACCTTAGAATTCCTATACTGTAACAATATCTCCCCTCTGGGGCTATAGTTTTAACTAAAAAATTCGCCCCACCTGGTATCCACCCTCCCAGATGCTGTAACTAGATGTCAAAATGCAAACCCATAAAAGAGATGTTTCTTCTTGGTTCTGGGTATCTCTTGCCTCCTTGCAATGAGGGGAGGAAACTCTGTTGCAACAGAAAAATAAAGATCTTCCTTGCTTTCACTGCAGCCTCCATCCATTCATCTCTGACCGATCAGACTTAGGGGACTCAGTCCCTTGGGGCGTTGGGCAGCAAAAGCCAACCACCCCTATTTTTCTATAACACATTTAATAGTAATAGCAGCAATCATAATAATAATATAGGCTGTAGCCATTCTGTGGTTTTAGGCTAGGATATTAAATGAAATTAAAGAGTGGCTATGTCAGACTGCAGTGGTGACCCTAATTATTTTGGAATAATCCACATTGTATTCAGTAGGACTTCAGTAAAACGTGGTTAGGATTGAGGTGTTAATCTGTTTCGTAGAATTGTAGAGTCGGGAAGGAGCGCAGAGGATCATCTAGTCCGACCTCCTGCAATGCAGCAGTCTCTGTGTGGGCTCAAACCACCAACCTTCTGATTTAACAGCCAGACATGCTGAGCCATTGTTGCAGCAAAACTACACACACACACACACATACAGTGCATGACCTGTGGTTTTAGGCTAGGATCCAAGGCACAAGGAAGCTTTGTTTGTGGGTCTTATCCTGAGTAGTACTCAAGCATAGGATTGTGCTGTTAATGATCTCGGGGAGAATCTTCCATGTACCAGAGCCAAATCCAACAGGTCTAAAGTATTGCCCCCAGTGGCACACAAGATTAAAATGGGGGAGTGTACACATTTGGTTCTTTAAGACTACTAAATGCACTGCTTAACTCTATACCCCATCTATGCAACAAAACTTAATGTGTCTGATAAAGTTCTCTCTCTTCTATGAAAGAACCTGCTATGGTAAACCCTTTAGTCTTTAATGTGCCCTAGAGGGGTTGACAATGTGGCACCCCAACCTGCATAGGCCGCCACATGGGGTGCATAATAGTGCCATCCCCCATTCTGAAGATAGATTATAGGATACCGCCCAAGGCCTAAAACTGCCAGAGTTGTTGACAATTGCTACGGGGAAGGCAAAACCGGCAGAGTAGGGAAAAATTCCTTCCCACCTCTGGGAAACAGCAACCACCGTGCGACCGTAGCAATGTCCACGGACCTAGGAAGAAAGGTTAGCCTGCAAGAAAACACATTAAATTAGAGGGAAGGACGGGTGACGCTCCAGAGGCCAACTGGGACGATGGCCGGCAGGAGCCTGCCCTACCTGGCTCTCGCCCCGCCCCCTGCCAGCCACCAATTGGCCAGCTGGAAGGGGGCGGGCAGACAATGGGGGGGTGTCACCCGGCCTTGGGAAGCCCACGCCCACCGCTGCAACAGGTGAGTGGTAAATACTGTAATTGGCTATTGCTGTTTTGCAGTATTAAGAAGAAGTAAATTTTTTGGCTATTGCTATTTTGCAGTATTAAGAAGAAGTAAATATTTTGCAGTATTAAGAAGAAGTAAATTTTGCCGTTATAATTTGCTGTATTAGTTTTTATACTTTATTGTTGTGATTATTATCAGCATATAAATTATGTAAATAATAAATACATAGATGAAAAAATGTTTTAAGTCTGTACACTTCAGTCCATAAGGAAACAGCACTGAATCTAAATTTCAGCTTAATGTTGAATTAGAAATATTTCAAAGATACCTGGTGGAGAGTAAGAATATTTTTCCTATTTTCCTTTTATATATACATCTTTGTGACTTTTATGCACTGCTTGAGTTGCTATCTCATCCAGCTTATTTCATTCCAGCTCTGTGAGATACCAAAAATGGTCTTGTTTTTCTTTCTGAAATCATTAGTGGAATTACTGGGCTTTAATGGCAATTAATGCTCCTTTTGTTGTGTTGGGGATTAATGTTGTGATGCTGGTAAGTGGCTGCTGAATAGCATTTATTGCACAAGGCTCCTTTTTATCATTCAATATTTGCATTTCTCTGAATATATTTTTCTACTGTTTTACTTCCCTACTTTCAAACCACTGATTGATCCCCCAGAGGAATTGGGGGGGGGGGTGAGAAGGGAGGCATGAAGAAAGAAGCCGGAAATCTTTGTAGTAATATCCTGTTGTCTAGTATTCTGACTTCATCTCCTCATTCTCGGCTTCAACTGAAAGAGTAAAAAAAAAAATTCTTTAAATAACAAAACAGATTAAGTTAATTATTTCAGCAGCTTCTTATCAGGAAATTATACTTATTTGTTTATATGTGTTCACTGCATCCCTGTATGCACATTTTAATCCACTTTGCAGTGTGTTCACACACACACACACACACACACACACCATACATTTAAAATACACACCCAGGAATCCTGGAAACTGTTGTCTATCCCTCACAGAGCTACAATTCCCAGCACCTCCAATTTTCACCATGCTGCTTTCATTTCAATAGAGCTTGTATAACATTTCTTTAGGAAAGTGTGCCATTACAAATCTGCAGAATGTCATTGTCTCCTCACTAAAAATAATATTCTAAGCTGCCTGGACTTTGTTAGCTCAGAGATGGTAAGAAAGTACCGTCCCTACCAGGGAAGAATGGCACTCTAAACTGATGTACTAAGCTGAAATGGCAAAATTGACCAGAAGAATTAGGAATCAGGAAGACCAAAATGTTAATAAGTAATGGGGAAAATATATAGTCTATTAAAAAAATTATTGTAAACAAGTAAAATTATTAGTAGGGTTGATATGACACTTGTAGTTAAAAGTTGGACTTTGGATTAATTAAAGATTTGATAGAAACTGGACTAACAGATGAGATGCAGGAGAAAAGGTTGACATAAGGACCCACAAAAGGGGAGGAAGGGAGTCAAAAGGGATTTATTTACATCTTATTCGTTTCCTTTGTGATTGTTTGTATTTTTTTAAAACATAATTTTTATTAACAGGCCAATCATATCACATTATTTCAAATCACATTAATTCCAAATTATACAGCCAAATTTTTCAATTTTTGTTGGGGGTACCCATACATCAAGCTCCGGACGAGGATCCAAACTTCACTTCTAGTACTGCTTTAATTAAACAGTTCTATCCAGTTCTATCCAGATAGTCTCTTTATTACTTTCTTCATCTTCTTGTTGTTGTCATATATTCCTTTCTTTGCGATCTCTGATAATCTTCACAGGCAGGTTGAAAACAAACATCGTCTGTGTGGGTTTTACACACTCCAAAAGTCATATCTCATAGGGACAGCCGCCATTCCCCTCCTCCTTCGAAAGTTTATATTCGGTCTGCCCTTTAGTTTTCCCAGGCTTGTAAAATATCTCATAGAGGGCTCTGCCAGGTTAAGATCAAATTCCAATCATCGTTCACATTCAAATAGTCTTGGTTCTCCTCCCCCCGTCTTTCATAAACAAGCCTGTCTTGTGAGACGCCATTTTAAAACTGCGTCATAAAATTTTTCCATTCTCCGATCTTTACCAATCCTCTCTTTATCATTAATTCATCCCACACAGTTTTTAAATTCCTGCTTGTGTAATAAAATACGGCGGTTCTTTTTTCTTTGGGGTGGAGTGTTATTAATACTCACATAAGGCAAAGAAATGAAAAGTTTTTTCCTCCACCCCCCGTCTTCACTCCTGACATACTTCACTCCAGACATACCAGTCTCTTAATGGCACTTCATCACTTGATTTATTTGTCCCCGCCTGCTGCTCCGATCCCAGAGATCCATTAATCAGGAGTCTTATCTCCCGACCTTTGCTTGACGTATGTGCTTTAACACCTTCCAATTATATATTTCCAATTGTATTTTTGAGTTAAAGCGAACCAGCACGTGCAGATTGGAGGCGGCGTCCGGGAAGAGCCGACTTCACCGAGGGCTGGTGCCAAGTGACCGGGCACCCCCTTCTCTCGAATCCGGGGGTGCATTGTGGCCACCGCTGGCAAGACAGTCCCCCCATATCCTTGGGGGGGGGAGACTGCATACTTCCCATAGCAGCCTCTTAATTACCTCGTGTGGGTCGGAGAGATGTTATTGTCAGCCATCTTCCAATGCGCCACCTGGTGGCCCACCTTTGCGATTGTTTGTAAGCCAGAAAACCCCAAAATAAACTAATAATAATAATATTCTGTATACATCTGTGGACGAGAAAGAGCTTTCATGTAAGAGAACCCAAATATGATTTTCAGACAAGACTGACTCCATACTTCTTATATAAAAATTAAACTGTATTACATGACATAAGTTTTTACTTGGGAAATGGAAGCAGAGTGGTGGGTAGTGTCATTATGTACAGTGGTACCTCTGGTTACGAACGCTTCAGGTTACGAGCTCTGCTAACCCGGAAGTAGCTGCTCCTGGTTGCGAACTTTGCCCCAGGATGCAAATAGAAATTGCACACCAGAGGCGCACGCAGCGAGAAACCCCATTAGCGAAAGTGCGCCTCAGGATAAGAACGGTTTCAGCTTAAGAACGACCTCCAGAACAAATTGAGTTTGTAACCAGAGGTACCATTGTAGTTCAGTCACTAGATGGAGCTCAATTTACCTGTATCTGGATGGAGTAAGGTGTTTCCTGTTGCTGTTCTAGTTACATCCACACCATAGCACAGGGCTTCTTCCAAAAAATCCTGGAAACCATAGTTTATCCATCAGAGCTACAATTCCCAGCACCTTAATGAGTTACAGTTTCGAGGAGTCTTTGGAGAAAGTCATGTGCTTTAAATGTAGAGTGTGGTGATTGTAGAAGCAGCCCAAAAACCTTGCATTGGCAAGTAGATTGACAACCAGTTTAATTTAATGCTGAAAATGCCAATGAAGACTGTTGCTGGGACTGTAGCGCACACACATGCCCGTTAAAAACATGTAAATCCCAGAATGTGGAGTTCAATGTGTCCTTCACAAGTCTAGATGTAGGTGATCTGGTGTGTGTTTCGAATAAGCGATAGGGGAGTGTCCACAGAATTTGTGATATTGGAAATAATTCGATGTAGAACTCATTGTAAATTTCTGCCTTCTGGGGCTGTTCTTCCAAGTCCTTTTTCCATGCCGGTGAAGAACACAAGAGATGTTTTTGCTGCCTAGGTAACCATAACATATCTATCCAGCTTTAGTTATTTATGCCATCACTTCTGCTTATGTAAATTGAAGATGCTCTTCAGAAGATTTTCACAAATAGCTCTCAAAATTGCAGTGTCCTTTTCTCGAGACAATTTCCATGAAGGCAAAATGTCTCCCTTTCCCTCCATTGCTTAGCATCTGTCACCAAAGGTTGTTTTTGCTGCAAATGTTGGATTCAGTTCATGATTACACAGTGGTTAGAGGCACACAGTTACATTTCCATGGTAATGTTGTTCTTTCTTAGTCTCTTAAATTGATTAATGGCATAGTGGTTGCTGACTTTTCAGACGAGGCAGTTGGCAAAAGCTCTACGTTTAACAAATCTCCCTTTGAAACTACAAGGACCCATTGATGTAATTAAACATCTGGCTAGATTGGCTGTCAAGTGCTAAATGCAGCAAACTGAAATTTAATGACTGAATTTCAAATGTAATTGAATTTTAAACATTTCCTGATTATGTGCATTATCTGCATAGGTTTGCAGCGGTAGGTCTGTAAAAAAGTGCTGTAAAAAAGGTCTGTAAAAAAGTACTGAATATTTGGATAGGGAATTTTAAAAGTATGAAGAAGAAGAAGAAGAAGAAGAAGAAGAAGAAGAAGAAGAAGAAGAAGAAGAGTTGTTGTTGTTTCATGCTGGCTTGGCTTGACATGACGGGAATTGCCAGGAGCCATGTGTGTAGTATTGTGGGCTCAATTTTATGGAAGTCCCTTACAGTTGAGATTAGTCCCCGTCCTTGTTGAATGTCCAGCATTTACTGAACACTGTTTATAATTAATCAAGCAGGGTTTTTAATTGAATTCTGATTTAATAGCTCATTTTTAGCTTCATTGTATTCAGTTTCCTGCATATTGCTTCAAAAGGATTGTGGTTAAGCAGTATATGAATTGTTGAAATAAAAATTTATCAATACCAATTGTCTGTTTGATTGGGAAGGAAGGATGGCAAGGTAGTGGTAGTGGTAGTCACTTGGGGTCAAGTGGAAGAAAAAATCTATTTACTACCTGGGGTTAAAAAACTGGATTTATTCCAGTGTATACAAAGTGGTGCCTTATGCCTGTGCGAAATTGCTCACTTTTGTGATATACTCAAATAGGGAACAAATATGATGGCCATTTTTTCCTTACCACTTTGCTTCATTCACTATTCAGAGCTATTAGTAGCCAAGTCAGTACACATTATGCTTCTTTTGTATGCATTTCTTTCTTTAAAAACTGACGTAAAAGAATAAGCTGGTTACATGATGGACTTTTGTGTAACAAGATGTTCTGAACAGATTATGAAAGATGAATGTGTTCCATTCCAGAGAATCTCATCAAATAGAGAACAAATCTCAGTGAGTCCAATTACTAAGCGTTTACGATGTACATTTGTAGTAAGTAGTACACTGGCATGCTGCAATTTCAGAAATCATGGCTTCTCATACAGGTTCAGTGAAATTTGACTTCTTTTTCAGAGCTGCACTTCTTGCTCAAGCCCGCAAACAATTCAGTCGTGGTTCTTCAAAAATGCAAACTACTATAGTAGAACTTTGCTTTCATGATAAAAAGCAATACAGGAACATATAAAAGACACTGGCTATAATGGGCTATATTGTCATTTTCCTACAATGATCCTATGATGCAATCATTTTCAGAACTGGTGGAGAGGAGGGCTTATTAGAGAGCCATATTATAGCCAGTTCAGCACTCATGTACATCATTTCATCTCAGTCTCTTGACTTACCATTTTTTGTATACCATATTGGACCCAATATAAGCCGCACCTGAATATAAGCCGCACCGTTAAAATTGGAGTGGGGGGAGAGAGAAAGAAAAAATACCCGAATATAAGCCGCTCCATCCTTGCTGCTCCTGGCTGCATACTGGGGGGGGGGGCTGCATTGTCAGCAGCCTTTCTCCTTCCTCCTTCTCTCCCTTCCCAGCCTTGGGGGAGAGGACAGGGGACTACGCATAGGGTGGGTGCTGCTTTGCCATGCACCTGATGCTGTTTGCCCCACGCTCCTGGCTGCATACCATAAGGTCACGAATATAAGCCACACTTTAACTTTTCATGGTCAGAATTTGGAGGGAAAGTGAGGCTTATATTCAGGCCAATACAGTAATTGTTGCTATAGACACTTCTGAACATGAGAATAATACCACATTTCTGTGCCTTTAGATCACACAACATAATTGTAGAGTTGTATAATTGTAGAGTTGGAAGGGACCACAAGGGTCACCTTGTCCACTCCTGCAATGCAGGGATCTTTTGCCCAATGTGAGGCTCAAACCCTGAGATTAAGAGTCTCATGCTCTACCAACTGGGTTGGTATCGTGGGTTCATTACTAATTTTGCATCATATCCTGCTGTCAGCCCGACTCTCAGAGTGGTTTGCAGTTCCAAGGTTGTTCTAAAACAATTGTTGGGGACAACATTCCATAGGTGAGGCAGGCACCACTAGAGAAAAGCCTATCTTTAAACAACATGGTCACTTCATGTGGGATTTACCATGTCAAAAACTAACATGATATGCTAGACCTAAGCCAGGCATGGATCAATAGATAACCTGTGTCCCTCCAGTTGTTGTTGGACTCTGACTCCCATACACCCAAGCCATTTGAGATGACTTCAAGTGATAGGAAAGTTATGTCTCTGATGGCTTATTCGCGCATGTGAAGAAGCCATTCCTATGATACCATTTATTTCCATTGACTCACAAAGCAGATAGAAGTCACAGAAATATTACATTGGTTGCATGCTTTGGGAATTGACGGATGAAGCATTGCTTATGGGTTTGGGAAAGAGATTGAAAAATATGATTAATGCATTTGGTTTTTTGGCCTGTGAGCATTGTCTAAAATTATAAGATGCAGTATGGCACGGAAACAAACATCTCAGAGCCTCTTATCAATCCATGGTAATCTTATATTCATTACTCTGCTAAATACTGCAAGGTGTTATGGAAATAACCCATTAGCATAACAACAAAACCTATTAGAGATTTATGAGGAATTTATAGTTCAGAATAAATGACCGATTTTAAAGGATGATGAAAATATGTTTTTATTTATTTATTTATTTATTTATTTAATACCCTGCCTTTTACCCTGTATAGGATCAAATCGCAGCATGAATTTAAACAAATGTAGCTTAAAGCACAAGCTCAGTATAAATATTAAACAAAAAATAAGAAACCCTATTAAAAATAGCACTGAGAACCCTAAAGTCATTTGAAAGCACGCACAAAAGAGAAACAAGAATGTACAACACCTGTTCCCCAAAGACTCTGCCATAGCAACCAGTTAGTGGCCAAAGGCCTGTCTGAACAAACAAAAAGTATTTGCTGGTGAAAGCAAAGCAAGGAGGGGGCCAGGCTAGCCTCTTGTTGAAGGGAGTCCCACAATCCAGGAACAGCTACTGAGAAGGCCCTCTCTTGTGTCCTTACGAAATGGGCCTGTGAAGGTAGCAGGACTAAGAGAAAGGCCTGCCCAGGCAGACTCACATGGGGAGGTACAGCCATTTAGGTAGTCTAGATCCAAGCCAGATTGGGCTTTGCAGGTCATAACCAGTCCTCTGAATTACACCCAGAAACGGGCCATTGGAGCTGTTGGAACAAGGGGTTTCTATTCTCCTTGAAACTAGCTTCAGTCAGCAATCTGACAATAGCATCTTGGTCCTGCTGAAGTTTCTGAACGCTTTCCAAAGGCATTACAGTAATCCAAACAGGATGTAACTTTCAAAAATTATTCAAAATGAGAAGCAAAGAGACGTCATTCCACTTCACAGTCCACTGGCTCACAAACCACAATCCTGCATTTGGTTGGTGTTCTTGCAGCCTAAGCCTAAACATCTTTACATCGGAGTAATCATACACCCATTGGAACATAGGAAGCTGCCTTTTACTGAGACTATTGGTCCATTGAGCTTACTATTGTCTACACTGGCTGGCTGCAGCTCTCCCAGATCACAGGCATGGACACTTCTGAGTCTTACCTGGAACAGTCCTGCATGCCAAGCAGGTGCTCTGCATTGAGCTCTGCACCTTTCCTCGCAGGCTTGTAAGTCCAATTGAACTGACTGAACTCCTGATTAGAAATTTCCCTGTATGTCCCACTAAGTTGGGTAGAATTTGCCTTTTGCGTGAGCTAATTTAATTCACTAGAATCCTAGAATTGTAGAGTTGGAAAGGGACCCTGAGAGTCATCTGGTGCAGTCCCCTGCAATGCTGAAATCCTGCCAACAGCTGTACCTGGGTAGTCTCAAACCACCAACCTGGTTAACAACCAGATGCACTGACACATTGTGCCACTGTATACTAGGGCTAATGAGATTTGGGATAATTTTAACTTGGTAGAATAGTTCATAATACCAGTGCTATTTTTCTAGAGAAAAAGGTGCCGGAACTCACTAATAATAATAATAATAATAATAATAATAATAATAATTATACCCCGCCCATCTGGATGGGTTTCCCCAACCACTCTGGGTGGCTTACAGCATATGAAAAATTGTAAAAACATCAGACATTAAAAATTTCCCAATACAGGGCTGCCTTCAGATGTCTTCAAAAAGTCGGATAGTTGTTTATTTCCTTGACATCTAATGGGAAGGCGTTCCACAGGGCGGGCGCCACTACTGAGAAGGCTCTCTGCCTCCGTTGTTCTCTTATAATGGCAATGGTGCCCACCTGAGAGGTGCCGGAACTGAGTTCCGGTGAGTTTCAGCAGAAAAAAGCCCTGCATAATCCTTTATATGATTAGGGCAATATTGTTTCTCTAACTGTTGTCTGGGCCAGAGGAAGCCCCATATGTACTATACATTTCAAACAGTTGTGTGTTATGGGTGCTGTTAAGGGAATAAGGTAAAAGGGACCCCTGACCATTAGGTCCAGTCGTGACCGACTCTGGAGTTGCGGTGCTCATCTCGCTTTATTGGCCGAGGGAGCCGGCGTACAGCTTCCGGGTCATGTAGCCAGCATGACTAAGCCGCTTCTGGCGAACCAGAGCAGCGCACGGAAACGCCGTTTACCTTCCCGCCAGTTCAAGTTCTACTTGAACTTGACATGCTTTTGAACTGCTAGGTTGGCAGGAGCAGGGACTGAGCAATGGGAGCTCACCCCGTCGCGGGGATTCGAACTGCCGACCTTCTGATCGGCAAGTCCTAGGCTCTGTGGTTTAACCCACAGCGCCACCCATGTCCCACTGTTAAGGGAATAGAAGACCCCTATTCCCCTCACAGAGCTACAGTTTTCGGACTGGTTTAACAATCCGTCTACCCATGGAACTCTGGGAATTGTGAGGGGAATAGGGGTCTGCTAACAACTGCCAGCATCCTAAACAAACTGCAGCCCCCAGGATTCTTTGGGGGAAGCCCTGACTGTTTAAAGTGATAGGATCTGCTTTAAATGTATAGTGCAGAGGGGCCTGAGAGGTGGGTGAACAAGCAAGCAGGTTACAATGGTGTAGAGGAACAGTTCCAAGGGCACTTACCAGTGGCCCTTCTGTTGGGGTGTGAACCCTTGGCAGATGCTCAGCCATGCTGACCTTTGACCCTAACCCTGAAACTCAAATCCATCAATGAGTTGTCAGCGTCTACCAGCAGTGGAGTTCAGCTTTCCAAAGGAAGTTCAGTTTCCTAATGCTCAGAGCAGCAGAGAGTTGATGTTCTGCTAAGGTCCGCTTTCCAACTAAATAGGAATTGATCTCTGGGGTGATGGCAGAAATCTGACTAATTTAGCTGAGAATGTTCTCAATACTGAGCTTCCCAGTTTTCAGTGTGATGTGAAATGCATTATTCAGTAGTATGAAGCCACCCGGTAAGCTTGGGTGTAAGTTGCATCTGCTTTCCATATATTCCCAAGCTTTTTCTGCTTCCCTGCAAAGGGCTGGCTGGAGCACATCTCTTTGAAGTCACCTTCAAAAAAGGTCACTTTGGCAACACATCCTTTTGCCTGCAAATGTCAGGCCTGTGTTCTGGTGTACATTAAAGGTCACAGGAAAAGAAAAGGGAGTGGGGGGATTCAAAGAGGGAAAGGATGAAATAATTTCTCATTAGATATTTAAAAGGGTTTTAAAAATTTAAATCCAAGAGGGCTTCTAAAAATGATAAGCAATGCCCCATTTCCAGTGTTCACTAATGCATGAACCAGAGGAAGGAATCAGAGAATCAGAGAATCATAGAATCATAGAGTTGGAAGAGACCACAAGGGTCATCGAGTCCAACCCCCTGCCAAGCAGGATACACCATCAGAGCACTCCTGACATATGGTTGTCAAGCCTCTGCTTAAAGACCTCCAAAGAAGGAGACTCCACCACACTCCTTGGCAGCAAATTCCACTGTCGAACAGCTCTTACTGTCAGGAAGTTCTTCCTAATGTTTAGGTGGAATCTTCTTTTTTGTAGTTTGGATCCATTGCTCCGTGTCCGCTTCTCTGGAGCAGCAGAAAACAACCTTTCTCCCTCCTCTATGTGACATCCTTTTATATATTTGAACATGGCTATCATATCACCCCTTAACCTCCTCTTCTCCAGGCTAAACATGCCCAGCTCCCTTAGCCGTTCCTCATAAGGCATCGTTTCCAGGCCTTTGACCATTTTGGTTGCCCTCCTCTGGACACGTTCCAGTTTGTCAGTGTCCTTCTTGAACTGTGGTGCCCAGAACTGGACACAGTACTCCAGGTGAGGTCTGACCAGAGCAGAATACAGTGGCACTATTACTTCCCTTGATCTAGATGCTATACTCCTATTGATGCAGCCCAGAATTGCATTGGCTTTTTTAGCTGCTGCATCACACTGTTGGCTCATGTCAAGTTTGTGGTCAACCAAGACTCCTAGATCCTTTTCCCATGTACTGCTCTCAAGCCAGGTGTCACCCATCTTGTATTTGTGCCTCTCATTATTTTTTTTGCCCAAGTGCAATACTTTACATTTCTCCCTATTAAAATTCATCTTGTTTGTTTTGGCCCAGTTCTCTAATCTGTCAAGGTCATAAAAGCCTTTTTTGTTGCTTTTAACCTCTCTAGCAAGCCTGAGTTCATTCTGTGCTTTCTGTGCTTTAGCTTTTCTGACTTTGTGTCTACACGTGCTGGCTATTTGTTTGAATTCCTCTTTGGTGGTTTCCCCTTTTCCATTTTTTGTACACATCCTTTTTTAATCTTAACTCAGTTAAAAGTTCTTTAGATAGCCACCCTGGCTTCTTTAGGCACCTTCCATGTTTCCGTCTCATTGGTATTGCCTGAAGTTGTGCTTTTACTATCTCCCTCTTAACAAACTCCCAGCCATCATGAACTCCCTTTCCTTTTAGTATTACTGTCCATGGGATCTCACCCAGCACTTCCCTAAGTTTTATGAAGTCGGCTTTCTTAAAGTCAAGAAATTGAGTCCTAGTATGCTTGGCTGCTCCTTTCCGCTGTATAGTAAACTTCAGAAGAGCATGATCACTCGCGCCTAATGATCCTTCCACTTCTACCCCACTAACCAGGTCATCAACATTGGTTAGGACCAGATCTAAAATGGCTGTTCCTCTTGTTGCTTCTCCCACTTTCTGGACAATCAAGTTGTCTGCAAGGCCAGTGAGGAATCTGTTTGACCTTATGCTCTTGGCTGAGTTTGACATCCAACAAATATCCGGGTACTTGAAGTCCCCCATTACTACTATCTCCCTTCCTTTTGCATGCTTGGCCATCTGTTCCAGGAAGGCATCATCTATGTCCTCCGTTTGGCTTGGGGATCTATAGTAAACTCCCACAATGAGGTCACTCCCTTAATTTTGACCCAAATGCTCGCACTTTGGCTTTGAGGTTCTAAATCTTGGATCTCTTCACAGGTATACACACCCCTGACATATAACGCCACTCCTCCTCCTCCTTTCTTGTCTAGTCTGTTTCTCTGAAATAGATTGTATCCCTCCATTATTACATTCCAATCGTGGGACTTATCCCACCAGGTTTCAGTGATGCCTATTATGTCATATTTAGATTGCTGTACCAAGAGCTCAAGCTCATCTTGTTTATTTCCCATGCTTTGCGCATTAGTGTACAGACATTGAAGTCCATTAATCATTCCCCCATGTCTCTTATTTAAGGATTTTTTCCTCCCACCACTAGGTCTGCGTGCTGTTCGCTCCATTTGGTCTATGACATTTGGATGATCATCTTCATCAATTGATAGACTCCTACCTTCAGGAGCACTGTCTCCCTCCCCCACATAATAATAATAATAATAATAATAATAATAATAATAATAATAATTTATTATTTGTACCCCGCCCATCTGGCTGGGTTTCCCCAGCCACTCTGGGCGGCTTCCAACAAGGATGAAAAATACACTAAAATGTCACATATTAAAAACTTCCCTGAACAGGGCTGCCTTCAGATGTCTTCTGAATGTCAGGTAGTTGTTTATCGCTTTGACATCTGATGGCATTAGTCAGTTTAAAGCCCTCCTGATGAGGTTTCTGAGATTTTTGGCAAAAATATTCCTCCCAACCGTTGTGAGGTGCAGCCCATCGCTTGCCAGAAGTCCATCTTCAAGAAACTGCAGTCCGTGATCTAAGAATCCAAACCGTTCCTGTTTACACCATTTGCGAAGCCAGCTGTTCACTTCCACTATTTTTCCCTCTCCCTGGGCCATGTCATTCAACTGGGATGACAGATGAGATGACAATTTGTGCATTTAATTGCTTCAATTTCCTGCCCAGAGCCTCGTAGTCTCTTTTGATCTTCTGGAGGCTATTGCTTGCAGTGTCATTGGTTCCCACATGAACCAAGAGGAAGGGGTATTTGTCAGTGGGTTTTATGATTCCTTGCAGTCGTTCAGTTACACCTTGGATCTTAGCCCCAGGGAGACAGCACACTTCCCGAGACATCTTGTCAGGCCCACAGATCACTGCTTCTGTTCCCCTCAGTAGGGAATCCCCTATCACCACTACACGCCTCCTCTTAGGTCTGGTCGGGGTTCTTCCGTGAGCTGTCCGTTCCAAGGTCACCTGCACATTCCCTGAGGACTGACTTTGCTGCTCGTCTTCATATACCTGATCGACTGTTATGAGGGAGAGATCCTCAAATGGAGTCTGCTCTTCGTCTTCCATGCTAGGGGAGAGGACCTCAAAGTGATTGTGTATTTTTAAACAATCAGAGCGAACCCTGGGCCTCCTACTTCTTTGAGTCACATTTCTCCATATATCTGGCTCCTGTGTTGGTGAACTAGCCTGCTTCTCAGGGGAGTCCCCTGTCTCCTCCTTGGTGGAGACTGTGTGCTCTGTTGCTTCCAAGAGGAAGAGGAACTGTGTCTCCTTGCGCACAGAGCAAGTAGCTCTTGACTGACAAATAAATGGGATGTGGTTGTTTACACTTAGGGATGCTTGAGAAATTCAGTTTCCATGGGTTCTGAGTTGAACTGATTTGATCTGCACCTCCTGGGCTAGTGTGCAGGTCTAAACTTAATTATTTGGATTTTACGCTTCTTCAGTTTTTGCGACACAGTTCTTCATTCCAATAATATACCAAAATTTGTTTAAAATGTGTATTTTATGAGGAAAAAATGGGTTTAGAAATGGGTGCACTGAGATAAAATTCATATATATATAGTTATAAAGTACGTTTTTAAATAGATATTTAAATGCACACACATTTTATCGCAAAATGCATAGGGCAATAGCCAAACTTCATCATACTCCAAGTAGACTCATTGTACCCAATGTATTTGAGTCCCATGGGTTGTATTCAAAGAATCCCTGCTCAGAGCATACCCAGTGAAATGAATCAACCTTAGCTATGTTCATTATCCTGAGTAAGACTTATTTGAATATCACCCCCGTTTAAATCAGCAGGAAAATTTGTATTTTGATGCAAATTTTCATATGAATTTGGGTTTGTTTTAATTCACAGATTAATGTGGACATGGGATGGAACTGCGTTAAGAATGAACACATGCAAAATATTACCATGAATTCAGAAAAAAACACAGATCAGACACCAAACAGAGCTCAGTTTATGGAATTGCTGTACAAGGAAATTTATTCACTTTCTATCATACAACAGCAGTACATTACTTTACAATCAGGTTGAGCTGAGTACCACTTTTATGCTAAATTTTAATGCATCTAAAGTCTAACCCAAGATAAACACAACTAACCAGCGTTAAAGTATCATCTGTAAAATTGTTTCCTACACAAAATATTGAACTCTCTTAAAAGAAAAGACACCCAACTGAACAGGATTCTAAAAGCCAGGATGGTTTTTACTATTTCTAACAACTTTGGCCTATAATATTCCCTTCACAGTCTTGTTGCTAGTTCACAGTTCCAAAATATTTTTGCTTAGTTACAATTTGTAATTCAAATTAGGAGCTCCCTGCTTGGAAACAAAAACACTGTAAAAAAATACCTTATTTCTAGCAGAACTTCTCTGGGCAGATCTGCATCCCACCACATACAGATTCCAGCTATAAAAATCATAGAATCATAGAATCATAGAATCATAGAGTTGGAAGGGCCATCGAGTCCAACCCCCTGCCAAGCAGGAAACACCATCAGAGCACTCCTGACATATGGTTGTCAAGCCTCTGCTTAAAGACCTCCAAAGAAGGAGACACCACTACACTCCCAGGCAGCAAATTCCACTGTCGAACAGCTCTTACTGTCAGGAAGTTCTTCCTAATGTTTAGGTGGAATCTTCTTGTAGTTTGGATCCATTGCTCCGTGTCCGCTTCTCTGGAGCAGCAGAAAACAGCCTTTCTCCCTCCTCTATGTGACATCCTTTTATATATTTGAACATGGCTATCATATCACCCCTTAACCTCCTCTTCTCCAGGCTAAATATGCCCAGCTCCCTTAGCCGTTCCTCATAAGGCATCGTTTTCTTTGGTACATCCACAGGTGTCCTGTGCGAGAATCTCCTGCTTTGTACCATTGCCTCTAAAAAGTACTCGCAGCTTATTTCATTCAGGAATTCTCCATGACCCTTGGAGAAGTTGGAGTGAGGAAGTGTAACAAGCCCATCACAAGCATTTTGAGAGCTCCAAGTCAACTTCTGCAAGTTGCATTTCACTTCTGGGCTGCACTTACTCACCTCTGTTCTAGCAATTTAAAAAGAGGGATCCCTCTCACTTCCACCCTGTTCTCCATACACCATAAGAATACAATCTGCATTCATGGACTTCGAAGTTGCAACAACACATGACGAGCCGAGATTGGAGTTCCGAATTAATAATTTGAAAGGTTGAAAATACCCTTTTGTATTGATGAAACTCAGTAGAGTCTGAAATACAGTGGTGCCTCGCAAGACGAAAAGAATCCGTTCCGCGAGTCTCTTCGCCTAGCGGTTTTTTCGTCTTGCGAAGCAAGCCCATTGACGGCTTAGCGGATTAGCGCTATTAACGGTTTAGCGGCTTTTAGCGGATAAGCGGATAAGCGGCTTAGCGGCTTAGCGGATAAGTGGCTTAGCGGCTTAGAAAAAGGGGGGGGGGAAACCCCCGCAGGAACTCGCAAGACATTTTTGTCTTGCAAAGCAAGCCCATAGGAAATTTGTTTTGCGAAGCACCTCCAAAACAGAAAACTCTTTCGTCTAGCGAGTTTTCCGTCTTGCGAGGCATTCATCTTGCGGGGCACCACTGTATAAATTAATCACTGCCATTGGCAGACTGATGGCTTCAACACAGATTAAAAGCAGAGAACCAGTGAATCTCAGGCACCCTTTCTGTTGCCTTTGTAAGAGCATGACCAGAGTAAGAAGTAGTTGATTCAAACAATGAAATGTGTTTTTGGGGGGCAGTCACTGCTCTTGTGGGATTCTTGTGGAAACAGGTTACCTGAAGTAGTCAAAAATCTTAAATCACAAGAAGACGTGTGGGGTAATGGTTAGAGTGTCAGACTAGGACTGAATATTTAAAAAAAAAAAAAAATTGTCCAGGGTCTGGTGACTTCTGCTTCAGTGTATCTGAAGAAGTGTGCATGCACATGAAAGCTTATATCAGAAAAAACTTAGTTGATCTATAAGGTGCTACTTGACAATTTTTATTTTTTATTTATTTCAACAGCATCAGACCAACACAGCTACCTACCTGAATCGAGGACTGAAGAAACCCAGGTTCAAATCCCCACTCAGCCATGAAGCTTACTGGGCAACCTTGGACCAGTAACCAAACCTCAGCTGAAACCTACCTCACAGGGCTGTTGTGAGGTTAAAATGTGGGGAACAACCAAGTAGTTCCTCCAGTTCCTTGTAAGACAGTTGGAATTTAATAATAATAATAAATTTTTATTTATACCCCGCTCTATCCAGCCAAGACTGGGCTCAGGGCGGCTAACAACCAATAATAAAAACAAGTTGATTAAAATACAATTTAAAAGATTAAGATACAACATTAAAACATTAGGATGCAGTCTCTTCATAGGAGGGGAAAGGAAAAAGAAAGAGGGGGAGGGAATCAAACTGATTCTAAGCCAAAGGCCAGGTGGGACAACTCTGTCTTACAGGCCCTGCGGAAAGAAATCAGATCCCACGGGGCCCTGGTCTCATGAGACGGAACATTCCACCAGGCCGGAGCCAGTGTTGAGAAGGCCCTGGCTCTGGTTGAGGCTAATCTAACTTCCTTAGGGCCCGGGACCTCTAGGGTGTTGCTATATATGGACCTTAAGGTATTGGGAGCTCAGAGCCGCAGCGTATGAACGCGCCGCCATCTTGGAACGGAATCCAACTCTAAATGAACTTTAAATGAAATAAATAAGAGTTGGTAAATTTCAAGACTTGTTATACTAGTTATTCCCATATATGAGTCAGGGCCTAATCTTAGTTAGCCAGTTTCCCATTGGTATGTGACTACAGTAATGCAGCACAGGCACAATGAAGAATTAACTTCCTCATATGAGATCTGAAACACGGTGTGCCCATAACTACAGGAAGAATCATTTGGCATCCCTGTCTACAAAATATTTAAGGCTACATTACTTTCCAACTTCATATATTTCGCCTGCGATCATATAAATTGTAACTCGTAAGAAGAGTTTTGCAGTACCGACATGGTGTTGAATTTGTCATCGCTGGAGAGCCCAATCTGTGAATCAGGTAAGCGACAGTGTTTGTACTGAATTGTCAAAACCAAAAGTTGCAACGCAGGGTCTCAGCTTTTTGGATAGCTTGTGCGATACAATACAAAGCAATTATGTCAAAATACATGTTTCCATATTTACAAGATGTAAATACTTAAATTTTAATAAACAGTTTAGAAGTAAAAAACCAAATGATGCAAAAAAAAACCCCTCACATAATTTGTTGTTATTTACATATGCAAATGTTTCGTAACTGATCTAAAATGTGAAACATTTTAAAATTCACCGTGTTAATGAAATGATTGCAAATGTGTGTTTTAAATGTTTAATGCTCTTTAACATTTTAATTTTTGAGTAATAACAAACTGAGCAGTATGTTGCATCATATTGTTTCTGACTTTTGTTCTTTGGTACTGATTAGTCGGGACGCAGGTGGCGCTGTGGGTTAAAGCCTCAGCGCCTAGGGCTTGCCGATCGAAAGGTCGGCGGTTCGAATCCCTGTGGCGGGGTGCGCTCCCACTGCTCGGTCCCAGCGCCTGCCAACCTAGCAGTTCGAAAGCACCTCCGGGTGCAAGTAGATAAATAGGGACCGCTTACCAGCGGGAAGGTAAACGGCGTTTCCGTGTGCGGCTCTGGCTCTGGCTCTGGCTCTGGCCAGAGCAGCGATGTCACGCTGGCCACGTGACCCGGAAGTGTCTCCGGACAGCGCTGGCCCCTGGCCTCTTAAGTGAGATGGGCGCACAACCCCAGAGTCTGTCAAGACTGGCCCGTACGGGCAGGGGTACCTTTACCTTTACCTTACTGATTAGTCAGGGATTATCTTCCTTTCTAATTTTGGTTACCCAGGTTTAATGACAGTTTGATGTCATGCTAGAGTTGAACATTCATTAAAACTGGACAATCTATATGTGTGGTTTTTTTTGAAACAGCTTAAACTGAACATATAAATTTGCTTCCTTTACATCCTATACTATAGCTATCATCAGAAGTGCACCCCCTTCCCCATGTGATTAGTATTGGGTGTAGGGTAGAGTTGGGACAAGCCCATGGACCCTGTCACGTTCATTTCTCAACTCTGCAGCCATCCGTGCAATGGGGATTAATCTTCTACAGAACATAAGGAGAGACCTACTGGATCAGGCCAAAGTCCCATGTAGTCCAGCATCCCATTCTCACAGTGGCCAACCAGATGCCAATGGGAAACCCACAAGAGGGTCCTGACTGCAAAGCACTCTTCCAGCTAGAGGTTCTGAATCCCAGAAGCATGCTTGCTCCAACATTGGAGGTAGTACACAGCCATTATGGTTAGTATCCTTATTTGTCATTTTTTTTTTCTAATTCCCCTTTAAAGCTATCCAATTTGGTGATCATCACTAGGGATGGAAAAATTGGCCCTTTTTAGTTCTCTCAATTTCTCATTTTCCCCAGTCTTAAATTCAGCTCTTCACATTTCTGCTGCAGTTTGCAGGTCCATATATATATATATATGTGTGTGTGTGTGTGTGTGTGTGTGTGTGTGTGAATGATCCCCCCCCAGCATTTCAGTGCAAATTTCTCATAATAAGCATCTTTTTGCGTGCAGTTTTGACTAATGTACACATTTTTGGAAGCAATTTCTTATAATGCAATTTTGTAGATCATTTTCACCAATGTATTGTTTTATGCACATTTCACTCTTAAGATGTGCATTTTTGTCAACATTCTTGGGTGGGAGAACTGCATTGCAAAATTCAAATTAGTGTGAATTTTGGAGGATGGCTGTGTTTCAGTGCTCATTTTGTTCTGAAAAGTGCAAATCTGATAGATTTGGCTTTAAATGCATACTAAATTTAATTTCTCCCCATCCCCAATCATCACTGCTGAATTCCGTGGTTTATGTGCTGTGTTTGTCCTCAATCTTCCAACATTCAGCATCACTGGATTTAGAACCCTGGAGGAGCTTATTCTGAAACATTTTATTATAATAAGAAAGTTTTGAAGTAAATGATTAAAAACTCTGGTCGGAAGCAGCTCTTCAAGCAGATCCTGTATATTTCCAAAGGTAGGTAGCTCATTACTGAAAACCAAAACAAATGCAATAAAGTATTAATTTAGAAAAAAACATTATCTCCTCCCTTCCCTGGTAGCCCATTAGAGCTGCTTTAAAAGCTTTGACTACAATTCTGCCGCAATTAGGCTGCTTAAATCCTGCTTAAATGATATGCAGGATTATGACCATTGCTGCATTATATCTTGATTTCTATGTTAAATGTGCTGACGTTTTCCATTGCCACAGCTATATTCTTAACTCTGATTTCATGTCCAAGCAAAAAAAGAAAAAGAAAAAAAAGAACAGAATGTATTGACTCAGAAAACCCAGATTATTCAGGTCTGAAGTAAACTGTTTATTTTAGTTGCTGGCACCGCTTTCTTCTCTTTTTCTGTATGCTTTGTTTAACATTTGTATCTCCTCTTGATAACCTTCTTTCTCCATGTGTTGCTTTTTACTATTCTGCCTGTGGGCTTCCACAGTGTCCGGGATTGATATGTTAATATCGTTGTTGGGATTGTTTGACGGTATGAAGAGCGAATAGGAAGCCGTTTCCCCTAAATCGCATGAGACAAATCTGTTCTCTTTCCGAGAATAGCGCAAGGATGGAGACCGGACTTGGGTTGATGACTGGCTGATGTTGCTGATGATTGACACTGTGTCCATAGCTTCTTCGTTGTCACAAATTTCAAGCACTTCTAAATGGATCTTGACACTCGTGTCAGCAAATGTGGTTGGAGAATCCTCAGGGTTTGGCTCATGACCCACGCTCTTGGAGCGATACACTTCAATTTTCTTCGATGTGGGCGTTATTTTCTGTCCCTCCGTGCTTACCTCATATGTAGATAAAGAGAGGGTTTTTCCTGTAGGCGCATGGAGAGATACGGTCCCTTGAAATGCACACAAAGGAATTGCTAAGGAGCCACCTGAACGCTGGAAAGAAACAAAATTGTTAATATTCCTTCATGTCGCTTCCACAAGTCAACAAGCCATTGTGAACAAACTAATTGTGCCTCACTTATTATATTCATTGCTGAAAACACATCAAACCAATTATTCCTCGCTTATTTGCATTGCTGAAAATGCACTCTTCGCTTTCTTAGATGCCATGAATTTAATCAACAGTATGAAAACATGTCCCCTTTCTTAAATTTCACGGTTCTTTATTGAGTTATAATACTACAATGCAAGTTCTACAAAAATGGTCTGTGATGTATTTAATAGGGATGTGAATAGGTTTAAACTTCCATTCTGTTACTGATTTGCTCTGTGCTCCCTCCACTACAACCTATACCTCATGTTCTGAGTCACTCTATAAAATGATGTTCTGTGTTCCCCTTCACTGTAATGGGGAATCTTAAAGCTGCTATAACTTTTTTGCCTTTTGGTCAAAGTGGGTGAAATTTGCAGGCACGAGAGTGCCTTTAGAATGGATTAAGCCTGCCAAATTGTATACAGATAGGTCCAGGAACTTTTTATGGGGGAAGTAAAAAGGATTCACTTTCCTCCATGATCCCAAAGGAGAGCAAGTGGAGTGTATTCTGATGTCTACATTTTTTAAACTTCGCAGTTTCACACTGGCTTTTCCAGTACTTGCTCATTTCTTCTGACAGCATCAAGCTATATGTCCTATCTAGAATGCTACCTGTAGAATTCTAAATAGTTCTGGATTGGTTTGTTTTCTTAAATTAAAGCAGAGCCATGTAGGAATTGGGGTTGGGTGTTTTGTTTTTAACTCTTTAAATAGAGCATTTAACTTTTTTAAAAATAATCTGCTACTGTGGTTTAAAATAAATACAGAGCTCTTCATTGCTGTGCTGGAAACACTTTGGACACCCTCGCTTGTTTCAAATCACACAGACCTAGAGAAACATAGATATATAGTGGGGGAATGAACTATAAGACATAGAAAAGAAAAGGAAGTCCTAATCCAACTTTGATTGGTATTCATATCTCTCTTTGACTTGGGAGGGGGGAAGACTCTTAAATCAACAGATCTGCTGCATTATTTGGCTGAACCCCCAATATTTAACTCTTCTACAACTGACTTAACCCACCCTCATAAAACTGCCCTCCCTCCTATGTGACCTTCCATCTTCATAACATCCCAACCCCAGAAAGCGCAAGCCATGTAAGATGCAATTAACAAAATTTGTAAAGAAATGAAAGCGAGGGGAGTACAAGAGAAATAGTGAATGGCAGTTAATAAAACCAAATTAAATCAAGTAAGCATATTAAACATGAAAAGGCTACCTAAATAGACAGACTTTTAAAGCATCCTTGGTTGCTATGGATGACTCAGAGAGGTGGGTTACTTACGCAGTGAATGTTGGCTGTGGTTGTGAGAATGACATCTGTATTTTGGGTGGGGCAGTACTCTGGGAATGGGGGAATTGTGTGAAGGGCCTGTTTGCATGCTATTGGTCCCTTGGCCCATCACTCAAGCTTGATATCACCTCCTCTAGTTCCTTGCAAGTATTTATGGCAGGGCAGCCAGAGGCAGAACCCCTGCAACACCCATAGTTCAGTGCTAAATGAAGGATGTGCCAGAAGACTCAGGACAGCCTTTGGACAACCTAACACTGAAGTAGCCAAGTGGAATGCAATTTGCTGCTTCCAATGTACACAGCATCAAATGATAAACATTTTTAGTTGTATTCTGTTCTGAAGTACAATCTATTATATTGTACTTTGATTGTATATTTCTCTTTTCATATGTATTGATGTTCTTCATGGCTCTGGGATCCTTTGGACCAAAGAGCAGTACGTATATAAATAAATCACACCATACTACACCACACCCCAGGCTACTGGAAGCTGCAGTCATAATCTCAGTTGTGGCTCAACAGGGCTACATTAGTTACTATTCATATTACAAAACTGGGAAGTAACCAAAACTCCATCAGTAAATAATTGGACTCTCGATATGCTGACTTTGGTGGCACATGAAAAAAATATTTGATTACATGGACTTACAAAAAGAGGTCAATTCACAGCAGTGTGACAAGAATTTCACATTCTTCCGAGGTGGATGTGAAAATGAAGGTGCTTTTTCTAAAGGCATATTGCAGGAACCTATACACGAAGCATCAACATTAAAACAAGGGGAAGTGATAGAACATATGGTTCGACTTAATGCAGGGATGGTGGACTTTCTCCGCCGGGATTTCTCGCATTGCATTCTGGGAAACCTTCCAGCAGTCATATGTCAGTGGTGGGCACTGGTGAGGGCTGTTGGCCTGAGGAGAGGAACAGTGGTCTTGGGAATGACAAGAAACAGAGAGAAATGCCCAAGAGTCCACATTTGGCTCCAGGCCTGATTTTCCTTATTCCTGTCTGAATAGATTATTCTTTTTTTTCATATATATATTTTATTTTATAACACAAATAAACAACACAAACAGAAAAACAAACAATACAAACAAATTCTTGTCTTATCCTTATTTTTTCTAAACATTGTTAGGTGGGCTTCCCCAAGTCCCCCCTATCTGATTTTCATTTTACCTCATCTTTAACAGTTTACATAGCGGTATATCATAATTTCTAACCATTTCTTTTATCACGCTTACTTTAACCATAAAAATCTTCACATTTTATCAGTTACAAATAATACTATTTTAAAATACACTATCTTCTACTTCTAACCCTACAGCCTATATCCACTTCCAAAACTATTCTAAGATTTAAATATTAACATATTTTTTCAAATATTCCTTAAACTTCTTCCAGTCTTCTTCCACCGTCTCCTCTCTGGTCTCGGAGTCTCCCAGTCAAGGGCATTCCCTAACACACCTTTATCATGCTAGCCTATATCCCAAGACTGGCCCCTGCTCCCTACCACCACTTTCAATAAGTGTGGGAAAGCTTGGAAAATGGATTTGCCTGTAAAACTCAGGAAAGGGTGTCTCATTTCACAATGCAGATTGTCAAGCCAGGCGGTGAAGGAGTTTCACAATTTACTTCCAAATCATCTGTATGAGGCTCGTGTACACTGCAATGCTCTAGGCAGCTGCCTAGTGTTACCTAGTGGCTGCTTTGCGCAGCTGTCAGAGCTCTGGCTGTAAACATCTGGCGGATGCTTTGCGCTCAAGGCTCAGACTGCATTAATGTGCACAGCCTGGAGTTTCAGTCTGAAATCCACTTAGTACATCTGAAGCACCCAGAAAACTGAGATGAATGAAGGCTGATTGTTCTAACACCGATCAAGTCCAAAAAGTGCTTATGGTTTGAGGCGTGTCTAATTAAATTTCTGGAAAACAGGACTGTATCTCACAGGCCATGCAAGAATTCTTGGTATTGTTCCAGGAGAATGACTTCTTGCGGAATAGAATGGGAACTTGTAATCACTATGGATCTGTTTTTTCTCTTGTACATTTCAAAAAATAAGAGATGCAGGATATCTTTGAAAGTACTGCCTTGTTTCTTTCCATTGCTTTGCTTCCCTCTTCCTTCCTCCCCTCTTTCCATGGTTTCCCAAAATGTAAAATTTATCAAGAAAGCCAGGGGTAGGCAATATGGTGCCTTCCAGATGTTATTACAGAATCACAGAGTTGTAGAGTTGGGACGGACCTCCAGGGTCATCTACCCCCTGCAATGCAGGAATCTCCACTAAAGCATCCATGAGAGATGACCATCCAACCTAAGAACCTAAAGTAAAACTTAAGTCTTCAAAGGTATACAGTTTCTTTAGAACATAATTTTTACACCACGTTTGCATTGATTTTAGCTCAAGGTAGTACGAGACCAACTTGATGATGACTGCTAACTTAGATGGCGTTCAAAGATGATTTGTTTGTGAGGATGAGGCTACTAGCCATGATGGCTATTCTCTGCTTCCACAATGAGAGGCATTAATGTTTCTGAATACCAGTTGCTGTAAACTGCAGGAATGGAGAATGCTCTTGTTCTCAGGTCCTGCAGGTTGGCCATTGTGAGAACAGGCTACTGGTTTAGATGATCCAGAAAGGCTCTTCTTTCTTCTTACGCTGTACTGATTTTTGGATCTTTCATGTAGCCTAGCTTAATTTGGTGAGAAACTGCAGCTCAGAACTTGAGCACATCTGCAGCACAAGGCCCCATGTTCAATCCCTGGCATCTCCAGATAAGACTGGAAAAGATCCCTGTCTGAAACCTGGGAGGGCCACTGCCAGTCAGTTTAGACAGTGCTGAGCTAAACAATCATAGAATTGTAGAGTTGGAAGGGGCCTTGAAAGTCACCTATTCCAACCCTCTACAACGCAAGAATCAAAGCTAGGTCCAATGACAGGACTTGGTAGAAGGCAACATCCTAGGTTCCAAATTTCACAATTCAGCACTTTTTCTAACTTCATGTCTTTGGAGTAAGGCCACTTAGCTCTTCACGGGTGGCGCTGTGATCTAAACCACAGAGCCTAGGGCTTGCTGATCCGAAGGTCGGCAGTTCAAATCCCCACAACAGGGTGAGCTCCCGTTGCTAGGTCCCTGCTCCTGCCAACCTAGCAGTTCAAAAGCATGTCAAAGTGCAAGTAGATAAATAGGTACTGCTCCGGCGGGAAAGGAAACGGCTTTTCCATGCGCTGCTCTGGTTCGCCAGAAGCGGCTTAGTCATGCTGGCCACATGACCCGGAAGCTGTACGCTGGCTCCCTCGGCCAATAAAGTGAGATGAGTGCCGCAACCCCAGAGTCATTCGAGACTGGTCAGGGGTCCCTTTACCTTTACCTAGCTGATCATCACAGGATTTCCTTGCCTTTAATCTGACCATTAATTTGGTTGCCTTTAGCTAGCAAACTCATGTGAAAATGATGTTCCAGTGAATCTACTGGTGACTCTTGATTTTGACTTGAGGCTGAGTAGACACGGAATCCAACCCTCCCCCTGCTCTTCAATGCATAGACCTTGTGTCCAAACCCCCTTGCTTTTCAGTGGGTAGACCTGATGCCCCCAAATCATTATTTCTTTTCCATGAGTAGACCAGGCATGCAAATATTCCTGCTCTCCGAAAATCCCTGCCCCCTAGTAGCCTGGATTGTGTTGACTCAAGTACTGGACTTTGCCTCAAGGGCTGATTCCTGACCTCATCAGCTTTGTACATGGGTGTAGTGAGGATTTATGTTAGCGGAACAGGATTTATGTTGTGGGAGGCAAGCTATCTGCAACATGATTGGTCAGTTATTTAAGTATTTTAATTTACTTAATTGGTTTAGAGGTGGCAGCTCCCCCGCCCCGTCCCTTGGCTACACTCGTGGCTCTGGTCAAGTACCAGAATGTTTTATTTAATTCCAGCTGTATTGATTCTGGAATGTTTAATTACGAAAAGGGGTTCCTGTTTCTACATCACTCCTTTTAGTGAATATCAGGTGAGCACTGAGCCAAAGGTTGCCATAAACTAAGTACAGTGGTACCTCGGGTTAAGAACTTAATTCGTTCTGGAGGTCTGTTCTTAACCTGAAACTGTTCTTAACCTGAGGTACCACTTTAGCTAATGGGGCCTCTTGCTGCTGCTGCACCACTGCTGCACGATTTCTGTTCTCATCCTGAAGCAAAGTTCTTAACCCAAGGTACTATTTCTGGGTTAGCGGAGTCTGTAACCTGAAGCGTCCGTAACCTGAAGCGTCTGTAACCCGAGGTACCACTGTAACTGATATGCCTCATTTCTACCCTCCCAGCACTTTCTTCTCCTTTCCATACCCAGCTTTGAGACAGCTGCTTTCTGTACCTAGAAGGATGCCTGATTTTCTAGTGGGAGGAGCCAATAGCACCTCTGCCAATAGAGTCACTGCTTGTAGGACGGATGCAGACAAGGTGGTAAGGTGGAAACTTACATTAATAATATCCACTTAATGAACATAGAATCATAGAATTGTAGGGCTAAAAGAGACCTCAAGGCTCCTCTGCTCTAACCACTGTGGCCTTGTTCATTGAGGCAAAGGCTCACTCAGGAAGAAAGGCATACAGGCAGGTGTAAAAGGCTTCCTTGCCTTTTCTCTTTTTCAGAATTTGATGAGATACTGATGTGAGGGATGGCTTGCTTCTCAACAGAATGCTTTTACTGAACCGACTCTGGCTAGGTTTCTCCAGCCTCTTGGGACAACTGGGACAACTGACAACACATTGCTTTAGGAAGCTTTGCTGTATTTTCTCTCAACTTGCCATCTCTTCTTCTGACTGCTGCGAGCGACTTATTTCAAGAGGCTCTGCTATGCACATCAAACGCATTTAGCTATACAACAAATTGAAGGAAACAAGATCGACTGTGCATTGTGCCCCCTTAGATGAGCTTTGCTGCTGCTGCTGATAAATACAGGTTGAGACAAATAAGCCACAGTGCAGCTTACCAGATTGCCGGCAAAGACGTCAGAAAATGACACACTCTCAGTTGATGTATAGACCTAGAGACTGAAGTCGTTCGCTCCTCGCACTGTATTGGTGTGCCATATTCATTTGCTCAGACATAGCAACATTTGCTGCAAATACTCTTCCAGTGTGAAGATTGCCTTCTATAATAAGGTTTCTACATTTCCTGGGAGGATAGGGAACTGCTGTGCCTTTAAGAACTGCACTGAAAGGAAAATTCCATCAGGCACAGCTTTTCTCTCCTATAATAAACTTTATCTGTCTGCCCTAAAGCTACCTACATTTAGTTTCCTGCAATTCTTAGAGGTTCGTCTTCCAGGATCATTTTCAATACACTTGTAAAAGGGGACACTACGAGAAGCATTTTCAAGGGTGACATAGCACACCAAAAACAGGATAGGCATTATGCAAACAAATTATCCATTTCCATAGCCGAAAACCCCATGCAAAGGTCAAAGGATGTAAATTTAGCTTTTATGTCTTGTCTTGGAATGTTTCTGGTTTTCCTTTTAATGTGAATTTGCTTCCAGATGTAAATGTGGACATTGTTCTGCCCAATCACTGGTTTCCATACAATCTGGGGCGGCCTCTTGTATTCCTGCTCCTCCAGAAGGAGATCCAGATTTATTATAGGCTTTTTAGAAAAGACAGCAATTATGCTCAGTGTACGCACTGGCGCTTTTTAGAGACTTGGAATACTATTTATTGCAAAGGAGGAGAGGGAACAGGAAGCATTTTAAAAATGCATTCTAAAAATAATGTTGTAGCTTACATTCCTTTGAAATTATTTGGAGGACAAACTCGATGCAGTTTATAACTGGTTTTGTCTTAGTATTTCCCTTGTGGAAATAGGCTTGTTAGATTTTTAATAAGCTCATTGTTAATAATCCATAAACATCTTTTATATCGATCCACAATCCCTCAGTTCCTCCCAGATTGACATCTTGTTATCTACTTTTAGTTACTTCTCCTACTCTGCATACTCTTATCTAAGTAGTCCTTCTCACATGATAGAGCCACATTTAGTGTATGCATGGTCCTTTCCCACACCTCACATATTCAGTATAAAGTCTGGACAGAACCTGTATGAGTACAACTGCATAGACAATCAAGGATCTTCAAGATATTTCTCAAAAGCCACTGCTTTCAAGACAGGGCCACAAAACATCAAAGGAATTGGACTTCCGGGTTGGCGCCTCCGGCAATGGCTGAATTCCTCTGATCGGGAGGAATTTGCCTCGTGGAAATCTGGGTCTGGCCGCCACGGCAAAGGTGGAGACCCACCAAAAATCACAGGCGGGTGAAGCCTGTGAACGTGGGATTCGGCTGGCACCTTTTGCCCCTCCCCTACTCGCGGGGAAACCCAGTTTCGGGGATCCGGAGCAACGTGGGGTGAGCGGCGCGGTGCTTCAAATTAACTGCTTTTTCCACGGAGTGAAGCCGCATAGCTGTTGCCGGAGAGCGCTGACTTTTCCCTGTGGACAATTTGATCTTAAAGCAACTACCCGTGAGTAGAGCGGAGAATTGGATTTTTAAATGTCTAAATTTGGTGTCGAAACGGGGAGGTCTAAAACAGGAAGTCCACCTTCCCCTTTTGTAAATAGATTGAAGCAATGAGGATGCAAGCTGAAGCCTCGGAAAGCCTATTGTAAAGGACTAAATTTCCATCGGTAAAAAATACTAAATCCCCCTTGGTGGCAGGAGAAGAGGGGGGGGGGGAGTTTTGGACTGAGTATACCGGCAGGAGAGAGAGAACAGAGTTAAAATACCACCGCTCCGATCCTGGAAACGGGCTGCCAACAGGACTGACGTGTTCTGGAATGCTTATTGATCGTGATTAGAACGTTCACTGACAGTTAGTTAAATAAGGAATACATTGTTTCCACTGTCTCCGTCTGCGTTTAAAAAGGAGTAAAAGTAATTGAAACTAACTTTATTGTTTGAATTGAGTTTAAAAGGACTAATACAAATAGAAACTGTTTCCCTCTAGAGGAAGCCCTTGAAACTGTTACAAGAGTTGAGCTGGGGGAATTTCCAGCTGCAAGATAAAAAGCTGTGAGATTCTGGGGACCTTGAATCGGTTGAGAATGTCGACAGAAGAGGCCTTAGTGGTTTTATTATGTAAGATAAGTGACTCACTGGAACAGCTTCATAAAAAGGTGGATGTGGTAACTACCAAAATCGATAATTTGGGACAAAAAGTGAACACCAATACAGACACTATTCAGAAACTGATACAGGAATCTACTTTGACATGGCAAACTGCAGAGAAGGCTAGGGAGAAAGTTACTGCCGTTGAACCTAAAGTAACACAATTGGAGAGAGAGAGAGAGTCCCAGCCTTACAGATGCAATTTGATGACCATAAGTTGATGCCTGCTATGATTGAATCTAAAGAAAATCAGATTTTGAGGACCAGAGCCCTACCTGAACTCGAGAAGGAAAGTTTGATAGATTTCCCCACACAGAAATTTGATGATTTTTGGGACCAGGACTTGGGTCAAGAAGAGATTAAAACTGTGAGGGCCTTTGGACTTGGAAGAGGAGGGGAAAAAAGAGAAGAACAAAATAAGAGACTGTTGGAACTACCAGAAGAACTTAGAAGAACAACAGTTAAGAGTGGAAATTTTGAAAGGCGTTTTGAAATACCTTTTGGATTTTAGATTTAACTACGGAGATTTGGTTGCCCTGTCGAGAAGGAATAAAATCATCTTTAGGTGGGAGTTTCCCCGAGATTTACTCTTTAGCTTCAAAGGAAGGAAAATAAAAATAAGATCAGTGGAAGACAAAGTAAAGTTCATGTATAAATATGAAGAAGACTCGCAGAAGGGACTTGGAAAAGAGTTAAGAGCATCGGACAGAAGATCACCAGGTTGATGGACTATATGGAATTGGCAGATATGACTGGCAGAATCCGAGACCAGGGAGAAGAGTCGGTGGAAGAAGATTGGAAAAAGTTTAAAGACTATTTATAAAAATATTGTAAAATTAATGAGTGTTAGAAAAATGTTGGAAAGGAGTTATATGGCTTTAGTAGAGATGTTATAAGGAATTAAGTACAAATAGATTATTAGAGTATTAAAGGGAAAATAAGGTTAAAATATGTTAAGACAATTATATATTAAAGGGAAAAAATAAGGTTAGAATATGTTAAGATAAATTACAGGACAGAAAACAGAGGAAGATGGAAAGGAATTGCTGAAACAGTTAATTAAAGTGGAATACAAAAAGGGAGGTGTGAGGAGGTCGTTGAAACAAGGGAATGAAAGACAAGATACTGAAATTATTGGATGTGTTTTAAATTGTGTTTATTTTGTTTTGTTAATTTAATGTTTGGGGGTTGGTGTTGTGTGGTGTTTTTGTTTTTGTATTGTATTGTATTTGTTTGTTTAACTCTTTTTCTTTCTTTTGTAGTCTTTAAAATGTTAATAAATATTATTTTAAAAAAACCAAAACATCAAAGGAATCACCTGGGATAAATCTCGGGTAATTCTTTGGACATGCATACATACAAACGTACACAAACATATAAAACTGCCCTCTTTCTGGGAGAGATTTATTAATATCCTGAGTGAGATAAGAATGTTTGTAAACCTTGAAGGGTTTCACTGCTGAAATTCCATGGGCTCTCTCCAACCAAGTTATACTCAGAGTAAGGTAAAGGTAAAGCGACCCCTGCCCATTAGGTCCAGCTGCGGACTCTGGGGTTGTGGCGCTCATCTCGCTTTATTGGCTGAGGGAGCTGGCATACAGCTTCCGGGTCATGTGGCCAGCATGACTAAGCTGCTTCTGGTGAACCAGAGCAGCGCACGGAAATGCCGTTTCCCTTTCCACAGGAGCAGTACCTATTTATCTACTTGCACTTTGACATGCTTTTGAACTGCTAGGTTGGCAGGAGCAGGGACCGAGGAACGGGAGCTCACCCCGTCACAGGGATTCGAACCGCCAACCTTCTGATCGGCAAGTAATAGGCTCTGTGGTTTAACCCACAGCGCCACCTGCGACCCTATACTCAGAGTAGACCTACTGAAATGTTTGTACCTAAATTAGCCATGTCCATGCATTTCACTGGGTCTACTTTGAATCTGAAGTGGTTGGATACAACCCCATGTTCTCAATACTTGTGCAGAAACAACAATAACCTCTGGTGCCTGCTGCTGTTGCAGCAGCAGTAGCAGCTGGGTAGACCTACAAGCCTCCTATTGTCGCATACCCCTCCCTCCAGCAGCCATTTCAATTCAAGTGATTCTCTGTTTCAGACAAGAACATGTATTCTAGGCACAAAAACTGCTCTAGTAGGCAAATAACGTCTTCTTAAGCCACGGCACATGTGAAAGTTACAGTTATCAGGTGAGGAGGATAGTACAGCAGGCTGCTATAGAATACCTGAGATGAAAACCAAGAGACTCAACATGACATCCACCCATTAGTAAAGACATCAGGAGAACTCCACAAGTTGCATTGTTTTGTAATAAGATTTGGAATAGATAGCCATTGTAAGTTTATGACTGCATGAAAACTTGACCTGATAAGAACATAAGAAGAGCCCAAGGGCCCATCTAGCATCCTTTTCTCACAGTGGCCAACCAGGTGCCTATGGAAGCCTGCAGGCTGAATCTGAGTGCGACATCATCCTGTCTACCTGATATTCCCAGCAACCAGCATTCAGAAGCATACTGAGTGGCAGTGGAGCTAGAATGTAGCCTTTGTGGCTGGTAGTCATTGACAGCCTAATATTGTCCATGAATTTGTCTAACCCTCTTTTAAAACCATCCAATCTGGTGGCCATCAAAACATCATCTGGGAGTGAGTTCCATAGTTCAACTATTATATGGACATGAGAAACCTTTCCTATTTGCTCAGGCTCTTTGAAAATGTAGATATTTTATCCTGCTCTTAGTTTGCTGGCTGTTTATTTTGCCTTGTTATATTTTGTTATGTTTCTTTCTTCTGAGAGTTGTATACTGCCCTAGGATCTTTTGTTGAAGGTGGTTCAGAGGTATTCTAAACAGAAATTAGAAAAACTAATGAGTACAGTTTTATGTCTCAGTTTAATCTTTGAGCTGAATGCATTTGCAAAGATATATTTTAAATTAAAATGGAATTTTGTCCCTGAAGATGTTGAGAGTATAACTTGTGTATTCCCCCCCCCAACCCTTCATGCAAAGTATTTATTTCTAACCTCGAAATACTGAACTCAACTGATTGAGGGCCAATTCACTTAATCTGTTATGATGACCTTCGAAACATCAACGCCTACCCATGCTGTGCTTTCTGAGTTAATGGAGGATTATCTTGACTGTCTGAAACTCATATTGCTTCCCTGTCATTGTTTCCCAGCACTATTCTACTTTTCCCGCTTTCGCTTTTAGAACGCTTATGTATTCCGTACTGAGAACAAGGTCAGACAACAGGCCGTAACATTCATCCTTCAACATCAAGTGAAATAAGCAATTTAAATGGTGACAACGATAAGTGTTTTGTTATGAATTGTACCACAAAGGAAAATTTATAATGGGTGCTACAAAACTGCTTTGCTTAGGCTCCTATTTGTCATAGAAAATAGGGAGCAGGAATTACGGATTTTCTGTAATTGGCTTAGAGGAAAACCATTTGCATGAAAACTGAGCAGTCTGTTTCTTGAGTTCAGTTGGGTTTGCTCCCAAGTAAGTATGTATAGCAGTGGTTTTCAACCAGTGTGTGTGGCACCCTGGGGTTCCTTGAATGATGGTCAGGGGTGCTGCGGGCAACACTGGCCTCTGTCCCTCTTTCCTTTCCTCCCTCCTTCCTCTGATGCCCCTCTCTTGTCTCTGCCTCCCGAAGGCTTGCATGGCTGTTTATTGAGCAGTCCCGGCTATAAGCTCTGCAGGCGAATGGGGCCTCTGAAAGGCAGGGCAGCTCAGAGACCAGGGACAGCAGCAGCTGCTGCCCAGAGGACTCCCAAGGGGAGGGGAGGGGAGAGGAGGCTGAGGGAAGCCTCCACAAAGGAGGGTGTTTGAAAAAGGGTGAGAGGCTGCCAGCTCTGCAGGCAAAGGGTGACATAACTGGGTTCCTGAGCCCCACAGGGGTGACACAGAAAGAATGTAGTTGGTCAAGGGAGCTGTGGACTCAAAAAAGGTCCCAAACTTCTCATGTATAAGATTGCTTTTGAGAAGAAAGTGGTCTATGGCTACAGTCCTATATACTCTTACCTAGGAGTTAGTTCCATGGATCTCAGGAGAATTTATTTATGAGAAGACATGTGTAGAATTTCATTGTAGCAGTGAGCATAGCAGGGGACTGGTTGTTCTTGATTAAAATAGAATGAAATATATGGCCTGCAGCCAATTTTTTTTCCAACCCTCAGGGTCCCCTTCCACCCATTAGCCATTCAGTGAGAGGGAAAGGGGTTTTATTATCATGGAAAGCATGCAATGGCAGCTATGTGCTCTGCAAAAATGAATAATTTTTAAAATAATAAGCAATGTGGAAAATGTCTCAGCAGAGAAGTAGATATGTGTTTCTTGAAAAAAATCAAAAAGTGTCCATACATTTTGCTGGCAATTCAGTTGTACAGTGGTACCTCGGGTTACAAACACCTCGGATTACAAACACTTTGGGTTACAGACTCCGCTAACCCAGAAGTAGTACCTCGGGTTAAGAACTTTGCCCCAGGATGAGAATGGAAATTGTGCAGTGATGGTGTGGTGGCAGCGGGAGGCCCTATTAGCTAAAGTGGTACCTCAGGTTAAGAACGGTTTCAGGTTAAGAACGGACCTCCGGAACGAATTACTAAGTTCGTAACCAGAGGTACCACTGTACATGCTTCAAGGATTACTGAGGGTTTGAGCAGTCAGAAAAGATAAAGGTGTTGAAGAGCTTTTTAAAAACTGAGTTTATAAATAATATAAACAGTCTATAGAGAAAAGTGAAGACAAGGCTGTAGCTTTAGCTTGTACACACAGTACACACAGGTGCACATACAACTTTGAATGGCTCACTAAATCACATAGCTCTTTTGTTTGCTCCTAAGAACATACCCGGGTGCCAGAATGATCCTGTTTGCCTACAATTGACAGAGGAAACTCAGAGAAAAACTAGGTAGGAGTATGTGCTGATCTATGCCTGCTTCAATGGATTTAATGAAAATCGAAGATGGAAAAGAAAATCAGAGTTACTGTGTGTGTGTGTGATTGTGTGTCAGTTTGTCACTGGTGCTCATTACAGTACTGTGACCCCCAAACAACTGTCTACTGGTGTAATGTGGCACTCAGCCTGAAAAAGGTTCTTTGCCTCTGCTTCAAATATTTAAGGTATGTTCTTGTGTAACTTTGATCACACAAAGGGCCTAAGCAAGATTAGAGCCATGGTCCTTCAAGGCCAGATACCACAATCGATTGATCAGCCTTAGAGGTCTAATGTCACTCCTCTCTCTTAGTTAGTTACATGCTGCCTCTAGATCCCAGTGGGATCTCACTGCCTGAGACAGTCGCCTGAGGCTGCCTCATGATAAGGCCAGGCCTGGCTTCACCTGCCTTTCCAATCCTGCATCATCACCCCTCATACATTCTTTTCCATGGTGTTGATCTGACTCCCCAAACAAATCCATTTCAGTAGCCACAAACAGCCTTGATATGAAAACAGTTAAACCCGCTGGGGCCAGCCTTTGTCTCCTTGGAGACACTCCTGTCATAAACATCCTGTGAATATTGGGAACAATTGGATAGGTGCTTTCTGTTTCCGGATGACTGCCTGACTCAACAATGGATATAGCTAAAAATCTCACACAGCCCCTTGAGGACACTTTGGATAAATGAGGCTATATTCATGTTTTGAGTGCAGCTTGAGAATGGTCCAACGGCTTCCGGTGCAATGCCATTGCTGAAGCTAAACTGCTATAGTCAGTGCCTGTGTGACAGAACTTTTTGGAATCATGTGCACTCTGTCAGGGCTCTCTTTTTTGTACTCCACAAAAGTTTATGCCATTATACATGTGTCAGTCATTAGGATACCACAAGACTTTTTTTGTGCTACCTAATTTCATGAGTTCCTTTTTGGTGGAAGAATGCGGGAATCTTTTAAGAACTGCACCAGGTCCCCCGATCTCCTTGCCCCTCTGTGTTAGAAGAACAGAGTGCTTGCAGCAGATAAGGAATCAACAAACTCATTTCAAACAGTGGTTCCTTCATATAGGCTTGTAAAAGCTCTTCGTCTTGCAAAAGCTCTTCGTCTCCCCACCGCGAGCTGCATTTGCAGCCTGGAGAAGATTCTCTCTCCCTTTTCACCTCGCTCAGATGTCTGGATTTTCATTTCAGAAAAATCAGTTCAGTGATTTACATGTGCCTGCACTGATGCACCCCCTCAAGGCTTGCTCTCTGTTTTCTTTTGCATTCCAATAAGTGTCTGTCTGTGTGTGTTTTGCAGAAGTGGAACTAATCACTGATTCTCACTGTGAAGTCATTAAGGCTTTGAAAGCTGAGACGGGAGGTCTCATTAATTTTCTAGGATTCAACACCGCATAGCTCTATGTCATTGTAAGAGGACATCCTGGAGTGAAAAGGAATTCCAAGTCTGTAGTTTTGTTGCTGCAGTGTGGGCAGTTCACGTAACATGCCCATGATGCTGTTTATTAAAAAGATTTTCATTTCAGTAACCCACTTGGCACAGATACCATTTGGCACAGATATCGCACAGCAGTTCTATTGTTTGGGTGCTGCCGTTGATCAGAGCAAAAGACTACAAGGAAGCAAGATACAAGATGTGTGCTTGTTGAGGGGGTTTGCAAAGATCCAGTGCTCTTGCTCAGAAACAACTAAGTAACTTCTTATTTCTTGGAGTCTTCTTTACTCTCCAGGCTAGTCTAGAGATTAGAATAATCGGACAGCCCAGCTTCACAGCATGCACATCACATGTATAGACAATATTCATCCAAATGTTAGAAGATAATTAAGAAATTATCTTAAGGGCAAAGGAAGCCACCTTCTATTGAAAAAGACTAATGGTCCATTTAGCTCAGTATCTATAGAATCATAGAACTGTACAGTTGGAAGGGACCCCTGAGGAATCACAACTAGATCATATATGACTGATTGCCACCCAACCTCTGCTTAGAAACATCAAAGGAAGGAGAGTCTACCACCTCTCATGGGAGTCTGTTCCACTGTCAGAAAGTTCTTCCTGGTGTTTAGAGAATCTCCTTTATGGATAAGGCCTTTCCTTTTCCGGAATGTATGTGAACTATCAGTCTATACAGTAACGTGTCTGAAATTAGAACCCTGACACTAGTGATTCTACTGGACCTCTCAGCAGCTTTACATTCTGTCAGCATTGTTGATATTCTGGAGCACTTCACCAGAATGGCCTGGGAGGAATGTTCTACGTTTAAGCATATCTTAAGCATATCTGGAAGGCTGCCCCACCCCAGTGTCCTACGAGGTCCCACAATGATCCATCTTGTCTCCCAGATGGGCAGCTGCACAATTTTTAAAAAACATGCTTTTGTGTTGTAATGCTACTTATCGTTTGAGTTTTTCCATGAAAACGTATTGATTTATATGTTTAACAAGACATTTTTAATCATCTGCGCTTGGTTTTCTTGGGATCCCATTGGAATAGAAATGGCAGGTTATTAAGTTCTATAATTTGCAATGGCCTGTGGTTACAAGCAATAAATATTTATTGGGGGGGGGGAATTAAGCCCTCTAAAACCAACAGATAAATTACATTCAGAAATGATCTGAAACACGCTTTGTTTGCTTTTCCTTACAGATTAAACTGTGAGTACAATGTGATAGGACTGTGAAGCTGCAAACGTATATGCATTTACCTATAAGTAAGTCCCACAGATGTTAGTGGAGCTTATTTCTGAGTAGAGATATATAGGATTGTGCTGAGCCATTTTAATAACAAACTAGTTACAATGCAAGTAGAGATGAAAATTATTAAACCATGAGCATGTTTTTTGCTCTTTTATTCATGTGTGACAACCAGAGTTGTGCTGAAATCTCTCCTCCAGTTTCTTGAAAGTTTGCTTCCTCTGAGAATTGAGGATTCTAATTTCCATCTGCAGGGAACTTTAGAATTTCTGGGGGAGCAGGGTTTTGAACTTGCCTTATCATGGCAAGGTCGTGAGAGGGAAAGTGTGTTTCTTTTCATTAAACATTTCTCTAGTGCTCTGCAGTAATGCTTCCTGACTGAAAAAAAGTCCTATGGGAGGAATTGCCTCGTGACAGCTTCTCCTGGGCTTTGACTGAAGTGTGGGCACTAGGAAAGGTTGCAAAGTGTAGACCCCTGGAGATATGAGGCAGCACTCACATTCTTCCAAAATCTGCTCCAGAGAATCAGGATAAGTATGTGCCTCAAATACTTTTGTGTATGTACTTCCTTGCCTTGTAGGGGGTGGACACATTACTCTTGCTGGACTGTGAGCGTTAAAAGAGAACCATAGGGTTGCCTCCAATTCCAGTGCCAGCACAGACCCATTGGAAATAATGGACACAGCTAACTTAGGTCCATTCATTCCAGTGAGTCTGCTCTGAGTAAAACTAGCATTGGCTAAAACCCATAGTGCTGGAGTTATCTAAGAGTGCCCACCATCACCATTGTCAAAGCAATGATTCTTCAACATCAACTTCATTGGATTAGTCATGTTGTTTGGCTGTGTGATGGCCTGGGAATCCGATTCAGAGGCTGAACCGGAGGAATCCCAGCCTGCACAGGAGTCCCCGCCTCCAGGGCCGGCTGAACTGGGGCAGGGCCTTGATTCTGAAGCGCCTGCACCTGTGCCGGATCCTCAGGAGCAGGCACCAGGTGAATCCACTCTGGCTCCGGAGGTGGTTGAGGACTCAGTGCCTACAGGTGAGTCTCCCCCTGTGTCCAGTAACCCTTCAGCCTCTCCTGAAATGCAGAGGCTCAGGGCAGAGAGGCGGAGGGAACTGGTTTCTCCCAGGAGGAGTGCTCGCCTTAAGGCCAGGAGAGGCAGATCTCCTGGGGGCCAGGACTGCCCCTGACCTCAGAGAAGATAAAGGCCAGTCAGCCCGGTCCCAGGTTGCGGGAGCAACGTCGTTGGAGAGCTGTTTCGGCCAGCATCCAGTCCTGTTCCCCCAGAGTTCCTGTCCTTGCCCGGCTTCTCACTGTGGACCCCGCTTTGCCCGTGGAGGACTGTCTGCTGACCCTCAACTCAGGTCCTGGACCTCGCCCCACGGTAACCTCCCCCCTGGACCAGCACAGGCTGCCTGATTATTGTCTTCCAAAGCAACTACTTTATTCCAAACTTGAAAATGGAAAGCATCGTGCCAGTGGTCAACAAAAGAGCTTTAAAGTCTTTCTCAAGGCAAATCTAAAAAAATGTAGTATAAACAACGACAACTGGGAAACACTGGCCTGCGAGTGCTCCAATTCGAGAACAAAGGTGTCATGGGCTTTGAAGACGCTTGAACTCAGAATGAAAGGGAGAAACGTGCTAAGAGGAAGGCACATTTGGCAAACCCTCACCATGATCAACTCCCACCCGGAAACCTACAGTATGTTCCCACTGTGGAAAGACGTGTGGATCCAAATTGGGCTCCGCAGTCCCTTCCGGACCCACTGTTAAAACCGTGTTTATGGAAGACAATCTTACTCGGCTACAAGTGATCGCCAAAGAAGAACAACCCATAGTGCTGGAGTTATCTAAGAATGCCCACCATCAGCATTGCACAGCCAGCAGGTGGGAGAGCCACAAAACAGGTGGCTGGCATGAAAACACAGCCTTCACTCTTAATCAACATCTGGCCAGTCGGAACTCTATTTCTAGGTAGAAGGAACAGGGATAGCCACTGGGCCAACACAGGCAGAAGTACCCTGACAACAGCAACATTGATGGGGAAACCATTAAAAAAAAAAAGAATTTGTGTTTGTGTATGACAAGGTTCAGTTACTATTTCCTTGCATAGGGAGGATTTAGGCTATTTGTGAGTCTGTGGCTGTTTCTGTTGTCTGTTTCCAGTAAAATGATCAGGTTCGAGCATTTTGAAACTGCGCCCCTATCCTTGATTTGTGCATGGGAAAGGTGTTATTAGCTTAGCTGTGGAGAACAGAGAAGGATAGGTAGGGACAATCAAGGTGTCATAGGCAAGGGGGGAAGGATATGGCATTTGGGAAGCATGCCAAGTATAAGGTTACCAGATTTTTTTTCAACGAATCCGGGGACACTTTTCAACTTCAATGGATTTTGTATGGGGACTGATTTGTAAATCTGAGGACTGTCCCCAGGAAATGGGGACGCCTGGTAACCTTAGCCAAGTAAGGGGAAAGGTGGCTCAAACAGTTATTGGCTATACTGATCTCCCCCACCCACTAGCCACTGGATCTGCTAGTGCTGCTTTTAAACACCAGATCAGTTTGCAATAAGATCTTCCTCATCTACAATTTGATAATGGATGAGGAAGTTGACTTGCCATGTATGTTTGAGACCTGGATAGAAATGCTCTCTCCTAGCTGTACCCACTTGAGTACTCAGATCAGAACCAGAGTAGGCTCACTGGCTATGAATGGAGTTTGCCGTAGTCTATGGAACTTCAGTTACTCTCTACAGACCACCTGTCTGAGTGAGTAGAAATGTGGAGTGTTTGTATAGTGTGTGTAGGGACAGATTTGGAATTCTGCTGGTGGAGAAGATCCACTGTCCAGCAGTTCCTCTACTTGAGCTGACAGAGAGTTGGCACGAGAGTTGGTTTTGAGGACCCCCAGGATGCTAATTCTCTGGGATGTCTATGCTGAGGATCTGGGGCAGCTCAGGACTTTGTGACTGTCCTGACAAACATGGGGCTGTCACAACGAGGCTGTCCCAACAACACACACTGGATTTGGGTTTCTCTCCTAGGCAGGAAGAAGGTGATCTGAAGGCAGAATATGTTACAAGTATTCTCTTGTCGTGTTTAGAGTGCTGTTGAGATTGAGACTTACACTAGCCTTTTCCCTTTGCAAGGCCTCCTATTAAAATGGACTGCCCCCCAGCCCCCTACGAATGCTGATGGATTTTAGAAGAAGATTTTATCACTCATATGACTGGTGCTCCTGCTGAAGCTCTGTTTGATTTGAGGCATGCAGATGTGGCCTGGATAGCTGACAAAATTGCCCCCAAGCATCTTGTCCCAATTTGGAGAGCCCCAGGGGCCCCATGATACACTCTAGAACTCAAAACTGACATTTTCATTTGTCATCATTTCATATCTGCATTGTAAAAAAAAAAAAAAAGCTGAGCCAACATTATAAGGAGATACTTATCAGAACAGTGTCAAAACCAATTCATTGCATAAAGAAAGCTAGTGCAACATAGTGGTTGAAGGCAATATACTTCAGAATGCCAACTGCTGGAAAGTGTGGGTTAAAAAAAATGTGGGAGGGGATGCTGGAATAGGGAGAGCTATTTGGATTATTGATCCCATAAAATTTTATAAATCTGGCTGGCTTGAACAGTCCTGTTACCAAGTGAGGCTGTAGTGCAACCTTTTGCTGCAAGTCTTACTTATGGAGATACAAATACTGACCTACCTTACAGGCTCGTTGTAAGGATAACAACAATACCAAGTCATGTGGTATTTGAAGGCTTAGCCAAGTGTTATTATGAAATCAGTCCAAGGCTCTCTTTCACATGCAGACTGGAAAAGGAACCCTCCTTTGGACACAGCAGTGCATTCTTAATTTCTGTGCTGCATTGAAAATAACTATTTAAAACCGCCCCTAATATGTGCTATCAATGCACTTTTGACTCTAGCATTTAGAAGCAGAGCAGCTTTTGTGCATGTCACTGAAGAACAAGTCTCTCGCTTCGCTCCATATCACTAACAAGCGTTTGCTCAAAAGTTGGAAACAGAAAGCTCTTAGGAATTGGCAGTAAGGGAAACATCATATTCTTGGGAATTTACTGCAGTAATAAAACAGTGATTAATAATACTGAAATACTTGGTTCATCCGTCTTGCCATAGCCCTAGGGTACAGCAGTCAGTTCTGCTTATGGCACTTGCAAGATTCCCACCCTCCCCCCATCTCCCCAGTTTGTTCAAAAGATCAAATGTCATACTTGTGGCAGGCAGTCTGGCAGCTACTACTGGATGCAGAAAGCAAATGGACCTTGTGGATAGAAGCCCTGAACTTTAGAACTTGCCGAGCATGAGGGCATGACAACAGGGCTCTGGGCGACAGTTTGGAAAATGTCAAGTGTTCATGCCAGGGGAATAGGGAAGGCTGGTAAGCAGGCAGAAAAAAAAACTTTGTTTAGGAAAGGATAACCCTCACTTCTAGGGCAGAAGAGGCTAGCCACACACACCAGTTTGTGGTGTTGTTGTTGTTTATTGCATTTATATACCATCTTTTCTTACAAGAAGCTCAAGGTGTGGCATGCATGGTCCTTCCCCTCATTTAATCCCCACAATGACCCTGTGAGGTAGGTTAGGCTGAGAGGCAGTAAGTGTCTCAAAGGTCACCCAGTGAGCTCCATGGTCAAGTGGGGATTTGAGCCCTGGGCTCTCAGGTCCTAGTCCAACATCCTAACCACTACATGTGCTCTCAGACCTATATTGGCACCAACTGGTTGTAGAAGCCAAGGAGCTAAGGTTAACAACAACAACAACAACAACAATTTATTCATACCCTGCCATCTGGGTGGTTCCCAACAGAATATTAAAAACATGATAGAACATCAAACATTAAAAACTTCCCTAAACAGGGTTGCCTTCAGATGCCTTCTAAAAATCAGATAGTTGCTTATTTCCTTCATATTTGATGGGAGGGTGTTCCACAGGGTGGGCGCCACTACCGAGAAGGCCCTCTGTCTGGTTCCCTGTAATCTCACTTCACACAGTGAGGGAACTGCCCGAAGGCCCTCGGCACTGGACCTCAGTGTCCAAGCTGAACGATGGGGGTGGAGGCGCTCTTTTAGGTACACTGGGCCGAGGCCATTGGGCATTCTTGCTGCTGCTAATTTATATCCCTCCCTTCTTCCCAATGAAACAATAAACACATCATTGAAACTATTCTAATACAGCTGCAGACTGGGAAAGGTCTCAAGTTAAAAGGCTTGTTGTTGCAAAACATCTGGTGACTCCTATTGATATAGTCACACAGGGGTATTAAACCCCAAACACCACAACCTGGCTTCTAGTTTTGACATCACACATTGGGCATAAAGACCTAAAAGAGCAGGCCAAAGGCACAGCTCATCTAGCAGCCTTTTCTCACAATGGCCAACAAGATGTACAAGTATAACCCAAGAACATCAACAATCTTCCCACTGATGCATCCCAGTCATTTATTCATATGAAGCTGTCATAGGCCATATTCACCCCATACATTTAAAGCACTATGGTGCCACTTTAAACAGTCAGGGCTTCCCCCAAAGAATTCTGGGAGCTGTAGTTCCCTAAGGGTGCTGAGAGTCATCAGGAGGCGCCATTCCCCTCAAATAAGTAGTTTTGATCTCAATTTTCTAGATGAATTGTGAGGGGAATGCGGGTCCAAGGTACATTAAGAATTGCTGAAACCTTTACATCCCAGTTTAATCACTGAGGTAATCTGCAGGAGCATCGTTCTTTGTCCCCTGAGTTGATGAGGCTCACCTGACAACAAGAAAAAACCAAGCCTTTAAGGTCATCAGCCCAGCCCAGAGATTCAGAAGGTACCTTTTGTTTCAACCTTTAAATGCCTACTGAAAAAATTATACGTTGCCAGGCTTATTCAGGCAATTAAAGAGAACATTTCCCCCATCATGGTTAGTTGATGGTCTTTGATTTTAAAGGCTTGTGTGTTTTAATTCCACACACGCATTTCTGTAAATCACCTTGACATTTTTTTATGATATAGTAGTATACAAATATTTTGATAAACAAACAAAAAAATAACAAATTGACCTGAAGGTAATTGTGGTGGGGTGAGGTGAGTCTGGCTCAATTTCTCAGTACCAGGAATTCATGAAAATACATATGGAGAGGTTCATAAAAAGCTAAGATGAATAGACATGAGATGAAGCCCTCACTTTGAATATCTGCCCTGGCTTGCCCTTTCACAGCTTGAGGAATGCAAACACCATTTCAGAGGAGGATAGATATGCAGGGGCGGCAAGCACAGCAAGTATTGGGCTTTCTTTGCAAAGATGGTTGTTGAGTCCAATATGTATTCTCAGAAAGTGCTTTGGTCTTTAGGTCTAAATCATTAATTTTTAGTTACCAGAGTATCCGTGAATAGGAGTGCATTGCAGAGAATATTTCTGTCCAGGGTGCTGAACTCTGGGTGAAAACCAGTGCTTTCTTTTCAGGAGGTACTCAAGAGTACACAAGTCGTTTTTTGGTTGTTAAAAAGTGTGGCACTTACTGTAACAACTTCATGGTGAGTACCAGCACCTATTCTTCTAGAAAAAAAAAGCAATGGTGAAAACCATTTTTAAAAACTTACACTACTTCTTTGAATATTTAACCCCCTTAAATAGCAACGATCTTGCATAATCTGGTTGGTACATGAATGTCCTTCCTTGCTTCCATGCCTGCTTCAAATAGGGAGCCAATGTGGTGTAGTGGTTAAGAGCGGTAGACTCGTAATCTGGGGAACCAGGTTCGATTCCCTGCTCCTCCACCTGCAGCTGCTGGGTGACCTTGGGCTAGTCACACTTCTCTGAAGTCTCTCAGCCCCAGTCACCTCACAGAGTGTTTGTTGTGGGGGAGGAAGGGAAAGGAGAATGTTAACCGCTTTGAGACTCCTTAGGGTAGTGATAAAGCGGGATATCAAATCCAAAATCCAAATCCAAATAAATGAAAGCTGCATGGGTTCTTCACAGACAGAGGCACCTTTCCCACTTCCTGTTAAAACTGCATAGAAGCTGCATAGGTTTCAAACGGAAGTGATCGAAGGGAAAGTGAAATTACTGAAGGCCGCATACAGCATACTATTAGAATGGGAGACAGAAGATGAAGAGGTAAAATCAGTTATGATTAAATGGGCACAAGATGTAGGTCAAAACATTATGATGGAAGATTGGTAAAAATTATGGAAAACTGATTTAAAATTTACAGATTGTTCCCTATCGAAGGAGAATTACATGAAGATGATTTACAGATGGTACACAACACCAGTGCAGTTAGGGAAAATGTACAAAACTAGTTCAAATATATGTTGGAAGTGTAAGGAAAAGGAAGGGACATTTTATCATATGTGATGGGATTGTAATGTAATTTAAAAAATTTGGGAAATGATACACAATGAATTGAAGAAAATGTTCCATTTAACATTTGTTTAAAAACCTGAAGCATTTTTGTTAGGGATTGTAGGGAAAGATCTGCCAAAAAAGCTGAAAAACATCTTCATGTATGCGACAACAGCTGTGAGAGTTCTAATAGCACAAGGATGGATGGAAGACTGAAGAAACCCCAACTAAAGAATCATGGCAAGAAAAATTGATGGACTATGCAGAACTGGCAAAATTGACATATAAGCTACGGGACAAGGATAACTGTGACTTTAAAGATGAATGGGAACTCTTTACAAAGTATTTGAAGACGCAACAAAGCGAACTGGACTCCTTAGCTGGCTTTGAATAAACATTCACAAACTTTTTATTGATGATATTCAGCTAAATAGTTTGAGGATCAATACAACTGTGTAACATGCAGAAAACAGCATTCTTAGAGAAATCAAAGACTGGAACTGAGAGAAGAAGAAGAAGAGGAGTTTGGATTTGATATCCCGCTTTATCACTACCCGAAGGAGTCTCAAAGCGGCTAACATTCTCCTTTCCCTTCCTCCCCCACAACAAACACTCTGTGAGGTGAGTGGGGCTGAGAGACTTCAAAGAAGTGTGACTAGCCCAAGGTCACCCAGCAGCTGCATGTGGAGGAGCGGAGACGCGAACCCGGTTCACCAGATTACGAGTCTATTGCTCTTAACCACTACACCACACCACACAGGAAGCTGGGGGGTGGGGGTGGGTGGGTTTTGTGTGGGAGGGTGGGGGGAGGGAGGAAAAATGGGGGGCGGAATAAGGATGATATGTTTCTGGATAATATGTTTTGTTTTAATTTTGGATTAAAAAAAGTTTTAAAACCCCCCGCATAGAAGATACTTTTCTGTGATGTGATCCAGAGAGAGGGTGGCGTGGGGTGGGGTGGTGAATGAGCAGGGAGTGCAACCTGAAGGCTTTTTTTCACAGCAGGAATGATGACATCATCCACCAGTGTGTCAGGGAAATTCACAGAGTGTCTTTGCTCTAACAAGTGAATGAGGTGATGATGAGACTTTCAAGTTTGCTTGTGACAGGTTAGCATATCAGAAGTCCGTTGATGAGGAAAAGAATCAAGCAGAGTCTGGATATTCCTTTCCTTTGATGGAGTTCCTAATTCATCCTAGCTCATGGATCCACACTTCTTTGCGAAATTGTCTGCATTTCTAATTGCAAGCTATAAGTTGCGTTGCAGCTCCATGTGGTTTATGAGTTGAACCAATGGACTCAGAACAAAGCCCCACTGAGTGCTTTGCAGTTTCTAATAAATTGGGTATGTACTGGGGGGTGGGGGTGTCTAACAGTGGAGGAACCCAGATGACTGCTATGGGGACTGTAATAATGAGCTCCTGCACTTACCACTATACCCTGATCATGAGAAAATATGATTATTTCAATTAGAAGATAAGAAAGAGAGATAGTGGTTTGTAGCAACCAGGCACTGAAATTGGTGAACAGTAAATAAAGGTAACCATTCTTAAGGAAATTCCATTCTTAAGGAAATCAGCCCTGAGTGCTCACTGGAAGGACAGATCCTGAAGCTGAGACTCCAATATTTTGGCCACCTCATGAGAAGTGAAGACTCCCTGGAAAAGGCCCTGATGTTGGAAAAGATTGAGAGCACAAGGAGAAGAGGACGACAGAGGACGAGATGGTTGGACAGTGTTCTCGAAGCTACCAGCATGAGTCTGACCCAACTGCAGGAGGCAGTGGAAGACAGGAGTGCCTGGCGTGCTCTGGTCCATGGGGTCACGAAGAGTCGGACACGACTAAATGACTAAACAACAACAACAACAAAATAAGGGTTGCCATACATTCGGGAAAACCTGGACATGTCCTCTTTTTGGAGGCCAACATGCCCATCCGGGTTTTTTTTAACATTTTAAAGGAAATGTCCAGGTTTTTTATTTTAGGTTTTTTTTGGGGGGCGGGCATGTGCATGCTTGGGAGGACACTGTTCCCTGGAAGCAGAAGGACTGCAGTGGGGTGATCAGGTAGGAGCTGGGGTCCTGCCTCTGCTCGGGTTGGCAGCAGTTTGAGCCGGGCGGCTCAGGCTCAGGTGCGGCTGGTTTGGACATGGGCTGCTTTGCACACCATGGCCACTGCCAGTCTGAGCCAGGGAAAGAGGAGCACTATGGTGGCCACGTGTGTCCACGCCCACATGCTTCTTTCCCCAGCTCGGGCTGTCCTCTTTTTTGCTCTTCGAGATATGGCAACCCTACAGTAAAGTAAGGAAGTAAGGAGACTCTGGCAGGACTTGTGTACACTCAAGGACTACATGACCTAAAAGCACAGTGGACACCTCTCAAGGTGATGGTGATGCATTGCAAAGAAGCAAGCAGAACTCCTTGCTATCTTCTAAGCATTTATCCACTCCACCTGTCAAGGAACCAGATTTGCGACTAGCAAAATCCCTTGCTTTTGATCATATGATCAAACAAATGAAAAAACAACATGAAAGAAAGTCATGCCCAAAAGAGGTTGTGGTTGATATATATATATATCCCATAATGATTTTGCACTTTCTCTACCTCCCATGGCTGATGACACTCATGCTAACAATACTGTTTGCAATTAGTAGTCTCCCACTCCCTCCCTCCCGCCATCTCTCTCTCTCTCTCTCTCTCTCTCCCCCCCCCCCCCCCTTTGCATCCTAAGTACCAGAATAGACTCCAGGATAAAGCATACTTACTATAGCTCTACCCTACCTGCAATGCTGGTAAACCAAAGTCTTTGGGCTTTATTTATTGCCAGTGAAATAAATAGGAATACATTCCATGAAGCTGATGTACACTGGCTCAACTGTGGCTCTTTTTCACATAAATCTGAGTCATATAGATGCACAAGTTGCAAAACATAGAAGTAAGGCACAGACCACCAAGCCTGCAAGTTATTCATCACATACTACACATATAAGTAGATACTTTTAGAAGATTTCAAACAAGGAAAGACTCTACCTGCCGTGGGGTCCTTTCCGACTTACTTCTGCACCACTCCCAGTCAGAGAGTTCTGGTTTTCGGCACTCCTCATGAGAAAGCCTTCTTTCCTTCTCTTCAAAGAAAGCACACTTCTCAATATTCCTCACCTCTTCTTTTTTATACGTTCCCATTTTGTCAGAAAGCAGGCAATCCATAAACTTATCTTTGTTAAGGTCTTGTTTGGTGTCTGTACCAACAGTTTTTTTGCACTTGGTGCTCTCTTTAAGCAGGGAGCTGTCCTCCAGGGAGATGGTGCTGAACTCAATTTTGTTGCAGTCCTTTTGAGTCTCTCTTATATTCTCGCAGTCATAGTTGAGCAAGCTGTGGTACGATATAGAGTTGCCATCGTCACTGTGATGGTTGTCATGAGATATCTTATAGATTCCATAACCTTGTTGGAATGACAGATTGAATTCAAAGCCTCTTCTTTTGGCTAAGGAAAGGAAAGAAGTGTTTGCATTAAAAATAGCTGGTAGGAAGTGCAAATGGCAGATACTGGTATTAAAAACAACAACCATATACCCTAAAATGGGATAAATTTGGATTGCATTGCACACTTTAACACAATATTTTAAAAAACCAACTAATGTTCCAAGTGCTTAAATACCAATGCTAAATGAAGACAGACATATGCTCTAAGGGTGAAGACATTATTTGCCCTGAATGCATATACCTTGGAATGGATTTAATGTGTCTTCCAGCTACTTCCACCACACCCAGAACTTATATCTGGCTTTACCCAATATTAGCTGACTCATTTTCTCAGGAAGAGAACAGAGTGATTTTCCAGATATTAGAAGTAGTTTTGATCTCTGTTTTCTGGAGGACCCAGCACATGAAAGGTGATAACATGCAAAACAGAAAACAAACTTTCTGGCTCATCATGATAGGAGAGTCAGCAGAGTGTAGTTTGAACTGGTTGACGTGGAGTTGGTATGCATAAGACTACTAAAAGGCAAGTCACATGTCCTGTTGATTTCAGTGGGAACTAAATTCAGGTATGTGGATCTAACACCTTGGATCAAGGGCTAGTGTAGCATGCTACTTAACAGAATGAACTGTGAAAACAGGCAAAATTATTCACATTAGGTTGGAACTAGACAGGCATGACTTAAAACCCACTGATTTCAGTGGGAACACTGCAGCTAACTTACTCTGGATCCCATCCATTGTTTGCCATTTCAATCTTATCTTGCCTGGTTTTTTGGAGGTGTGTGTGGCTTAAGTCAGCAGATGGTTTCACATTTAGCATCTGTTGCATTTGAACTGCTTTAATCTAATTTTAATCGGATCCTTTACATCTGCTTTGTGGCACTGATTCAGAAAGGGTAATAGGCACATGGAAGCATCTCTTCAGAATTAAGAAAAGCATGCAAATTGGAGTTGCATTTGCAGGCATTTCGCAGGGTGGATCCAACACTGTTTCTGATGTAGGATTGGGAACTGTGGAAGTTGCTTATGATATTGCTAGTCAGAGGCATCATCTCCCCACCCCATTTGTCCTCAAAGGAAAAGAGAAGTGGAAGGAATGAACCCCAGACCTCCACATATCCAAGCAAGTGAGTGCTGTTCTCAAAGTCAACAGCACCATCTACCTGTTTGGAGGCTAGATGTGCAAGGGATTATATGGATAGTCCTATGCTGCATGCAGAAAATCTCTGGATCAAAGCTTTAAACCAGGGATAGGAACCCTATGGCCCTCCAGCTGTTATTGGACTACAGCTTCCACCTGTCGCAGCCAGCATGACCATTGTTCAGGGATGCTGTAAGTTGTAGTTCAGCAATATCTAGAGAACCACAGGTTCCCCATCACCATTGTTTATCATTCCCAGGCTTTGGAACAGAGTGGGATAGAAATAGAAGCAAGCTAAAAGAGCCCACTTAAAGAGCCCACTTAAAGAAATATAGTGTGGGCTTTTTGCTTTCATAAGGTCCTTCTTACTGCTAGTGGCTAGTTAGATGGTGGCTAACCCCCAGATCAAGGACGCGGATGGCGCTGTGGGTTAAACCACAGAGCCTAGGACTTGCTGATCAGAAGGTCGGCGGTTCGAATCCCCATGACGGGGTGAGCTCCCGTTGCTCGGTCCCAGCTCCTGCCCACCTAGCAGTTCGAAAGCACGTCAAAGGGCAAGTAGATAAATAGGTACCGCTCCGGCGGGAAGATAAAGGGCATTTCCGTGTGCTGCTATGGTTCACCAGAAGTGGCTTAGTCATGCTGGCCACATGACCCGGAAGCTGTACGCTGGCTCCCTTGGCCAATAAAGCGAGATGAGCGCCGCAACCCCAGAGTCGGTCATGACTGGACCTAATGGTCAGGGTCCCTTTACCATTACCTTCCCCCAGATCACTGACCTGATCTGGGCTCCCTTGCAATTATTTTGCTCACCCAAGAAACTACATATTGGGTAGCTGCAGCAGCAGCAGAAAGAACAAAGAAACTGAGCAGGCACATCACTGGAATGCAGAGAGATTAGTGCACTTGTGAGGATACAAATCTGATACATCAGATCAGTCATTTTTATGAACAGAGAGGGACTGATACCTGCCTCCCGCCCACAGATTTGCATGGATCAGCCAATAAGTGGTGTGTATGTGTGTTTCTGTGTCTGCATGCATGCAAAGTCACACCCAGTTTTTGCCACACCCAGTCCTGGCATGTGATCCCCCTGGGAATTGGACAAGGGTTTGGCGCTTGGGCTACCCCTGCCTTAGCAGTATGCATGGCACCTCCTCTTTACCAAGCATCAAGCAAAAAACCTATTTGCTTTGCCCAGACATTTGCAGAACATTAGCTGTTTAGTTCTTACAACTCACTTGTGTTGTTAAGAATCTGTGCCTTGAGGATTTTAATCTATTTCTTTTATCTGCTTTAGTTATTAAATTGTTTTCTTATTGTCATTGTTCATTCTGGATGAATTTTAATTGTACTGTACAGGGGCATAGCGTGGGTTGTCAGCACCCAGGGCAAGGCAAGTAATTTGTGTCCCCTAACCCGTGGATTTGCGCCCCCTAACCCATGGATTTGCGCCCCCTAACCCTAACCCCCAGATGTTGCGCCCGGTGCGGCCGGCCCCCCCTGCACCCCCCACGCTATGCCACTGGTACTGTATGTACCATGCTCAGAGATTGGTTATGTTGGGGCGGGGGTGGTGGTGGTTTATAATTATTCTAAATAAATATATTAAGGTCATTCTGGCACTGGGCACATGAGCTATATTTTAAGTTGCTTAATTCTGCATGGTAAATATTTTGCATGAGGTCCTGGTGAGATAGAATAGCTCTTGGCAAAAAATAAAACAAAAGGAAAATTCAGTTTCGAAACAATTAGGTAATCGTTGCTTTGCCATCTGTCACATATTTCACTTTGTAAATATTGTATCAGAGCCAGAGCCAGTTTGTTACAAAGCACTATCAGGAACAAATTGCTTCTTGACACACAGCAAACACTGTAGTTGGGGAAACAGGTTCTGAAAGATCCAGAGGAATAATCAGTTTAGAGCAAAAGTCCTCTCTGTCATAAGCATAGATCCATTTTCAAGAAGATTTTTGTAACAACCCTGGTCAAACTACTGAAAAATGTTCTGTTCTGCGTGAGCTGCCTATAAAGGCTGCAGGTGGGAGTTCATGTTGAGAGATTCAGGACCAACAAGAGGAGGTAATTCTTCACACAGAACATATCTAGACTATAGAATCTGCACCCGAAAGATGGGAGTGATGGACATCAGTTTGGATAGCTTCAGAGGGGAATTAGAGGAATTTGTGGAGGATAAGGTTATCAATGGCTATTGAAGCACCATGCCTCTGAAGACCAGTTGCTGGGGAACAACAACAGGAGAGTCCCTGTGGGCTTATCCAAAGCATCTGCTTGTCCCCTGTGGGGATGCTGGATTAGATAGGCCTTTGGTTTCATCCAGCAGAGCTCTTCGAATGGTCCTGCACTGTGCACATTTATATATAAGATATCCTCCTTAAATGTAGATAGCCATGATTCTGAGGTTACATGCATAGAATCAAGGCACATGGAGCTGGGACAGCATCAATCTAGTCACCTAGTCCAGAAGAGAGGCTTTCTTCTGGAGGAAGAAAGATCACACACTGAGGTGTCCTGCCCTGGACTCCTTAGGAAAGGATATAAATTTAATAAAGTAAACAAACTGCTGCTCTCTCATCTACACCTAAAAAAAAAAGCCAGTGTAGACAGTGTTACTTGGATCAGTGAGACCAATCAGTGAGACAAATGTTTAAATCCCAGCACAGTCATTAAGCTCACTGGGTGACCTTCACTATAGCTCTATCTTGTTGATTTCCTCATGTGCTTAACCATTGCATGTAGGGGAGAGTGGGGTCATGCTTGCTAGCCCTGCCCCTTCATCACATCCTCACCGGCCTTGCCCTTCCACCAGCCACACACTGGGGCTGAAGGTCCGAAGTACTTGATGACCTCTCCCCCTTGTAGCTATATGCTGTTAAAAGCCAGGTTTATCAGTGAGGAGGCATCCAATATTGTTGATGGGCTGTGTTTGACTTGGTTGGTTACAAGTTGTTCAGAACTGGACAGCTCAGGGATTTCAAATGAAGCAGCACAGGAAAGCATCTTGTGCTAAGTCAGACCACTGGGTCTATCTAACGTCGTATTCTTTGCAGTATCTGGAGGCAGCTTTCCAGGGCTTCAGAGACTGGGCCTTCTTAGCCTTTGTTTGAACTTGGGACCTGCTGCATGCAAAACAAATGCTCTACCACAGATCCAGAGGGATCAAGGAAGTAACCATGGGTGAAACCCACATATTCCTAGCTTTGTGGTGTTCATGTTGAACAGCCATTCACATAATAGAAGAAAGGGACATGAAAGCACCATGTGGACCAGATTTTGATGAAACAAGCTGTAACTGCACAGCTTTCCCTGGGAAGGGGAAGTTGTTCAGGGCCAGGCAGAATCAGAAGCTTAGCCTCCAGTCCCTTCCCATCATCCTTCTGTACTTACTTTTGCCTTCCTCTGAGGATACAGTGTAGACATTCCTTCTGCAATTGATGATGCAGCCGCAAGGCAGGTGACTCCAGTGTTCTGACAAGACAAATACTGGGGTGACAGTAACGGCTAGCAGCGTTAGCAGAAAGCTGAATATCTCAAAGGGAAGGCTTTGAAACCCAACAGTGTGTTGAACAACCATTTGAATCTGAAAGAGAGAGGCGTTTCAAAGAAATTAGAAACACTCTAGTTGTCTGTTACTATGAGTAAAAGGAATAAAAACAAACAAACCATACAAGGGTAAATGGAAAATTGTGCACGCCATCTCTCAGTTGCTCACAGAGGGTTGTAGATAGTGCTGCTCCAGCAAAGTTCCACTGTTGCAATGGGACTTCCATCTCATCATTTATATACACACAAATTTGCTCCCAACAGTCCCCCAACACTCTGGAGCTGATTTTGGGGGTGCACAGGAGACTGGAAGAGACTGGCAAAAAGATAAAGCTCCATTGCATGCACATAAGTTCTTTCTGCCAGAAGAGCTGCAGGGCTGGATATGACCCATCATCTGCAAAAAAAAGTCCTATCAAACCTAATAGAACTTACAAAATACATATGATTGCACTATATTAAGCTTTTATAAATCATGTTCATTTAAGCATGGACTTAACACTCCTACTGAAATCAACCAGGCATTTAAATGTTTTTGCTGGATTGTGTCCAATCTGTTGCGGGCTGAGTTTTGTGAGGAGGGAGCAGCTGCTTTAATGTGAGACTCTAGCCCTGTTCAGGTGATGCATGAGTGTGTGGATTCATTAAAATAAACAAATTAAAAATGAGCCCCATTTGTTTTATTCACATAGAGAGTCAAACAAATGAATTCTGAGTGCACAGCCTATTCATTTCTCATTTGTTTTGTTCATTTTCATATTTGTTTTTATTGACATAGAGAAATAACCAACTTTCTGCACATGTTACAGGAAGGAGGGAAGAAAAATAAGAAATAGAATAAAATGAGGAGCCTTTTCTTTGTGTCTTTGAAATTTGGTAAGTCTGATTCCTTGGAGGAATAGAATAAATCTTGCCTGAAAGTGTCATACCAATGGAATGTTTAATACAGATGTTACAAGCAGCTGACTCTTGGTGACTCTAATTAGGCCCCTGGGATGGAGGTTCTTCATCTCTGCAATATAGCCTATGCTTAGGTCCAATATTCTTAAATTGTGGTGCCCAGAACTGGACACAGTATTCCAGGTGTGGTCTGACCAAGGCAGAATGGAGTGGTATTATGACTTCCTTTTATCGGGACACTATACTTCTGTTGATACAACCTAGAATAGCATTAGCTTATTTTGCTTTTGCATCACCCTTTTGACTCATGTTAAGCTTGTGGTCTACCAAGACCCCTAGATCCATTTTACACGTTCTACTAGTAAGCCGACGCGGATGGCGCTGTGGGTTAAACCACAGAGCCTAGGACTTGCCGATCAGAAGGTTGGCAGTTCGAATCCCCGTGATGGGGTGAGCTCCCGTTGCTCGGTCTCTGCTCCTGCCAACCTAGCAGTTTGAAAGCACGTCAAAGTGGAAGTAGATAAATAGGTACCACTCCGGCGGGAAGGTAAATGGTGTTTCTGGTTCGCCAGAAGTGGCTTCGTCATGCTGGCCACATGATCCAGAAGCTGTACGCCAGCTCCCTCGGCCAGTAAAGCGAGATGAGCACCGCAACCCCAGAGTCGGCCACGACTGGACCTAATGTTCATGGGTCCCTTTACCCTTACTAGTAAGCCAGGTGTTCCCCACCCTCTTACATTTGTGTAGCTGGTGGTTCCTGCCTAAGTGTAGAACTTTACATTTCTCCTATTGAAATTCATTTTTTTAGCTTTGGCCCACTTGTTCAATGTGTTAAGGTCATCCTGAATCCCGATTCTGCCTTCTGCAACATTAGCTACCCCTCCCAGCTTGGTGTCAGCTACAAATTTGATGAGCATCCACCTCAATTTCTTCATCCATGTCATTTATAAAGATGTTGAACAACAATGGGACAAGGACAGAATCCTGTGGCAGTGGGGCACCCCACTTTTTACCTGGATGACAAGGAACCATTGATGAACACACTTTGGTTTCGGTTACTCCACCAGCTACAAATCTACTTAACAGTAACCACATCCAGCCTACATTTTACCAACTTCTCCACAAGAACAAGAAGTGTTTAAAATGGAGAAGCTCTCGTGAATGACAAGCCCGTTGGACACGTTCCCCAGCCAACATGCAATCAACATCAGTTTGTAAATGGCTCTATGCATGTGTGTGTGGATATACCGTATGTGTATAGAGAACCATGACTCTTCAGGGTTCATGTCCCTGAAGACTCAGGACAGGTTAAAAAAAGTACTCCATTATGCAGCAGCAGTGCATAGTTAAAATATAGAACTCGCTCCCTTGGTAGGCAATGATGACCACCAACCTAGATAGCTTTGAAAGAAGATTAGATGGATTCATGAAGGAGAGGGCTATTGATGGCTACAAGCCATGATGGCTATCCCCTGCCTCCCTAGTTGGAAGTAGCAGTGCTTATCCATACCAGTTTCTGGAAACCACAGGAGGGGATAGTGTTCTTGTGTTTGGGCCCTGTTTCTGGATTTCCTACAGGCATCCAGTTGGACTAGGATGCTGGACTAAATGGGTCACTGGCCTGTTCCAGCAGGCTCTTCTTATGTTCTCCTGTTCATAACTGGCTTGTCTTGGCAGCTAGTTTGTTTGATGAACCTACATTTAACTCTACCTTCCCTGTGGCACTACAGTGGTGCCCCGCAAGACGAATGCCTCGCAAGATGGAAAACTCGCTAGATGAAAGAGTTTTCCGTTTTGGAGGTGCTTCGCAAAATGAATTTCCTATGGGCTTGCTTCGCAAGATGAAAATGTCTTGCGAGTTCCTGCGAGTTTTTCCCCCCTCCCCCCTTTTTCTAAGCCGCTAAGCCGCTTATCCGCTTATCCGCTAAAAGCCGCTAATAGTGCTAATCCGCTAAGCCGTCAATGGGCTTGCTTCGCAAGACGAAAAAACCGCTAGACAAAGAGACTCGCGGAACGGATTCTTTTCGTCTTGTGAGGCACCACTGTATTTGTCACAGCTGTGATTTTACCTTACAGATGCAAAGGCGTTAAGCAGGAACTTGGGTCCAGAGGAACTTGAGGAGGGCTCCATGATCTCTCACACTGGGAAACCCACATCTTAAGGGGCTATGGGACATAGAGCAGCCCATCTTTGTTTCTGAATATCACCATTACTGCACCCATTGGGAAGAGCTATGGTCACAGGAATAGCATTGGTGGTTGGCAGAGTTGGCTTCCTGCCCATCTCCCATCATGATGTAGTAGTTTGGTGTGGTCAAGGCTTTTGGGCAGCATTTTGCATCTGGAACAAGATCACCAGAATCCCATGCCTTTCCTCAGTCAAGCTGTACTTGATACAGTGTGTGGCTGATCTTCTGCTATGGTTCTGTGTCATGCGTATTATTTCCTCTCATCTCTCCCCTGCTCCTGGTACACACCCATTTGTCATAGGCACACTTAAACCACCTTGAATCATACATGTGTACACTGAAGGTAATGTGTGAAGTGGCCTTTTATTTTATTTCTTTCTTTTAAAGAATCCACGAGGAATAATTGAATTCAGAACAGAATTTATCCACACATTTGCTTGTGTCTTTTGGGGTTTGAATTGAGGGTTATGTGGGCTGTTCCATTATGTATATTTACAATCTCCAATTTCTCACTGCATTTTATTCATGCTCTAGAATCCCATGACTTCTGTATGCTCATTATCTTTTTTTGTTGTTGTTAAAACCTTGGTTCTTAGGAATGCACCTGCTGCAGTACAGTTTTTGATAGCCCACTGTTTCTTGAAAGCCTATGCATAACCTTAGCCTTTATTTTCAATAACTCCCGGTACACTCTAAATATGTAACAGTGTAATATTTGTGGCATTTTAAAACAGGGATGGACACCACAGTGCCCTCCAGATAATTTGGATTCCCAACTCCCATCAGCCCAGGCCAACATTGCCAGTAGCCCACCTACATCTATAGGGAACCACAGTGGTTAACCCTATTTTAAAAGAATGCAGGTTTCAATAGGCATTGGCTCTGAAGCACAGATACACAATGAGGTTGCCATCTCCAAAAAGATACATGGTTGTAAGCCAGTTAGGCTTACCTGGGCGTATGCCCCATGGAACCCATCAGGGCTTGCTTCTGGTCTCTTGCACTGCTGGTCTCTAAAATGTTGGTGCAGCTTGAAACCAGCATTCCTGTTCCTCTGGAATCTGTCGAAGGCAAGCTCTGTGACTTTGAATCCTGACAGATGCTGAGAAGCAAATGTTCCAGTGCAACTCCCATCTGTGTCAGTTGCTTCAAGTGAAACAATAAATATTGATGCCTTTGCTCTGGCAGAGAAGTAGCTTTGACCCTGAGGCTATTAATAAAAGTCCACTTGAGGTAATGCTGGGAGACAGAAACACACCTCTCAGATGATGGCACTGATAATGATGATAGATGACTTATACAATACCATCAATGAGTGTCGTTTCGCAAGGAAAAGAGAAGGTACCTACTGCCACAAACCTTAAAGTCTAAATCTCACTGGTGAGGAGGCCACAGAGGGAGGGGGGAACCACGTTCAATGGTGCTGACTCCCAGGAAAGTATGCTTAGAAATTCAACCATAGTCACAGTTGTGGGTATGATTTGAAGGTCAACTCAAAGGCTTCAGGGTCAAGGTGAATTTGGGGAAAGGAACTGGAGAAGAAGAGAAAACTTAAAGCAGAGGATTCTTAGTCCAAGGCATTTGCATGTGCTATGTGTGGCCCTGAGTGAGTTTCACAGGTGTCTCACAGCACTTATCCACACCCTGAAGCAAAGCAGTTTTCAGCAGCTCTCACTATTTACAAAACCACAAGCAAACACACAAACCTTTGCTTCTGAGACACATTTCCATTTTACAGCCTCTGGCAACCCACTGCCAAAGGGTGTGCCTCAGAACCAGGAAAGGAGGATTCTGCAGATGCTCCGATTAATTTCATGCAGTCAACCCACAGCCTGTCCAGTTGCTTGAAAAAGTAGCCCTTGGCCTGCCCTTCCAAGTAGTTTTCTTGTTTGACTCACTCTGCAATGCTTATTCGTAGAATGCTTACCCTAGCATAAAACAAGAGTCAATTAAGTAATTAGCTGGAGCCTTGGTTTGGCATGATCCTTTGTCGATGCCCATGAAAACATATGTTCAATACAAATTATTCACCCAAATCTAGATAATCAGAACGTGCAATTAAAAGCCCAGCCCTTTCCATAAGAAGACACTGATATGCATGGAGGGGGCTCTTGCACACTCAGCGAACTCAAATAATTAAGAGTTGCTGATACAGGATTTGCCAGCATACTAACAGCACAGGGTTTGATTGAAATGACAATAATATATGCAATGAATCTCTGGTGGGCAATCCGTTTAACTCTTAGTAGCTGATTTGATGCTCTTACAGGATAAAATGATTAAAAAGCAAATAAGCCAGTAACTTTTAACTGGACTATCTGGTGTTGAAGATGTCTAGTGCAAATTACATGGGAAAGTTGCCTCATTTGCTCTGTGTTCAATGGCATGTTTTAAATTTCATCCAAATCTCCCCCCCCCCAGCCCCCAGAACATTACAAATAGAGAAAGAAACTTGGTTTGATTTTACCATCATTGGGAGCCAAAGTGTGACTTTGGTCAGCGCCAGAATCAGGGAAAAGCGCTTCTGAGCAAATTCCACAGTGAGGGTTCGGCTGTTGTAGGGCCTCTCTTGCATGCCGTAGCGATCCAATCCATAATGGTCCACTGGGCTTTGCCTAACTTTGAGGTCAGCATTTGGACAAGCGCCTTGGAAATGCTTCAAGGTTTTGCTCACAGTGTCTTCCGGAGAGAGGGAAGGGGTGTGACGGCTGCCAGTCGGAGGAGACCCAGGGGAGAAATAGCCTCTGGCAATTTGGTGATAATCGTCGTACAGATGCTGCTGCTCATCTGAACACAGCAGCTGATAAATTAAAGGGATGGAGAGCACGAGGAGGAGGCAGAAGCACAGCGAGTAGACGATAAAGAGAAATAAAATGTAAGAGCTTGTGCAGTCTGTCAGGCACCCCCAAGGGGTGGAGGCATAGCTACCCCAGCCGCAAAGAGGCAAAATACAGATTAGTAGGCTGACCATCCAGATAGTGAGAACGGCCCAGACCATGCTGACCGGCCTCTTGGTGGCCCCTTGGCCAGTTCCCATCTTGCTTAAGCTGTAGAAGTTATAAGAAACTATGAGCGACCCCATCAGATTGCTGGAAAAGCCCTGGAATAGGTACAGCAACGCCGAAGCCGTGCACAAGCTCTGGGGGAGCATCTCATCCAACCAATGCTTGAGCATGAAGATGGTTGCTGGCGCCACACTGATCAGATCGTCCACTGTCAAAGAAGTCACCAGCATGGATACAGTACTTTTGCTCTGCATCCTCAGCAGAGACACCAGCGAATAGATGCTGCCCAAGAGGGCGGTGAACGTGATGATAAAAGTCAAGCAGAAAAGGAAGAGATTCAAAGGCTTCTGCCCTTTGGGTATATCCATAATCCCGTGGTGGCTTGTCCCGTTTGATGAGACATTGCTCAGAGTGACCGACATGGTTCTTGGGATGGGTAGGGTGTTATTTTGCCTTCCCACCAATTCTGGGAGTTGTCATCTGAGGACACAAAAACTGTTGGCTTCACGGTGAATTTCTGATCTTCTCCTCCAAGTTTGTTGGACTGCATAGAGAGATCCCTTGTCCAGCACCCTTTTTCCTGGAGACCTGCTTTAGGATGCAGTCAAGCAAGCCCAGCCAAGCTGTCACTTGAGAGAGAGAGAAAAAGAGCACATGGTTTGAAAACGGAGCATTAAGTGCCAGGGAGAAAAAGATGCAAGAAAATAAGGCAACGTGATTTCCTCTGTTTTTGAATGGGTCCCGGATCCTCTTGATCAAGTTTAGCTCTGCAAGTCAGACGCGTCCAGCAGATACCAGAAAACGTGCCGTAGTGGAAAGAAAGGAGAATCTCGGTCTCACGCTGCCGGCTGAGAAGAACTATAGCAGCGGGGGGAAGAAAAGGAGAAGCTCGTTGGCTCGCTCTGCACTATTCAGAGCTGCAGGAGGGAGGAGTCAGATAGAAGCCGGGGAGCAGAAGAGAGGAAAGTGTCTTCCTCAACGGAGCTGGCTCTCCGAGCAGGAGCCAAGGAAGAGGGGCGCGCCCTCGCCAAGCCACGCCCTCGACGCTGACACTTCCATCCAGCGCAAAAAAAGGAGAGACCTGCTGCGAGCCAGAAATGTCACCTCTCCCAAGTCCGGGTGAGGCTCCAGGCAGCTGCAACCTTCAGCAATGCCATTCCTATCGCTTGCGCCGTACTTTTGGCTCACCACGGAGAAGGGCGCGCGGGGATGCCATTTAGCCAAAAAGGATGTACTCTCGACCACACCAAAATGCTGCTTTTGAGATACATTTAGGGCACGTTAGATGCACTTCTCTCTCTCTCTCTCTCTCTCTCTCTCTCTCTCTCTCTCTCTCCCCGCCCCAACTCCCCGGCAGCATAGGTAAAGTAGCCATCCACACAAAATCCACACAGAGCAATGCTTTCATGAAGCCACGAAATAGTGAGCAAGCTTTTGAGGTCTCCAGAACTCTTCATCAGGGAGGGTATTAAGCAAAGGGTGGCGGGAAGCGGGCTTGGTGTTAAAGCCGTAAAGGCTGTATTGTTAGAGTAGTTAGGGAGGCAAGGAAGTACTGGCGCACAGTTAGACTATGGAACTCACTCCCACAAGAGGGAGTGATTATGACCACCAGCTCGGATGCCTTTAAAAAGAACACTAGGCAAATTCACGGAGGAGAAAGCTATCAATGGTTACTAGCCATGGGCAGAGGCATTAATGCTTCTGAATACTAATTGCTAGAAGCCATGGCGGCGGCGGGGGTGGGGGGGAGAGCTCTAGGGCCAAATCCCGCAACCTTTCCTCATATGGCAGTGGCTCCACCCCCTGGATCTTTTTGGTATCCCTTTTCTGAACCTTTTCCAACTTGTTCAATACCCTTTTTGAGGTAAGATGACCAGAACCGTGCAGTATTCCAAATGGGTTTGCAGCATAGATTTATGCAATGGTATGATGTTCGCAGTTTTATTTTCAATTCTTTTCCTAATTACCACTAGCATGAAATTAGCTTTTTTCCACAACAGTGCACAGGGTCAACACCTTCATTGAGCTACCAACTACTATGACCCCAAAGTCTCGTGCCTGGTGAGCATATATTTCTGAAATTATGATTATTATATATTCAGAGCATATATTTCTGAAATTATGATTATTATTATTTTTGCCCCAACATCCATTACTGTACACTTCTTTACGTTGAATTGCATTTGCCATTCACTCCTTTTGGAGAAGCCCTTTTGGAGCTCTTCACAATCTTCTCGTTCTTAATAACCCTGAACAATTTAGTACCATCAGCAAAAATTGGCCCCCTCCTTACTTACCCCTCAGTAGTTAATAAAATACATTTAATCTGGATATGGATGACTTGTGCGGCTCCAAAATGCAAAGCCTGATGGAACGTCCAAAACTCCTGAGCTCTAAGTACAAGCTAGAACTGAAAATTGATGGACCACGTGACTAGCCCGCTGAAAAATTTGCAGAGTGTGTGTGTGGGGGGGGGACTGTGATTTTTCTCGCTGATTGGGAGAGGGGGCTGCACTGACAAATGGTGACCTAACTGACAATTTGCATGGGTCTTACACAAAAAACATTATCTGAATTTTTACTGGGCATTTGTTCCTGTGGAGAGTTCTGACTTAGATCCAGCCTCTTCTTCTCCCAGGTTCCACTTTTTCTGACAAATGGTTCATTCCATGATATTAGAAGTATCCTGTCTGTCAAGGATGCTTTAGCTGAGATTCCTGCATTGCAGGAAGTTGGACCAGATGACCCATGGGGTCCCTTCCGACTCCACAATTCTACAGTTGTATGAGTCTATGCTTTGCAGAGTGGGATGCACAGAATGGGATGGCTGAGGGCAATTGCTCACCATGTGTGTTGGGTTTGTACAGTCCTGCTTCTCTTTGCTATCTCTTTGCCCGAAGGAGCATCTCCACCCCTCTCATTCTGCCTGGACGCTGAGGTCCAGCTCCGAGGGTCTTCTGGCGGTTCCCTCACTGCAAGAAGTGAGGTTACAGAGAACCAGGCAGAGAGCCTTCTCCATAGTGGCGCCCGCCCTGTGGAATGCCCTCCCACCAGATGTCAGGGAAATAAACAACTATTTCAACTTTAGAAGACCTCTGAAGGCAGCCCTGTTTAGCGAAGTTTTTAATGTCTGATGTTTTATCGTGTTTTTAATATTCTGTTGGGAGCCACCCAGAGTGGCTGGGGAAACCCAGCCAGATGGGCGGGGAATAATTATTATTATGCTATCTGCCATTCATCCTGATAACTTGTGCAAAGATTACAGATCAGATGGGAAGGAAGATGCACCAGACATTTTTCCCTTCACCCCTGTTATGCTGCGCTGCAACAATGTGTTAGGTAAAGGTAAAGGTAAAGGTACCCCTGCCCGTACGGGCCAGTCTTGACAGACTCTGGGGTTGTGCGCCCATCTCACTCAAGAGGCCGGGGGCCAGCGCTGTCCGCAGACACTTCCGGGTCACGTGGCCAGCGTGATATCGCTGCTCTGGCCAGAGCCAGAGCCGCACACGGAAACGCTGTTTACCTTCCCGCTGGTAAGCGGTCCCTATTTATCTACTTGCACCCGGAGGTGCTTTCGAACTGCTAGGTTGGCAGGCGCTGGGACCGAGCAGCGGGAGCGCACCCCGCCGCAGGGACACGATAAAACAATGTGTTACATGGAGTGAAATCCTACCATGAACTCAACAAGCCTCTTAGGTAATTCTGTGCACACTCCCACTGGGGCTGCAAACATTTCTTTCTGGAAACAAATTAGCACAGAAATGAGTGATAAACATCCACTAGATTTCCAGAAGTGGCTTTTACATCATGTGAAATGCACGTAAAATATGAAAATTAACAGGTAAGGAAGCATTGAGAAGATGGAGTGAAGTGCCATCTGAATGCAGTTAGAGAGAGATGCAGAGAGAAAGGGGGGAGAAAAACCTTCCTTTCAGCTTTTGCCACCGTTGCTGCAAGAAGGGGAACAGGAAGGGGAATAAGCAGACAAGGAATAGCATTGTGGGGACACATAACTCCTGCAGTACAGCGGTTAGAGGGTCAGACTAAGGTGCTGCTATTCCAAGGGAGCAGAAAAGACTTTTTATGTACGCGACAACAGCAGCATGGATGCTACTAGCCCAGAGATGGAAAGAAGACAAAGTCCCTACCAGAGAAGAATGGCAAATTAAACTGTTGGATTATGCCAAAATGGCAAAACTGACCGGAAAGCTCAGGAACCAAGAAGACCAAAATTTTAACAAAGAATGGGGGGGGGGAATTATAATTTATCTTGGAGATCACTGTAAGCAGATGAAAACATTAGCAGGATTGCAGTAACCTTTGTTATGTAGCAAATATTATAGAGACAATGGAGTGATATAAAATATGGACTATTGAAAAATACAGTGGTGCCCCGCAAGACGAACGCCTCGCAAGACGGAAAACCCTTTCGTCTAGCGGGTTTTCCGTTTTGGAGGCGCTTCGCAAAACGAATGTCTTGCGAGTTCCTGCGGGATTTTTTCCCCTCCCCCCCTTTTTCTAAGCCGCTAAGCTGCTTATCAGCTGATCCGCTAAGCCGTCAATGGGCTTGCTTCGCAAGACGAAAAAACTGCTAGACGAAGAGACTCACGGAACGGATTCTTTTCGTCTTGCGAGGCACCACTGTATGCAGTAGAAAAGGTTAACATGGAAGATAAGGTGGGAAGTCCAGAAATTCAGAGGAATCTTTAAATATGGATGTGTATGGTTGTATTGTTATAATTTTATAAAATTATACCAAAAATAAAATAGAGTGTCCGACTAAAACCTGGGAGATCAGGGTTCAAATTCCCATCTGGCCCATGAAGCTCAATGGGTGAGGTTGGATCAGTCACTCACCCTCAACCTAACCTACCTCACAGGATTGTTGTGGAGATTAAATGAGGAAGGGGAGAACCATAAACGCCATCTTGAGTTCCTTGGAGGATAAGATGATAGAAATGGAATAAATGAATAGAGATGAGAGAGAAATTTGGTTTGAGTTGCAGAGAAAGGCCAACTGACCTAACTCATGATGCCTAAACATTGCCATCCTTCAAAATGTGTACAAAACTCCATATAGTAGGGTAAAGTGTACATAAAAATGCATGTATTTATGAAGATACATAGAAAAGGGAGATTTGCTGACAAAAAATGTGTTTGCAATTAAAAATGTGTCTGTTAGGAAAAATTCATGCTAAAATGCTAATGAGAACTATTTTTTAACACACACACACACACACACAAAAGCTGAAGTGGAAATGTGAAGAACTGGACAGAAGATGGGGAAAATGAGAAACTGAAAGAAACTGGAATCAACAGATTTGCCTATCCCTAGTCCTGAGTGCCTGATTTTTTATCTTATCAGAAAGGGAGTTTGGGGATCAGGAAGCTCCCACACCACCTTCAAATTGCACTTTCCAAGTGGAAAAGTTCCCACAAGGTAACTTACCTGTCTCAGTGTGGTGAGAGCCAGTGTGGTGTAGTGGTTAGGAGCGGTAGTCTCGTAATCTGGGGAACTGGGTTCGCGTCTCCGCTCCTCCACATGCAGCTGCTGGGTGACCTTGGGCTAGTCACACGTCTCTGAAGTCTCTCAGCCCCACTCACCTCACAGAGTGTTTGTTGTGGGGGAGGAAGGGAAAGGAGAATGTGAGCCGCTTTGAGACTCCTTAAGGGGAGTGAAAGGCGGGATATCAAATCCAAACTCTTCTTCTTCTTCAGTGTTCGAAAAGTCACATTGCTTTCTCTCAGGGCTGTTGCAGAAGACATTTATTTGTGCGTTCATTATGATTTGTGTTCATGATACTATTGGGCCGCTCAGACACAGTCCTGCTTTTGAGGCTATTTGCATCTGCAAACACGTGTGTTGTTTTTTTTTTGGGGGGGGGGGCAGTCCTAACTGCTTTGTTTCCAAGGCACATCCTGTAACGTCTCGCTGAAATCTCGTAACTTTTCATTCCACAAATGCCCTGGGGTCCCGAGTTAGAACTGATCGTCTCCCATCGACTGACACCTTCATCAAGTCCAGAAGCCACCTGCTTCTGTGGCCATTTCACCTTGCCACTTCTGCCTGAAAGCTGGAAAGTAAGGCAGCAGATAAGTGAGTTGGCATCTTCAGTTTAGCTCCAGTACATGACAGCATCAGACTCTGCTTTCCTGCTACAGTCACCTGACAAAATGCAGACATCTCCACACAGAGCATGTCTTTTGAGAAGAATAAATGTGTATATTAAGTGAATGTCTGGGTGATCAAAGGGATAAGCTGACAGCACAGGCTAAAGGCAGAACAGCAGGCAGGTACACAATGCTATCTTTCTGCAGATAGCTCTCTCTCTCTCTCTCTGCCTCTCCACACCACCAGCAATTCAATTATAGGCTTTGGGAGTATCCTTTGTACGGCAGGCTCTGCTTCTGCTCAGTTGCGAGCAGTTTTCAGGCCTCCGTAGTCATGCCTGACAAAGTGGATCAATACTTCAAAATGAATAATTATTATTATTGGCTTATTATTGGCCGTGTCACATTTGGCCAGCATTTCACAGAACTGAAAAGGATTCACGCGCTGACATGTCCAGCCCCTGCCTCAAGGTAACAGTCTGCAAATTAACTCTGTATTGTCCAGGCTTATAAGTAAAGAGCGAGAAAAAGCAAAATGGTCCAAAACCAAGGTGCCAGAAGAGTCTGCCTCATCCCATCGTCTGCCTCGGGAACTGCTGGACCTGTGTGCTACTGCCCCAATATGGTGAACCTTTGAATTGTAAGTGTCAGCAAATTAAAGACCTTCAGGCCCTGAATTGACTCCGCCCAGTAAGGCTGGCAACAGGAAGGGGTATAATAAAGTTTCCTGTTTCCACTGAGCCTTGATTGAGCAACAAGGTGCTCCAGAGCTCTGGCATGTCCCAGTATTCTTGATTAGTTTTCAGCCTTATCCCTTGGCTGTTCTTCACCAGGGGTAATGCTAAGATATTTATTACATATGCAATGGAAATGTAAGCTGCAGACATTTGGCTTCGCTCACAAGCCTTATGGGGGAGGGGGGAATAATCAAGTTATTTGAAAGTATGTTTGCATTTTATAAAGAATAAATGATACAAGTTAGGATAATATTTAGTACATTTATATCTTGGAACTCGGACACAGGTGGCGCTGTGGGTTAAACTACAGAGCCTAGGACTTGCAGATCAGAAGGTCGGTGGTTCGAATCCCCGTGACGGGGTGAGCTCCTGTTGCTTGGTCCCTGCTCCTGAGGCATCTAATAATAGCCTGCATTTTACTTAGTGTCAGGGAACTGCCATCGGAAAGACAGGAGGTGGAGGGGCTCTCAGAAGTCAGGAGAGACTCAGCAGCGGAGGAAGGCACCCGTAGGGGGAGAATGGAAGATCAGAGAGAGAGGGAGGCGAAGGAATGGCTCAGGGAGTCTTCTAGCGATAACAGCGGAGAAGTCTCAGGACCTCCCATAGGTACACCCACTCCTCGCCGGAAACTGTCGCGCCGTGAATCCAGACGACGCGTTTCTGTCAAGGAGCTTTTATGCTGGAGTAAATTCCGTAAACACCCACTGTCGGATTCTGCCAGCGATTGACAGAGCCATGCTTAAGGGCTCCGCTAAAGACAGAGCTTTGCTAAACTGAGCAAACTCTGAGGGACTAAGCTTTTACGCACAAGCAGCTCATCATCCCATCACACTTAGGCTTATATTTTTGATCAGGGCCTGCATTTTAAAAAGAGCTTAAAGATTTTCAAATGTTTCATGCCAGGCAGAAGACCAGCTGCCTAAGTACTTTGGCAAGATGTTTATCCTCCTGGACAAGGGGGCCCCCTGATTTATAGCAGAAAACAATTCTCAAAGTCATAAAAAGGGAATTACAGGCTGAGAGCCAAGGTTACACTGACCCTGCATATTACAGAATATAAAAAAGGCTGAGAAAAAAGCTTAATTAAGACTTGGTAAATAGTAAAATAAAACCATGTGCCTCCCATTAAACTTGAGCCATATTTTCCTAAGGTTAAAAGGCCAAGAGCAAATAGAAAAACAACTGGCTTGGCTGGAGAAGGGAGTGTAAACAGAAGAAGAGGTTTTCTTCCTATTTTTATTTTGAGACTGTAAAATGTTCCTTCCTTTTTTACTTTGAGAAGGTTTATTCTTCTAAAAAGGCTATCTATGATAATGTATGAAATATATTGGCTTAAATGTAATTATGCAAAGGAATTAGAAACTAAGAAATGTTAAATCCTTATGCTAGATTCTTATTTCATATAGTTGGAAGAGACCACAGGGGCCATCAATCCAGCCCCCCTGCCAAGCAGGAAACATCATTAGAGCACACATATGGTTGTCAGGCCTTTGTTTAAAGACCTCCAAAAGAAGGAGATCTTTCAATGTTGATGTGAACTCAAGATCCTTGACATCTGTTTAAGATAAAAATTTAAAACTATTAAACCATCTGTTTTGGAGGGCAATAGGGCAAGGAGGGCAAGAGGTGAGCTGGTAATTAAGGTTTCTTGTTGAGACAAATGTAAGATATATGACTACTTATTTGTCATTTATAGATAGAAGAATATATAGCTTTTTATTTCCCATAAAAGGCAAAAGGAAATGGGTGTATCTTTTGTGATTGGTTCTAGCAAACAGCCAATAGGAATTTCAACCAGGCTGATTGGACAGAGGCAGCCACAGGAGGAGCAAGGGGGCTGGATTAAGGAAATATAAGTGCTGGCCATAACGGCAGGAGGCCAGGCCAGAGCTTGGTAACCATATACCACTGTGCCTCTCATTTATTTGTCTGACAAATAAATTATTATTTTAATTTCTCTATTGCTGTGTTGAATATTTCATTCCAGCTAAGCGTTAACCACAAGCAGGGTGCTACACTCCTGCCAACTTAGCAGTTCAAAAGCACATCAAAGTGCAAGTAGATAAATAGGTACCACTCTGGTGGGAAGGGAAACGGCGTTTCCGTGCGCTGCTCTGGTTCACCAGAAGCGGCTTACTCATGCTGGCCACATGACCCGGAAGCTGTATGCTGCCTCCCTCGGCCAATAAAGCAAGATGAATGCCGCAACCCCAGAGTTGGTCACGACTGGACCTAATGGTCAGGGGTCCCTTTACCTTTACCTATCTTGGAACTCGGGGCACTGAGCATAGAAGTGCCATGTGGTTCCTCCCCAGGCATGGACTGCAGTCTAACCTGCTTAGCTTCAGCAAGTGCAATGTCCTGTGCTGGCCTCAGACCATAACCTGGGATGTTTAGGTGCATATGAGATCTCCTTGATCCTGTTATCCCAGCCATGGGGACACAGCCCTCATAGGTGGGCAGAGGAGCAGGAAGAGGGTGCACTTTCAAAGTTCTGGTGCTCATCTAGAAAAAGACCTCTGTGATTTAGAACCTTAGTCCCTAAAGGAGAGGTAGCCATGCAGCAGCTTCAACAGAGTGATGACACATAGCTCTATTTCACTTTTGCATCTCAAGCAGATGTGCCAGAGGATGTGGCTGAACTGGTGTCTGACGGCAGTAATGGACTGGACGGAAGCCAATAAACAAAAGTTCAATCCATTGGCACTCGTGGAATATTCTTAGGAAAGTTTGCATGGTGCCAACATTGCCATAGCTGTCAACCTTCCCTTTTTTGTGGGAAATTCCCTTATTCCAGCAGCATTTCCTGCTGCTTCCTGCTGCTATCCCGGATTGTTAGATATCCTGTAGACTGTCCCCGGGACAGGTGAAGCTGCTGATCCCTTATTTTCAAATCTGAAAGTTGACTGTTATGAACATTGCCATCTTTTTGATGCTGGGTGAAGACATTTTTATTCTCCTAAGCATTAACAGTGTTTTCTTTTTTTGGTGACCCTACTGACAGCATCCTAGCATTCATCCTGGTGATGGGTGGGGAAGGATATTTTGGTTTTGCAATGGATTGTTGTGGGTGAACTTTTTTAGTGGGTAGTCAGCTAACTAGTGGTGGGTTGATCTGCTTTAGGTCCTATGAGATGCTCTTTTTTAAAATAATAATAATAATAATATTTATTAACATTTTAAAGACTACAAAAGAAAGAAAAAGAACTAAACAAAACAATACAATACAATACAAAAACAAAAACACCACACAACACCAACACCATAATATTAAATTAACAAAACAAAATAAACACAATTTAAAACACATCCAATAATTTCAGTATCTTGTCTTTCATTCCCTTGTTTCAACGACCTCCTCACACCTCCCTTTTTGTATTCCACTTTAATTAACTGTTTCAGCAATTCCTTTCCATCTTCCTCTGTTTTCTGTCCTGTAATTTATCTTAACATATTCTAACCTTATTTTTTCCCTTTAATACATAATTATCTTAACATATTTTAACCTTATTTTCCCTTTAATACTCTAATAATCTATTTGTACTTAATTCCTTATAACATCTCTACTAAAGCCATATAACTCCTTTCCAACATTTTTCTAACACTCATTAATTTTACAATATTTTTATAAATAGTCTTTAAACTTTTTCCAATCTTCTTCCACCGACTCTTCTCCCTGGTCTCGGATTCTGCCAGTCATATCCGCCAATTCCATATAGTCTATCAACCTGGTGATCTTCTGTCCGATGCTCTTAACTCTTTTCCAAGTCTCTTCTGCGAGTCTTCTTCATATTTATACATGAACTTTACTTTGTCTTCCACTGATCTTATTTTTATTTTCCTTCCTTTGAAACTAAAGAGTAAATCTCGGGGAAATTCCCACCTAAAGATGATTTTATTCCTTCTCGACAGGGCAACCAAGTCTCCGTAGTTAAATCTAAAATCCAAAAGGTATTTCAGAACGTCTTTCAAAAATTCCACTCTTAACTGTTGTTCTTCTAAGTTCTTCTGGTAGTTCCAACAGTCTCTTATTTTGTTCTTCTCTTTTTCCCCTCCTCTTCCAAGTCCAAAGGCCCTCACAGTTTCAATCTCTTCTTGACCCAAGTCCCAGTCCCAAAAATCATCAAATTCCTGTGTGGGGAAATCTATCAAACTTTCCTTCTCGAGTTCAGGTAGGGCTCTGATCCTCAAAATCTGATTTTCTTTAGATTCAATCATAGCAGGCATCAACTTATGGTCATCAAATTGCATCTGTAAGGCTGGGTCTCTCTCTCTCTCCAATTGTGTTACTTTAGGTTCAACAGCAGTAACTTTCTCCCTAGCCTTCTCCGCAGTTTGCCATGTCAAAGTAGATTCCTGTATCAGTTTCTGAATAGTGTCTGTATTGGTGTTCACTTTTTGTCCCAAATTATCGATTTTGGTAGTTACCACATCCACCTTTTTGTGAAGCTGTTCCAGTGAGTCACTTATTTTACATAATAAAACCACTAAGGCCTCTTCTGTCGACATTCTCAACCGATTCAAGGTCCCCAGAATCTCACAGCTTTTTATCTTGCAGCTGGAAATTCCCCCAGCTCAACTCTTGTAACAGTTTCAAGGGCTTCCTCTAGAGGGAAACAGTTTCTATTTGTATTAGTCCTTTTAAACTCAATTCAAACAATAAAGTTAGTTTCAATTTTCTGTTACTTTTACTCCTTTTTAAACACAGACGGAGACAGTGGAAACAATGTATTCCTTATTTAACTAACTGTCAGTGAACGTTCTAATCACGATCAATAAGCATTCCAGAACACGTCAGTCCTGTTGGCAGCCCGTTTCCAGGATCGGAGCGGTGGTATTTTAACTCAGTTCGCTCTCTCCTGCAGGTATACTCAGTCCAAAACTTTCCCCCCTCTTCTCCTGCCACCAAGGGGGGTTTAGTATTTTTTACTGATGGAATTTTAGTGCTTTACAATAGGCTTTCTGAGGCTTCAGCTTGCATCCTCATTGCTTCAATCTATTTACAAAAGGGGAAGGTGGACTTCCTGTTTTAGACCTCCCAGTTTCGACACCAAATTAAGACGTTTAAAAATCCAATTCTCCGCTCTACTCATGGGTAGTTGCTTTAAAATCAAATTGTCCACAGGAAAAAGTCAGCGCTTTCTGGCAACAGCTATGCGGCTTCGCTCCATGGAAGAAGCAGTCAATTTGAAGCACCGCGCCGCTCACCCCACGTTGCTCCGGATCCCCAAAACCGGGTTTCCCCGCGAGTAGGGGGGCGCAAAAGGTGCCAGCCGAATCCCACATTCACAGGCTTCACCCGCCTATGATTTTTAGTGGGTCTCCGCCTTCGCCGTGGCGGCCAGACCCAGATTTCCATGAGGCAAATTCCTCCCGATCAGAGGAATTCAGCCATTGCCGGAGGCGCCAACCCGGAAGTCTGTGGTCCTATGAGATGTTCTAAAGCACTTCCTAGGTGTTAAACATTCCATAATTATGGTCAGTGTTTCCCTCCCTAATATGCCAGTTTGCCATTTTTGTTGCGTTTTGAATCTCGTTATATATTTTTTTATGTATTGTACATCACCTAGACTAGTTATTTCAAGAAGGGGCTAACTGATAATAAATAAAATGAGCCAGAGACTCCCTCAGTCTGATCTTAAACTTTTAGTAGGGACAGTCACCAGCGCCTCTTGTTCCCCTTTTCCAACCTGTAAATGCAAATATTAAGCATTCATGATCAACAAAGACATTGTAGGAATTAACCAGAGTAATGCACAACAATAGTACTACAGAACTCAGCCTCCATCCCATATGTGTAGCTGCTGGCTTTTAATACAGGGGATTTTGAGTGAAGTAATTCCCCCCTTTGTAATTGCTCTGCTGTACTATTGAGTTTCACAAACACAGGAACTTTGTAAAAACAGCGTAAACCTCTTTGAATGCTTTTAGCTTATTTAGGAGTGGGAGGGGAATCCAGCATGACACATGCTACAACCTACATTTTAAAAATTTATACCACTTGCCTGGAATAAATAAGCCCAGGATCACCCACCTTGGAGAAGGATGAAAGCAACAATCTACCATATTCAAGGCAGCCAACATTCCAGGCCTTCACCCAGTGATATTAATACGTGCTCTTCGGAGCCATTCAAGCTGTTGTCATCACCACAGGATCTGTGCCAAGCAACGAACAGTACATGGACATTTAATTTATAGCTTGATTTCCATCTGCACTGCAGAAAACTGTCTCTTTGAGGGAGCCAGCTGCATTCTCCTGCCATTTCACAGAAGGGTATCTGTCACGTAGAGAGTCTGCTTCCATTTAAGAGTGCATGTGAAGGATCAGAATGTTCAGCAGCCATTAATTACTTGCAATCAGCAAATGCAATTTGCATTTATCACTTCCATTCCTGTGTGTGTTTGCTGGGAACAATGAGGCTTACTTACAAGTAAGCGTGCACACCGATTTACAGCCTTCATTTTCGACTGTTGTCTTGCATTGGTCTTCTGTCCCCCCCCCCTTCTCTCCTGCTCTGCAGAGATAGCGGGGAAAGTGAATATATTTTAAGCCTCCCCACTTGCCAGATCACACACTAAATGAATTAAATGGTTGGATCTGAAGCTTTGGGGGCCTTGTCAGATGAGCTGCTGCATAAATAAAGCAGCTTGTGCAGGAAGAATTTCAGAAAAGCTTTGCTGGATCAGACCAGTGGTCCATCTAGTTTAGCCTTTTGCTTTCTACAGTGGCCGGCTAGATGCCTCAAAGGAAGGCACAGAGACAACAGCTGCCTCTGTTGCTTCTTCACATTGCTTTCTCGCTTAGCATTTAGCATCAGCTTGGGCCAAACATCATTCTAGCATTAACACCGGTGCTGAAACAGGTCTTGATTCTCTTCCTCTGCTCCCTGTTTCTTGCCCATGCTCAGAATGGTTGGCCCATGCAGGGGCAAATATGCCATTTTAATGAGGGTGCTGATGTCTTGTACCATCTTTGTGGCTGCTCAGCTCCAGGTACTCTCATTCAACCAATTATCTACCTGCTCCAGCCTTGAGTGAAGGAGCTGCTCCGGGGTTGAGTGGCTGTTAGCAGTAGGGAGGATTAGCTGTGGGACTGAATTTCCTATGGGGAGCTCCATCACACAGCCAATCCCCAGGAAAAGCAGGGCTGGAGTCAATGGCCATCAGCTGATGGATGGTGAGTTCCAAGATTGCTGGATCAGCTGCACATCTGAGTTCCCTTGGGGGCGGGGAACTCAAGTAAGGCAGCCGATCCCTGCAGAGAACAGCCTTGCCAAGCCCTATGCTTGGTGTTTTGCTGAGCAGAGGGTTGGAAAAGCCTGACCTCCAGACAGCTGCCGGGCACTGGGGAAAACACTGTGCCCTGTGGAGACTTTGGATTATTGAAGGGGGGTTGTCTACCCACCTACCAATGTCACATTAGATATTTGGCAGGTGGGTTATCCCACCCAGCTGTTAAAGTACATAATGACACAAGGCTAATAATAATAATAATAATAATAATAATAATAATAATAATATATTTATACCCCACCCATCTGGCCAGGCCTCCCCAGCCACTCTGGGTGGCTTCCAACAAAATATTAAAATACAGTAATGCATCAAACATTAAAAGCTTCCCTAAACAGGGCTGCCTTCAGATGTCTTCTAAAAGTCTGGTAGTTGTTCTTCTCTTTGACATCTGGTGGGAGGGCGTTCCACAGGGCGGGTGCCACTACCAAGAAGGCCCTCTGCCTGGTTCCCTGTAACTTGGCTTCTCGCAGTGAGGGAACCGCCAGAAGACCTCAGTGTCCAGGTAGAACGATGGGGGTGGAGACGCTCCTTCAGATAAATAATAATAATAATAATAATTTTATTATTTATACCCCACCCATCTGGTGTAGACAATACTGAGCTAGATGAGCCATCAGCCAATCTTGGTGAAGGCAGTTTCCTATATGAAGTTAACTGCAGCTTGGTTCAAAAATCGCAGCAGTACAATAAATGAGCAAGTCCATTGTTGCAAGTTAAAATAGCAGAGCTCTTATTCCTATGATGCATTCACCTCACTTTCATCTCCTGTCAGCCTCTGAAGTTTAACCTTTGCTCCCGTAAACATGCTAAAGATTTAAAATGAATGGAGATGCTGCATCCTCACAGAAAACAAGAATGCCTTGCAACTTTAGGCAAGGGGAGGGAGGGAACCCATCCTAGACAATCTTGCAAAAGCTGAGCACAGAAATACCTCTACAATACAATGTTCAGAGGCTGCTGAGCCTATCAAATCTAATTATTCTTTTCTCCGAAGATTTAAAATCAAGGGCAACTTTAATATACAAAGAGAGCCTCTATTAAATTTAATTACTTTCCTCTGTGGCTCATGTGGCAACGCTGCCTATGAAAAAAAAAAACTTGCAGCAAGGGAGAGTGTGGTTATTGCTAGTGAAGAATAGCTTCTCAAACAAAGGCAGAGAAATCTTTACTTCCACTTTCATTTTAGTCAAGCTGAAAATCAGATGCGCCCAACTCTCCTGAGGGTTTCAGAACAGCAGACTTTGTTTGTGGAGGACTTTTGAGTTAAACTTCATGAAGCACTGGGCTTGGGGCTGCCATCCATCATTGCACCTCCTTAACATCCCCACAAACTTCACTCCTTAAGTGAAGGCACAGAGGAAGGGGGAGGCTGTGGGTTGTAGTACTGTAACTGACAGCTGTAGAGTCCAATCAAAGGATGACTTTACTCTCACTTCCAATCAAGTGCTTTTGGAGGTGGGGTGTAGAACAAGTGTATCAGCAAATGGTTCCATGTGCTGAGTGTTCTTCATTTCTTAACTACCTGTCTGTTGAGAGCTGCTGATGCAGCATCTAAGACTTTTGAAGATTGCATAGCTGTCAAGTGTCCCTTATTTGAAGGGACAATCCCTTATTCCAGCGCCATGTCCCACTGCTGTCCCTTATTGATAGATGTCCCTTAAATGATGTCCCTTAAATTTCAAAGGAAGCAGCTCCTCTCCCTCCCTCCCTGCCGGCCAGGGAGGAGGGAGGCTCCAACTGTGTTGCTTGGCTCTGTTGCTCACCCAATAAGAAGTCTAAGAACGACTGGGGGGGGGGTGGAGCTAGCATGCCTTGTGTGTGGCTAGTTAATGCAAGCTGAGGAGGTTTTTGAATGCTGGATGCCATTTTGTTGCACGTGCTGCTGCAAACTTTGCAGTGCAAAGCCAGACCGGGGAGCCATCTTAAGTTGAGGCTGCATAGGCCTTGTGGTGCATGTGATTCAGATTCTATTCAGTTGAACCTCTGGTTACAAAGTTGGTTGGACAGTGTTCTCGAAGCTACCAGCATGAGTTTGACCAGACTGCAGGAGGACAGGAAGACTGGAGTGCCTGGAACAGATGAGGCTGCAGGTCCCTTATTTTGGCTGCTGGTCCCTTATTTTCAAGGCTG